>NC_056747.1:792451600-792751600 GCF_019279795.1 Protopterus annectens
GAGACCTATAGCCTATAACCTATAGCGTGCTCTAGGGAAGTTATTTTTGAAAATGCAGTGAACCCAGTCGAAGAGGGTTAGGGTGAACTTGAGATGCAACACCAGTTTGGGACTATGATGCCTGAGTCAGCAAATCTAGGTAAGGAAAAATTTGTATGACCTGTGTCCTGCAAAAGGCCAATACTGAGGGCAGGCACTTTGTGAAAATTCTGGGAGCAGTAGAAAGCCCAAAGGGCAAAGCAGAAACCGAAAGTCTGATGAGCCAGTGCAGAATCTCAGAAATTTCCTGCAGAATGGTTGTGTATTGGAATACGGAGGTATGCACTGGAGATGGATGATGGGAAGAAGGGTAAGAAGCGATACCATTTTGAAAGTGGGTACCTTGAAGAAGGTGAACTGTCAAAGATTCAAGAACAGCCTCTTGGAATAGAACCTTCTTCCTAAAAAGTGTGTGTGTGTGTGTGTGTGTGTGTGTGTGTGTGTGTGTGTGTGTGTGTGCGCGCGTGTGTGTGCGTGTGTATGCATGTGTGTGTGCGTGTGTGTATGCACGTGTGTGTGCGTGTAAGTGTGCATGTGTGGGGTGGGGGGGGTCAGTTCTATTGTGCCTTGGGAGAGCAAGTCCTGGAAGATGGGTGGAAAAAAGTGCAACTAGTTGTGGGAAGGGGGTGGAATGCATTCAAATAGAAGTTTCTTCCAGAACATTCTGTAGCCTTGCTGAATAAAGGAGAGTACCCATGTGATCAATTTCCAATTCGCTATAAATGAGAGTTGAGCATTTTGGAAATAGATGGTAGGACCGAGAGGGTGGAGGAAATGAATGTAGGACAGTCAGGCTGACATATCTGTGAAGGGGGTCCTCCCAGATCTGGAGTCCCTTTCAGGTTTGTCCTGGAATCTTTTCCTTGGTGCTTTGCGTTTCAGAGAAGGGATATGTCCTCTGCAGACAAAAGAGGTGGACTTGGCAGGGTATTTTCTGTGGTATTTGGCCATAGTAGTGAGTAAAATTTTTCTGTAGTCCTTCGTAGTTTTACCTTGCTTCTGTAGAGTTTTGAACATGCTAGCTGCCTATGGACGAAATAAAACATCCCTATGTAGAGGCAAATCTACAAGTTTTGCCATTAAATCTTCAGGGAGAGGGCACACAGCGTAACCATGCATATCTCTGAATTTCTGAGTCAGTAGCAGCTGCTCTGAAGAAGGCCTGTACAGCATCATAACTGTAGTTAATGCTATGCCTAGCCACCTGAATTGCCTCAGCCACCAAGAAAATGGCCTGTTTGTGTCTGACCTTTCCATGACAGCAACAGCCTTGCTCAGGCGGTCAAGAATAGATGAAAGATATTTTGTCATGAGTTTCTGATAAGTAATGGCCCTGAAGTTCAAAGAAGAAATAGCATAAAGCTAATGTCCTTATCTGAGCGAAAGGCATTAGCAGAAGAAAGGCACTTAGATGGCTTGTCAGAAGCTAAAGAAATGACTGAAGGATCAGCTACTGGGCAATTAAAAAAATGAAGTTAATCTGAACTTTACGGAATTCATAAGGCCACTTAGGGACTGGTGACTGAGAATCAGAAGCAGAAGACATAAATGCTAAAGCATCAAGGAAGACCTCTAAGAATGAAACAAATGTAGGACCTGGACTGCCCACTCCTAAAAGATTAGTTGCATTTCTGAACATCAGAATTATTTAGAATCCCATTCAAAATGTTTCATTATACTCAATGTAGAAGTTCCATAATAAAGTCACCTGAGCTGCGGAGTTAATTTATGAACAGAATACTAGTGAATGATCATCAGAATCTGAAGCCCCATCCTCATACTCAGAGGAAGACCCCATAGTAACCTTCTGTGGAGTGGGGGCAGGAGCAGAAAAAGTAAGAAAGCCTGAAAGCCATAATGGGCTTGAATAGGCCCTAAGAAAAGATCAACTGCTTCTCCCAAAAGTCTGGGGGGGATGCATAGTCTTTTGCTTTCTCTTTTTAGGGATGATGTCTGCTTGGACTAAACACAGAGGCTTTGACCCCCGACATACTTCAATAAGAGATCTGGGCATCTTCTATTGCAAAGACACGAGGGATACCTTCCAGGCCTTCGACAGGCTACAGAGCCCATCCCCCCTTCTCTATCTTGCCCATAGAAGCAGTCACCTCTGATGTGTGGTTCTCTGATGCCATTCTGGTACCAAAGTCGCAGTAGGGAGAATCTGATGGAGTTGTCAGATGTACTGCAAGCTTTGCAACCTCAGCAGGTACATCTGATCATACTAAGCCCTCTTCAGTTTTCTCTTGTAACAGACAGAATACATCAGGTGTGGAGGGATCCACCATCTTGACTTGAGCTAATCACTTATGTTATGCAGTCTAAGAAAGTAATCAAAGATGACAAAACAAAGACTTAGGACTGAAGGACTGACAAATGGAGAATTTTTTGTAATCCTGCTCTGTATCTAAACAGAAAAAGTACTGGGAGTGGTGGTCTGAGTAGGGTATCAGCCTATTACACTCACTTCCTCCTCCTAGCGGACATCTAACAATCAATTAACACAGTCAACAAGAAAAAGAAAGTTTCCCAACAAGGCACTTACCAGAACCAGTGAAGACTTAAGGAACAAATGACCATGCAAAGATCAAACTGACTGCTGAGACACCCTTCTAGCTAGAGGTGAGACAGTCTGAGGAGTTATGCTCGTAAGACCGCTTATGTGCCTTTACACTCATGGGCTGAGGTTATACAACAGAAGTATGGCTGTAAATGGTTTTAGACTATGGTCCATTGGCCAGATGTCAATGGCAAAAACCCATCTGTTTGGAAAAAGTACAGTTGTGTACACTTACCATAAATGTAGACGTTAAGAGTGTATTCACTGTTACAGTCATCACACTTGGGTTATCCTTCCAGGGCTAGCCCTCAGTCGGCCTGAATACCAGAGGCTTAATATTTCTGCATCGGTTGCTGTCGCTTTAGGACTGAAGTCAGGTCATCAGTGGCATAAAAATAGGCAGCAGACGCCATTACATCAGTTTTTCTTGCCCCAAATGTCAGGAGCCCCCAAATAGGGAGCTAAGTTATAGTGGAAAAACACCACCAGTAAAAAGCAAATACCAATAACCCTGTAAGGAGTGAGGGAGAGAGAGAGACAAGGGGGCTGGAGGGTGGGAAACCAGGACTGCAACAGTGAATACACTCAACCATCTACATTTATGATAAGTGTACACAACTGCACTTTCTGATGAAGCCTACGTTTAGTGGGTGAAAGCACTTAACCTCAATTGTCATTAAAGAAGATTTTTATAGTACTGCTGGTGTGCTTGACCTTGCGGTGGTGCTATTCGTGACTCCTGTGCGTTCGTGTTTTGGATGAGGAGTTTTAAATCTAAAAATTCCCAGAGTCTCTTTTTGGGCTGAGGATAATCCTGGCATTCCCAGTGGAAATGCTCTCTCAAAATATGCAGGGTTTCACCAAAAGAAAAATCCTCGAGGGGAAGCAGAAGGAATGGATTCCTCTGTATACAAATCCTCATAGGCAGATAAAGGCATGTCTTCACATTCAGAAACCTCAGAGTCTGACTCTTGGTCTGTTAAAGCTGCTGGGGACAGGTCCTTTTCTCTTAGCATAAGACTGGCTTCCCCTAATCAGCATAATCAGGTGGTATGCCATTTTAAGCATTTGAGATTGTGGCAAGGAAGCAGGTGCTTGATTTTGGTAGTCTTTTTTTAGGCGTAGCTCGTACTCTTGGCCTTAGAAACTCGGTAGTTTTAGAAAGAACTGAAGACGAGAAAGAAGTTGTCGGTTTGTGTCGAATATCAGTAATGAGAACTTCCTCAGAAGTCGGTGCCTGAACAGCGGCTCTGGACCCATCCAAGGTAGAGACATCCGTATGTTCCATAGTCAGAGAAGAGTCTCGCAGCATACTGGACTCCAAACGGGTCTTGGTAGTGGCCTGTGAATACATCAAAGCAGGCATCAGAGGCTGCGAAGTGCCTCACTGAGGACTAGCGACTAGCTTAACGGAAGCATCGTCGGCAGTTTTGGACCTGTGTGGTCTCTGTCTTTATCCTTACTTTTTTTGAAGATCGGAAGACAGATGGCTTACCGAAGTCATTTCGGAATATGGAGATAGAGAACGAAAGTATTTAGCTACAATAAGGGCCCGATGGCGAATAGCTCGGGCATTGTAAAAAGCACAAAACCGATGGGAGAGGTATGTCGTGGTCTGGGCCTAAACAGGTGACACAGTAAAAATGGAAATCTCTGTGTGGTATTTGCTTTTCACAGGCGAGACAATTGTTAACTTTTTCTGACATCGGTTAGAACAAGAAAAAAGAATCCCCAATGGGGTGCTTAGCTTTAGAAGACTTCAGGATGATTCAATTCGGAAACAAAAACTCAGGTAGCAGCCGACCAGCACTCGTGCAAACTGCTTCTGCTTCAGGCTCCTCAGCAAGAAAGACCGATGTAATGGTGTCAGCTTTCTGTTTTTATACTCCTAATGACCAGACGTCAGTCCTGAAGTGACAGCAACTGACGCATAAATACTAAGTCTCTGGTATTCGGGCCGACTGAGGGCTACCTGCTGGCAGATAACCCAAGTGTGATGACTGCAACAGTGAAACACGAAGAACATCAGGCTCTACCACAGAGAAATAATCTTTGTACTTAGAAAAAAAAAGAGTGTACTATTCCTATTTCCATCCCCAGTCCAAAAACATCAAGAAAGCAATACAACAACAGCCACTACTTCCAGTTAATGTTAACTTGCTTGTAGGCTTACACATGTTAAATGACCGTTATATCAAAAAAAAAAAAAAAGCAAGGTTATAAAATGGACTATGATTACCTACACAGTGAATTTCCAAACATGAAACATCTACTGCAAATATATCTATGGTACTGAAAGGTTCCCCCCTTTTAAAAAAATTTCATCCAACAATTGAAGTTGCAAACTTTGATCCAGGCACCAGAAAAAAAATTAACATAAACATACCCTCTGCTTTCGTGCATGATTTCTTCTTTTAAAAAACAGGATTAACTTTTTCCTCATTACTTGGTTCCTAAACAAAAATAAACATGTGAAAGAGGCAATTACTCTTAAATGATCCAAAATTAAGGTCATCAGATCTAAGACTAATGTATAATGACAATGATTTCAAAATTGTTACAACTGTCATAAGATGTTCTCTGTGAACAAAATACTTTCATATTTACAAAACAAAAGTTTAAAAGATAGCTTAAATTTTCCTGCTGCATAAAATTGTATTTGACTTTGCGACAAAGATGCAAAGAGCAGGACTTCTGCTTGTTAGCCAGCGCATGACTGTGTGCTTCAAAGTGCAAACATCTGTGCAACTGCATGCATGTGCATAGGGGGCTTGCGATTCTTGGAAAAAAAAGGAGCTGAAATTAGTACATTACTGATGCAGGAAATTAGGAGTTATGCACACACCATAACTTGGCATCTGTGTTGTCCAATTTTCATTTTTCCTCACTGAAGGGTCACAGATCAAATCTTCGGTTCACACTCTGCCACATTTTGCAGACTTGGGATCCCAATCTCAAGCTTCTCCCTTCCCATAATGCACTAAACACTACCTCTGACTCCTCAGATAGAATTTGCTGCCTATGTCTACTAATTGACAAAGGCAGGACAGAGAAGTAAGAATTACAAGTCAAATCTGGAATGAAGTTCCTGGAACAACCAATATCCTTTCTAGGAAAGATGAGGCCTGAGTATGGCTGGGAGGGAAGGTGGGGAACAATGAAAATGGATAACACAGATGCAAAGTTACGGTAAGTACATAACTCCTAAATTTGATGATATCCTCTTCATTACTCCTCACTGACGAGTACAGTCCCCAGCTATGTAATTCTTGGGAGTTTCTCAGTTCACAGTACTGTTTTTCCCTCGTCTGTGAAGATAAAAAAAAGGACATCAACAATTATCCCAGTGTGTAAAGGGGGGTAAAGTCCAACAAAAATCGGATCTACTTCCAATAATCAAAAGCTCACTTACATGAAAGCATCTTTACCAACATGACAACACCGAACAGTTACTTTATCGAACAAACACACTACTGAATTTTTTAACAGGGTTAAGTATGCACTTTGAATGAGTAAACACGCAGCACTATGTCAAACCCACCAAGGTGGGGGGCTGCACCCCACATTCCCCCAGACTAAATTTAACAACTCCGGGATCAAACTACCATGGGGAAAAATGCAAATTTCCCATGTTGGCCAAGTGCATACTTACCCTATTAAAAAATTCAGTAGTATGATCATTCGGTAAAGTAACTGTTCAATGTTATCTTGGTAAATTAATCTTCAGCTAAGTCGACTTTCGATTATTAGAAGTAGACCCCAAGAATCAATAAGCAGGTACAAACAGACCACAGAGGCAGAGTAAAATGGCAAATAGTTTAACCAGACTAACAAAAAAGTAAGCTCTTTCATGGCCAAGCCACTTATTCAAACCATAGATACATACATACAGTTCCTGTTCATTGCATTAGATAGAAAACTAGATGTCTATGAATGTCAAGATGCAGCATCATATATTCAACCTTACTAGAACAATTGGGGGAAAAAGCTTGTCAACTGAAGTGATATGGCCTACAGCCTGGCTCAGATTAATAAAGGTAAGAAACTGATGGCATGATTAGAGTACTAAGAGTCAATAGCTTCATAAGTACTAGGCTAGTTGACGTTTTAATTCTAACCAATTTACCTCTTCATCCATAGCAATACCACATTTTTATAGAAAATGTGTAGAGAGGCCTATTAGATAAGTCCTTGGAGTTCAGAAACCTTTTATTCAAGTAATAGCCACCAAAAAAAAAAAAATTGCTTTCCAAGAAAGAGCTCATGTCACAATTACCTGCTGGCTCAAACAGTTTCTGAGTCCGCCCCTGGAGAGTAACAATGTGAAATCCTGAAGAGAAGGATCTTTTATGGGGAATCTAAGTAGAAAGATTAATTTCATGGAAGCTTTAGATAACTTGGAAATTGATAGAGAGAAGTACTCATCTGCAATACAAAAAAATTAGATATGGCAGCTAGCTGCAGCCTGATGGTAGAAAAACAAGCTCTTTCTTTACAAACAGTACTGGGAAAAGGAAGGATAGTTGAAGTAGGAGCTGAAAAAAGGTCAATGTTCTGTTTACATGTCCACATCAAAAAACTTTTCCACTGGCTTTTGTAGACATTTAGTGAAAGCCTTCTGGGAGGCCAAAAATAATGTCACGAGCTGGAGAAGCAGACCTGATCCTTCTATCAGTGGGAGTGGAGAAAAGTACAGTTGTGTACACTTACCATAAATGTAGATGTTCAAGTGTATTCACTGTTGCAGTCATTATATTTGTGTAATCTGTTTGCAAGGTGCCCTTAGTCGGCCTTGATTAACAAAGTCTTGGGTCCTGTGTCAGTTGCCGTCCCTTCTTCCATGATGTCAGGTCGTCAGGGGTATAAAACATGCAGCAGACTCCATTACATCAGTTTTTCTTGCCCCAAATGTCAGGTGCCCCCCTAATGGGAAGCAATTGAACATAAAACCACAAAGGTATACCTCCAACAAAAAAGCATACACACCAGAAAGGGTTTTAAGCACAGTAAAGGAAAGTAGAGGTATAGCCAAAAGAAGTTAGGGGGAAGGAGGGAGGGTAACCAGGACTGCAACAGTGAATACACTCGAATATCTAAATTTATGGTAAGTGTACACAACTGTACTAGGTTCTTTGTGTTTCACTGTTGCAGTCATTACATTTGGGTAGATTCCCAAAGCTTTGGTTGGGTGGAGGAATTTAGATAGCAATAGGAGCAGCTAGAAGGCCCTGCAAGATTGCAGTAGCAAAGCCAGCTCTGGATTTAGAGAAAATTGGCAAATGATAATGCTTGGTGAAAGTATGTACAGAACTCCAGGTAGCAGCTTCTAGGATGTCACTGGCAGGAACGCCTCTGAGAAAGGCTGTAGAAGTAGATGCAGCCCTGGTGGAGTAGAAGTAGATGCAGCCCTGGTGGAGTGAGGTCTGATCTCCTGGGGGATAGATTTTCCATGGTGCTTACAGCAGAAATGAATGCAATGGCCTGTCTATTTAAAAATGGTTTGCTTTTAAATAACCTTCTCCTCTGTCCCTGCAGCAAATGCTACCAGAAGTTGTTCAGATTTTCTGAGGTTTAGTCCTGTGCAAGTAGAATCTAAGTTGTCTATTCACATCCAAGGAATGCAGAATCCTTTCCCCTTTGTTCTGTGGATTGGGAAAGAAGGTTGGCAAAAGAATGGACTGATTTAGAGCCACAATGGATACCACCTTGGGCATGAAGGATGGATTGGTCCTGAGTGATACCCTGTCGGCATGAAAGATGATGAAAGGCTCCACTGCCATAAGGGCCTGTAATTCCGAAACCCTTCTAGCTGAAATAATTGCTAAAAGGAAAGCTGTTTTCCAAGAAAGAAATTTTAAGTTTGCAGTAGCAACTGGCTCAAAAGGAGGAAGGGCGAGTTTCTCCAATACAAAGTTAAGGTCCCAGGCTGGGTTTAGAGCTCTCCTGCGTGGTCTCAAATATTTGGCCCCTCTGAGGTACTGCTTGAGCAGTGGATGAGAGAAGAGGGGAGGTTCTGGGTTATAATGAGCTGAAATGGCTGAGGTGTGGATTTTAATGGAGGAAAAAGACAGGCCCTTGTGAAGCATCTCAGTTAACTATGATAAAATCTGAGGTAAACTGGGCACTGCTGTGCTCATCCCTTGAGATTGGTTCCAGGCACAGAAGCTTTTCCATTTTTCAGCATAAGATTTTCTAGTACTAGGCCTCCTTGCCTATAAGATGACATCCATCACAGGTTTGCTGAGGGATGGTAAGGGAGAAGTTAAGTAATTAGCCAGGCTGCAAGGTTCAGTGCTGGAAGCTGATGGTGCAGAATCTGGTTCTCCTGCTGAGACAGAAGGGAAAGAGTCTGAGGCAGGTGCCATGGGAATAACCATGACACACTGCACAGAAGGGGGTACCAGTGTTGGCGCAGCCAGTCTGGAGCAATCATAATCATCCTTGGCTTGCCCAGTTTGATTTTTAGTAGTACTTTGGAGAGCAGAGGCAGCGCCTGGGTGGGGACGCATAGACTAATACTTTTTTCCAGCTGAAGGCCAGAGCATTCACTTTCCAGGCTTGTTTGTGGGGAGTCCTTGTGCAGAAGTTGTCCAATTGGTAGTTCTGGGGGGAGGCAAACAGGTCTATATCTGGGCTCCCCCATTCGCTTGTCAACATGCTGAAAATCCTTGGTTCCAGTTTCCACTCGTGTGGTTCCATAAGTTTTCTGTTTAGTCCATCTGCCAGTGTATTTAACTTTCCTGGCAAGAATTGAGCTTGTAGGTGCATTTGGTAGCTCAAGGTTGTGTTCCACAATGCCATGGCTAGTCCGCAGAGGGGGTAAGAATGTGTACCCCCCAGCTTGTTTATGTACCACATAACCGTGGTGTTGTCCGTCTTTACCATTAGTTGTCCTGGATGAATGTAGTCCTTGAAGGATGTCAGAGCATTCTGTACAGCTAACATTTATATTTGCTTGATATGCAGGTGCATTTGACTAGGGTTCCATTTTCCCTGAATGCACTTCCCTGTCAGGTGAGCCCCCCCCCCCATGCATAGTCTGATGCATCTGTTAGGGTTTGGGTGGCAGGGAGTGCTGTGAAAGTAGTCCCTTGTTTTGGTGGCAGGCCTCTTCCCACCAAAGGAAATCTAGGTGCAGGCAAGGTATGATAGGAATCACTGTTTCTAGGCTGTGAGAATGTTGACTCTATAGGCTTTTTAGATACCACTGCTGTTTCCTCATATGCAGTCTTTCATATGGAATTAGAAGAATGCAGGAGGCCATGAACCCCAAGGCTTGTAGTATTTGTCTTGCAGATAGCAGGGCTTTTGTGGCCACTTGTTTGAAGTAGACTTGAACAAAATAGCTAAATGTGTATCAGACCACAATACAGGCACTGTGATAATTAGCGCTTTCATCCACTTTTATTACAAACGTGAACTTCTTCAGAAAAGACAGACTCCGAATGGGTCTCAGTAGAGGCCTGCGAATCAGAAGTAGCGGGTATCAGGGGCTGCAAAAGCCCCTCACTGAGTACCGGCGAACTGGCGACTGGCTTAGAAGCGTCGTCGGCAGTTTTGGACTTTGGCGGCCTGTCTCTGTCTTTATCTCTGTGTTTTTTCAGAATTCCGGAAGTTGGATGGCTAACCGACATTTCTGGATAATTAAACAGAGAACCAAAATATTTAGAGGCAAAAATACATCAACGATGGATAGTGCGCTGATTAAATAAAGCACAAAATTGACAACAAGGTATGTCGTGGTCACGGCCTAGGCAAGGAATACAATACGAATAGGTATTTGCTTTCCACAAGTAATGCAATTATTAACTTTTACTGACATCAGGAAGGAGCAAGAAAAAGTTTCCCCAATGGGGTACTTAGCTTTTAGTTGAAGACTTTGGTTCTGAAACTCAAACGAAAATTCCAGTTGTTGGCCGACCGGCACTTGCAAACTGCTTCTGCTTTGGGCACCACACGGCAAGAAAGACTGATGTACTGGCGTCTGCTGCATGTTTTATACCCCTGACAACCTGACGTCATGGAAGTAGGGACAGCAACAGACGCAGGAACCAAGACTTTGTTAATCAGGCCGACTGAGGGCAACCTGCAAGCAGATTACCCAAATGTAATGACTGCAACAGTGAAACACGAAGAACATCCATGCAGTCAGTATGAGGCCGTGGAGAATGGAAAGCTGGACTTCTGACAGGTGAGATGGGAGATCCTGAATTGGTTACAGTATCCACAGAGGATATCAGAGGTGAGCAGTGGAAGAACCATAGTTGTCAAGGCTAGAAGGGGGGCAAAGAGTATGACTGAGCCCTTTAGCCTGCTTGTTTTCTGCCAAACCTTAAGGCTCGACGGGGAAAGGGAAAACAAGGGAAGCCTGGGGGCAAATAGTCTATCATAGCATCCCTCAGTGACTACCCCAGAGGGGGGATCAAGAGAAGTACTTGTTGCACTTGTTGAAAATAAGGACAAACAGATTACAGGAAAGCTGGCCTCAATGGCTGAAAATCATGTGTGCTGCTTACTGAGGGACCACTCGTGCAGAATCGGAATGGATCTGCTGAATCTGCCAGCACATTCATTTTCCCCTGGTATAAGCGATTCAATTAGAAAGTGCTTTAAAGGTATTGTCCCACCCCCAGACCATCATGACCTGTCCATGTCACATGTAGGAACATGTTCAGGTTCCTCCTTGTTAATGTACCAGACTACTTACATGTAGTCCTCATAGACTGCAACAGTCCCCAAAGGAAGAACATCTTGAAAGGCTTGCAACGTTAGAAGGACCGCTCATCTCTAGGACACTGGTATGCGCAACTTGGTCTCAGACGGGGACCACATTGCTTGGACCATCTTTCCCCCCTGAAATGCCCCCACCTCATTTGAGAAGCATACGTAGTCAGTGTTGGTACTGGGGGGATACAGAGCAACCTGCCCAATAAAGATAGTCTGAATGTATTCACATCAAATATGACTTTTGGAAATTGGAGTATGTTTGAGGGGAATACATAGAGGGGGGTAAGAGTAAACCACTGCAATGACAAGGTTCTTTGGAAGATCCACATGACAAATCTTGCTAGAGAGACTAGAATAATGGCAGCTGACACTGACCCAAAAAGTTGTATTAAAATGGTGGTAAATTAATATACAGATTCAATATAGGCGAAGGGTCACCATGGTTACCTCCTGAAAATGCATCAATAGGAGACATCCTCTCTGAAATTAAGAGGAGAGTTAGTTGAAAACCCAGCAACCCCTTGACTAAGGGATCTGTACTTTTGAAATGTTTTGGTACTAGACCGACTTCTTGGATGCTTCTGCACACTGATGAGCTCCTTGAATTGATCGCTCGGTGGTTGTGGAAGAAACTCAATGGCATTGAGCCTATACCTTCAGGAGCCAGAAGGATTATGGCCCCCACTGCAGGAAGCAGAATTGAGGAAAAGAGGAGACGGTTATGTCATGGTGGTAAAGGCAGCCACCAAAAAGGGGCTTGCCAAGGAAGAGATTAGTTGTGTAATAACTTACCATAAGGACTAATGTCCTTCCTGTTGCAGAATTCCTGACTTACAGGAGTTGCCTGTCAAGGCAATGACCCAACATCGGCCAGTATACCAGTCTTTTACTACCTAAGGTGCACGCTACGCCTGTCGTTGGCCGTCAGAAGAGGTCAGAAATAGGAGACTTACATGCGCACCACCCTCAGAACTGAAGCACCAGATGCAGAGAGTCTCTAAGGGAATGAAGATCAGTGCATCCAAGAAAGGCAAGATAGTACAGTTGTGTACAATTACCATAAATGTAGATGTTAGAAAGAATATTCACTGTTGCAGTCATCACATTTGGATTATCCCTGCCAGGGTAGTCCTTGGCCGACCTGAATACCAGAGACTTAGCATTTCTGTGTCGGTAGCTGTCGCTTTAGGACTGACGTCAGGTAGTCAGTAGTATAAAGTAAGGCAGCCAATGCCATTACATCAGTTTTTCTTGCCCAACCTGTCAGGAGCCCCCAAGTAGGAGGCCAAGTTCTGGTGGATGAACCCCACCAGTAGAAAAATAAATACCAATATGTCCCTTGTAAGGAAAGGAGAACAATAGGGAAGAATGGTAATAAATGGTGAAAGAGAAGAAAGGGGGGGTGGAGGGAAGGAAAAGTACAGTTTTGTACCTACCATAAATGTAGATGTTTGAGTGTACACCCTGCTGCATTCATCACACTTGGGTTTATCCTGTCGTCAGGCGGTCCCGCAGTCGTCCGGAATTGCAAAGTCTTGGACCGGCGTCAGTTGCTGTCGCTTCTTCCCTGACGTCAGTGCACCAGGGGTATATATAATGCAACAGACGCCATTTTCTTCAGTTTTTCTTGCCGCAGATGTCAGGTGCCCCCAAAAAAGGTGGTCAGTAATTAGTACCAAATTGAGTAATTTTTGCACAAAGACAAAATCCCTCCAGCTATAAGCAAATACATCAGGAAGGCATTGTAGAGATTTAGCCAATTAGATCAGAGGGGATGGAGGAAGGGTAACCTGGACTGCAGCAGGGTGTATACTCAACCATCTACATTTATGGTAGGTACAAAACTGTACTATGTTTATCGTGTTACCCTGCTGCAGTCATCACACTTGGGTTGAATCCCAAAGCTAAGGATGGGTGGAGGAATCATAGAGGGTTAGAGGAGGCTAGAAAGTCCTGCAGAACTGCAGTGGTGAAGCCCGCCCTAGTCTTAGAGTAAAGTGGTAAGTGATGGTGTTTGGTAAAGGTGTGTACTGAACTCCAAGTTGCAGCTTCCAAAATCTCCTTGGTTGGAACCCCCCTGAGAAAGGCTGTAGATGTAGCTGTTGCCCTGGTAGAGTGGGGCCTAATGGTAACAGGAACTGGTTTTCCATGATGGGTATAGCAGAAACGTATGCAATGTCCTATCCATTTGGAAATGGTCTGTTTTGATATAGCCTTCCCCTGTGAAGCTGTAGCATAGGATACAAAGAGCTGGTCAGATTTTCTGAAAGCCTTAGTTTTGTCCAAGTAGTAACGAAGTTCCCTGTGAATGTCCAAGGAATGCAGGAGTCTCTCACCTTTGTTCTGTGGATTTGGGAAGAAGGTGGGTAAGTGGATGGTTTGATTTAAAGCCACACTGGAAACCACCTTAGGCATAAAGGAAGGATTAGTTCGTAGAGAAACTCTGTCTTGATGAAAAATGAGGAAATGTTCCACTGCCATTAGTGCCTGCAGCTCTGAGACTCTTCTAGCTGAGGTTATTGCTAGCAGCATGGCAGCCTTCCATGATAGGAACTGAAGACTTGCAGAAAAAGCTGGTTCAAAGGGAGGTAGCGTTAGTTTTTCCAGAACAAAATTGAGGTCCCATATTGGTGTAGGTGCTCTCCGGGGGGTCCGAATATTTTTTGCCCCTCTGAGGAACTGCCTTAGAAGTGGATGTGAAAATAAGGGTGGATCCATGTTGTAGTGGGCTGAAATAGCTGAAGCATGGATTTTAATGGAGGAGAAAGAAAGTCCTTTGTGTAACATCTCAGTTAAATACTGAAGGATGTGAGGCATGTGAGGCTGAAATGTGTCTTGGCCTTTAGTATGGTTCCAGGCACAAAACCTTTTCCATTTGTCCGAATAAGCCTTCCTGGTGCTTGGCCTCCTAGCTTCCAGAATAACATCCATAACTGCTTGGGAAAGAGGAGCTGGCTGGATGCTTAGGTGATTTGCCATGCAGCCAGATTTAAGGTTTTGAGCTGGTTATGAAGAATCTGACTGTTTTGCTGTGTGAGCAAATGGGTAATTTGTGGTAAGATCCAAGGTGGGCCCTGGGCCATATTCCTCAATAGTGGGTACCAGTGCTGGCGTGGCCAGTCTGGAGCTATGAGAATCAGTCGTGGTCTCTCCTTTTTGACTTTCAGGAGCACCTTTTTGAGGAGAGGCAATTGAGGGAAGGCATATACTGTCAGTTTTTTTCCAACTGAAAGAGTGCGTCCACTTTCCAAGCTTGAAGGTGGAGTCCTAGTACAAAATTTTGTTAGTTGATAGTTTTGAGGACTGGCAAGCAGGTCTATGTCTGGAAGGCCCCATTTTTGAGTTATCATTGTAAATACTTGTGGATCTAGTTTCCACTCGTGGTGATCCATGATGTTTCTGCTGAGGTTGTCTGCCAATGTGTTCTTTCCTGGCAGGAATTGAGCTTGTAACTGAACTTGGTAAGCCAGAGCTGTGTTCCAGAAGGTCACTGCTTGCCTGCAAAGAGGGCAGGAGTGAGTACCCCATTGTTTGTTTATGTACCACATTACTGTGGTGTTGTCCGTCTTTATTGTAAGTTGTCCTGGATGTAATAGATTCTTGAAGGCTGTCAGAGCTTTCTGTACAGCTAGAATCTCTTTTTGACTGATGTGCAGATTCCTTTGATGTGCAGACCATATGCCTTGAACGCACTGTCCTGCCATGTGTGCCCCCCAGGCGTAGTCTGATGCATCTGTTGTCATAGTTTGCCCGGCTGGGGGCAAGGTGAAACGCTGACCCTTGTTGAGGTGACATGCCTGTGACCACCATAGAAACTCCTGTTGTAGGCAGGGAATGAGAGATATCATTGTGTCCAAGCTGTGGCTGTGTTGAGACCATACGCTTTTTAGGTACCACTGTAATTTCCTCATATGCAGCTTTGCAAATGGTATTAGTAGTATGCAAGATGCCATGAAGCCCAAGGCCTGCAGAATTTATCTTGCAGTTAATTGGGTCTTTGTTGCCATTGTTTTGAAATATTGAGTCAGCTGTAGTTTGTCTGGCGTCAGATAAGCCTTCTGGGCCGTTGTATTCAAGCTGGCACCCAGGAATGTTATATTTTGTGAGGGTACTAGTTTTGACTTCTTTTCGTTTACTGTGTACCCCAGGCAATTTAGTAGATGTTTTACAAGAGCCAGATAATGTAAGAGAATGTCCTTGCTTTCTGCGTGGATGAGGCAGTCGTCCAAGTATGGGTATATTTGAATTCCTCTTTGTCTGCAGTATGCAATTACTGGTGCCAGGCATTTTGTGAAGACTCTGGGCGCAGTAGATAAGCCAAAGGGCAGTGCAGAGAGAATTGGTAGTGGGTTGAACCTGCAATGAAACGGAGGTATCTTCTGCAACTTTGTCTGATAGGGACATGCAGGTATGCTTCCTTGAGGTCCATCGTTACTAGCCATGCTTCCTTGCCCAACATGGGAAGAAGCTGCTGTAGTGTTAGCATCTTGAATTTGGGTACTTGTAAGAAGGTGTTTAGAACTGAAAGGTCCAGAATTGGTCTCCAGGCACTGTCCTTTCTGGGCACTAGAAAGAGTCTTGAGTAAAATACTTGACCTTGCTCTCGAGTAGGTACCAGTTGAATGGCTCTCATGTCCATGAGAGCTGTAATTTGTTTTTGTGCCTCTGCCCATTGATTTTGTGGCAGGTTTGGAATTCCTCTTTTCATTGGCAAGGTGTGAAAATGGGATCTGTATCCTCATAAAATTATGTCTAGGACCCATTTGCCCTTTATGACAATGTGCCAGTTGTCTGAAAAAAGTGCGAGTTTTCCTCCCAAGGGGGCTGCCAAGAGAGTGTTGCTTGGTCGGATGAGGTGCAAGTCATTGAGTTTGCCTTCTGATAGATTGGGACCTGTCTTCTCCTCCCTTCTGTGTTGCAGTGTCCCATTGGCGAGGTTTGTACTGGGCTTGTGGTTGTCTTCTGCCTCTTGGACGTCTGTATTTACACCTCTGTGGTCTGTCAGAAGCTGGAAAGGACCAATTTTTTGTTGGCCAGTTTCTGCTGAAGCGAGGGGGCTCTAACTGTAGGAAATCTTTGACTGTCTGCATAGATTTTGCCTTATCCTCCATTTTCTTTAATACTACTTCTGCTTTAACTCCAAAAAGAACATCCTGCTGTAAGGGAGCATCTAGAAGCTTTGCTTTAACATGATCAGGCAGAGTTTGTTCCTTTAACCAAGCATGCCTACGTATAACAGACCCAGTGACAGCTGCTCTGCAGGAGGCCTCCAAAGAATCAAACCCACATTGTAAGGTATGTTTGCCCACCTGTACAGTTGCATGCAACAAATCCTGCATTTCTTTCAATTCAGACTGTTGAGGGAGAGTGGTCATTTTTTGCTTTGAGAGATTAAAAATTGCTGATACTTTAGCATGTGAAATTGGCAATTTAGTGCCCTCATAGCTAGAGTGGCTGAGGTGTAAACCTTTTTCCCCCCACCTGTCTAGTGCTCTTGAATCCCTCTCAGAGGGTACAGGATTTTTAGCCATAGAAGCCTTAGCCCCTTTGGGACCCTGGGAGATTGTCTCTGGGTCAGCAACAGGGCTTTTATAAAGAAATTTGTGTGAATCAGGCACTCTATAGTATCTGTCAGGCTTGGAGCAGGAGGTAGAGAGTCTGGGTTCAAACTTGATTCTAAGTAAACATCATCCACAATGTCTAAAACTGGTGGGATGGCAAGTGGTCGGTGCTGGGGGAGCAAAATAAACTATCTGAGCCTTTTCTTAGAGTCAGAGTAGTCCTGACCTTCCCAGTGAAAATGTTCCCTCATAGTGTGTAAAGTTTCCCCAAAGGAGTAGTCTTCAGGAGGAGAAGCTGAGGGAATGGAATCCTCAGCATCAGAATCTTCATAAGGGGAGAAGGAGTAATCTTGGTCCTCAGAGGAGTCTGAAGAAATGGACACTTGTTCAGAGGATGCATAATCTTCCTCTTGTCTAGGTCTTTAGTCAGGAGGGGGCTGGGAACCCCTGATTAGAGAGATCAAATCTTCCGCCATTTTGAGCATCTGTTTCTTAGGCATGGGGCCTTGAACAGGGGACTGAAGTGCAGTCCTTTTAGGTCTAATAGGAGTCTTCATCTTAGGATACGTTTTAATGGTGAGCGTCGTTGGTCTGAAAACGCCTTCAGAAACTGAAGGCGTTTCTTCAGCACAGACATCTTTTTCAGCAATGTCGTCGGTAGGGCCTGAACAAAATGGCTGCGTCGGCCTGGTACATTCCGCCAAAAGTTCCGAAGCGGTCTTGGGTTCCAGATCTGCGGTAGTCAGGGGCTGCGTCGGAGACTCACTGAGGACAGGAGAACCGGAGACCAGACCAGCCGAGGCCTCGGAATCTGGCTTAGGCCTGGGCTGTCTGTCTTATCCTTGCGTTTTTTGTGCACACCGGTAGTCGGTTGCTCCGACGGCATAGTGTAGTTAAATTTTCTACCGAAGTAGTGTCGTGCGAAATCAAAGCATCTTTTAATAGTATGCTTATTAAACCTAGAACAAAAATGACAACTAGTGACGTCGTGGTCTGGGCCTAGGCAAGGTATGCAATAAGAATGAAAATCCTTATGAGGTATTTGCTTCCCACAAGAAATACAATTGTTAACTTTTTCTGACATCGGTCTGAGGCATGAAAAGTTTCCCCAATGGGGTACTTAGCTTTATAGAAGACTTCGGTCTGAAATTCGAATTTGAAAATCTCAGGAGTCGGCCGACCGGCACTTGCAAACTGCTTCTGCTTCGGGCACCGCGCAGCAAGAAAGACTGAAGAAAATGGCGTTGGTTGCATTATATATACCCCTGGCGCAGTGACGTCAGGGAAGAAGCGACAGCAACCGACGCCGGACCAAGACTTTGGAATTCTGGCCGACTGCGGGACCGCCTGAAGACAGGATAACCCAAGTGTGATGACTGCAGCAGGGTAACACGATGAACATCCAGGACTGCAACAGTGAACACACTCTAACATCTACATTTATGGCAATTGTACACAACTGAACTATATTCTTCGTGTTTCACTGTTGCAGTCATCACATTTGGGTTGATTCTCAAAGCTGAGGAAATGGGGGGAGGCAGTTAAGGAAACTAGCAGCTGGCTAGGATGTCCCGCAAGACTGCACAGGCAAACGCTGCCCTGGATATGGGGAAGAGAGAGGCAGGTGGTAATGCTTGGTAAAAGTGTGAATAGATATCCAGGTGGCAGCCTCCAGGATGTCCCTGGTGGTGACTCCTCTGAGGAAAGCTGCAGAGGTGGAGGCTTGCTCTGTTGGAGTGTGTCCTGGCCCCCTTGGGGGGAGGCTTTCCATGCTATTTGTAGTAGAAATGGATGCAGTGTGCTATCCATTTGGAAATGGTTTGTTTGGAGATGGCTTTGCCTTATGCCACTCTAGCAAAACTAACCAGCAATAGATTAGACTTTCTGAAGGATTTAGTCCTGTCTAGATAGAATCTGAACGGTCTGTGCACATCTAGAGAGAGAGAAGTATCCTTTCCCCCTTGTTCTGGGGATTAGGAAAAAAGGTAGGCAAATGAATGGATTGGTTGAGAGCCACACTGGACACCACCTTGGACATGAAAGATGGGTTAGTTCTGAGGGATACCCTGTCTGCATGGAAGATGATGAAGGGTTCCACAGTCATGAGCGTTTGCACCTCAGAGACTCTTCTGCCTGAAGTGATGGCCAAAAGGAATGCTGCCAACCAGGAGAGAAATTTTAGCTCAGCAGAAGACCCTGGTTCAAAAGGGGCAGTGTGAGCTTTTCCAATACAAAGTTAAGGTCCCAAGCTGGTGTTGGTGCCCTTCTGGGTGGCCTCAAGTTGCTAGCCCTTCTTAGGAACTGTTTGATCAAAGGGTGTGAAAAAAGGGGCTGCTCGGTGTGAAAATGAGAAGAAACAGCACAGGCATGAATTTTTATAGAGAAGAAATAGATGCCATTGTGTAGTAGGTCAGCTAAGTAACCCAGGATGAGAAGGGGGGAGGGCTGTGCCATAATGGCTCCCTTAGCCTGGATCCAGGTGTAGAACGTTTTCCATTTATCAGCATAAGACTTTCTGGTGCTAGGGTGTCTGGCTGCACAAATAACATCCAGAAACTGTTTACTGAGGTTGGCAGAGTGGTTCGGGGTTAGGGAATAAGCCAAGCTGCCAAATTGAGTGTCTACAATTCGGGATGCATGAATTCCCCTTCCCTCTAGGTCAGAAGGTTTGGAATCTGAAAAAGATGCCATGGAGGCAGCGGAGACCGGCTGCGCAGAAGGGGTATCAGTGTTGCCGGGGCCAGCCTGGAGCTACAAGAATGGTCCTTGGTTTTTCCTCCCTTATTTTGAGCAGTACCCTGGGGATAAGAGGTAGGGGAGGAAAGGCACAGACCATTAAGACTGCCCCAAGGGAAGGACAGGGCAACCACTTTCCATGCCATCCAGTGATGCTCCCTAGTGCAGAATTTGCTGAGCTGATGGGTTGGGTTGGTGTGGCAGGCAAAGAGGACGACCTTCAGAGTTCCACAATTCTGAGTTACTAGGGTGAAGGTATTTCTGTTGAGTTGCCGCTCGTGTGGGTCTAGAAGGTTTCTGCTTAATTGGTCTGCCAGAGAGTTGAGAGAGCCTGGTAGGAAATGTGCTAACAGGTGTAGTTGCATGGCAGAGGCTGTGTACCAAAGGGTCATGGCCAGCATGCACAGAGGGTAGGAGCGAGTGCCTCCCTGCTTGTTGATGTACCACATCACAGTGGTGTTGTCTGTTGTGATCAGGACAGCCCCTGGAGAGAGAAGGGGCTTGGAAGCTATCAAGGCGTGCAGGACAGCCATAATCTCTTTTTGATTGATGTGCAGAGGGATATGCTGTGGGCTCCATTAGCCCTGCATTCACCTGCTGTCCAGGTGTGCACCCCAGGCATAATCTCTTGAGTCTGTGGTGAGGGTCTGGGTAGGGGAGAAAGGCAGTCCCTTGTTGAGGGACCATGCTGTTGCCCACCAAAGAAAAACTTTTCTGAGGCAAGGAATTATAGGTAGAAGAGTTTCAGGTCTTGAGTGTGTTAAAACCAAAGGCTCTTTAGGTACCACTGAAGTTTCATCATATGCAGTCTGGCATATGGAATGAGTAGTATGCAAGATGCCATGATCCCCAGAGCTTACACGATCTTCCTTGCAGTTAGCTGGGGCCTGGTGGCTAGCTGAGAGAAGTAGATTGTCTGGAAAATTTGTTTTTCTGGTGTAAGGTATGTCCATCTGGGATGTTGTGTCCACACTTGCGCCCATGAATATCATCCTTTTGGTAGGCATCTGCCTGGAATTCTTTTTGTTGAATGTGTACCCTAGAGAGGTTAGGAGGGTCTTTACAAAGGCCAGGTGCTTGAGCAGCTTTGCCTGGCTGTCTGCCTGAAAAAGGCAGTCTAAGTATGGGTAAATGTTAATATTTCTTTGTCTGCAAAAGGCAGCGGCTGGAGCCAGACATTTTGTGAAACTCTGGAAGCAGTAGATAGGCCAAAGGGAAGCGCAGACAACTGAAAGTGTTGAGATCCTCCCTGAAGAGGAGACATTTCCTGATAGGAATGTGGAGGTAGGCCTCTTTTAGATCTAGGGTGGCCAGTCAAGCGTCCTTGGAGATCATGGGCAGCAGCTGCTGGAGGGTGAGCATTTTGAATTTTGGGATCACCAGGAAGGTGTTTAGAATGGATAGATAGAGGATGGTTGACCGTGTGCCCTATTTTCTGAGCACCAGAAATAGTCTGGAGTAGAAAAGTACAGTTGTGTACACTTACCATAAATGTCGATGTTAGAGTGTATTCACTGTTGCAGTCATTACATTTGGGTAATCGGCTGGCAGGTTGCCCTCAGTCGGCCTGAATTCCAAAGTCTTGGGTTCTGCGTCGGTTGCTGTCTCTTCTTCCATGACGTCAGGTCGTCAGGGGTATAAAACATACAGCCGAAGCCATTTTCTTTAGTTTTTCTTGCCCCCGATGTCAGATGCCCCCCAAAAGGTAGCAAAAAAAAAAAAAAACTATTTTATATATATATATATATATATATATATATATATATATATATATATATTTATATATATATCTATATATCTATATATATATATATATCTATATATATACATACATACACACACACACATACATGCATCAATATAAACTTTACGTTCAACTACAAGCAAATACACCACATAGGTTGTAGAAGATAGAGAAGGAAAGATAAACTCCAGAATGACAAAGGGATGGCGGGAGGGTAACCTGGACTGCAACAGTGAATACACTCGAACATCTACATTTATGTTAAGTGTACACAACTGTACTATGTTCTTTGTGTTTCACTGTTGCAGTCATTGCATTTGGGTAGAATCCCAAAGCTATGGCTGGGGGGCTGGAGCTAAACAGCATTAGGAGCAGCTATAATGCCCTGTAGAACTGCAGTGGCAAAGCCTGCTCTGGATTTAGAGTAGAGAGGCAAATGATAATGCTTTGTAAAGGAGTGAACAGAACTCCAAGTAGCAGCCTTTAGAATGTCATTGGTTGGTACTCCCCTTAGAAAGGCTGCTGAAGTAGCTGCAGCTCTGGTGGAATGAGACCTAATGCCCTTGGGCACAGGTTTACTATGGTGTAAGTAGCAGAAATGGATGCAGTGGCTTATCCTCTTTGAAATAGCCTTGCCCTCTGATCCTGCAGCATATGTCCCTAGTAATTGCTCAGTTTTTCTTACAGCTTTAGTCCTGCTCAAGTAGAATCTTAGCTGTCTGTGTACGTCCAAGGAATGTAGAATTCTCTCCCCCTTGTTCTGTGGATTTGGATAAAAAGTTGGCAGATGAATTGCTTGGTTAAGAGCCACACTGGAAACCACCTTAGACATAACAGTAGGATTTGTCCTCAGAGATATCCTGTCTGGGTAAAATATGATGAAAGGCTCTATAGCCATGAGGGCCTGTAGCTCTGAAACTCTTCTTGCTGAAGTAATTGCTAATTGTAGTAGCAGAGCTGTTTTCCATAAGAACTTTATATCCGCGGTAGCAGCTGGTTCAAATGGAGGCAGGGTGAGCTTTTCCAACACATAATTGAGGTCCCATGCAGGCAATGGTGATCTTCTAGGAGGCCTTAAATTTTTGGCTCAAGATGCTGCTTTAGTAAAGGATGAGAAAAGATTGGTGGCTCTGTATTGTAATGAGCCGAAATGGCAGAGGCATGGATTTTAATTGATGAGAAAGATAGGCCTTTGTCAAGCATCTCAGTTAAGTATTGCAATATCTGAGGAATATTTGGTTCTGCTGTATCAGTTCCTTGTGCTTGATTCCAAGCACAGAATGTCTTCCATTTGTTAGCATAAGATTTTCTAGTACTAGGTCTTCTGGCTTCCAAAATGACATCCACCACAGCTTTACTGAGAGGTGTTGTTTGTATGACTACATGATCAGCCATGCTGCCAGGTTCAGAGTCTGTAGTTGATTGTGCAGGATCAGACTGTTTTGCTGGGGCAGTAGTTGTGGTCTTTGAGGCAAGGTCCAAGCTGGGTATTGAGACAAGTTTCTTAGGATTGGGTGCCAGTATTAGCGGGGCCAGTCTGGGGCAATTAGTATCTTTGGTTTCTCTTGTCTGAATTTTAGGAGGATGTTGGGGAGAAGAGCCAGAGGAGGAAAGGCGTAAACTGATAGGTTTTTCCAACTGAAGGACAGGGCGTCCACTTTCCACGCTTGTCTGTGATAAGTCCTTGTGCAGAATCTTTTCAAATGGTAATTCTGAGGAGAGGCAAACAGATCTATGTCTGGGCTCCCCCATTTCTCTGTTATCATGCTGAAGACTTGTGAATTTAGTTTCCACTCATGAGGATCCATAAGGTTTCTGCTTAAATCATCTGCCAGAGTGTTTTGCCTTCCCGTCAGTAATTGAGCTTGAAGATGTATTTGGTAGGTCAAAGCTGTCTTCCACAGTGCCATGGCTAATGTGTGCCCCCTTGCTTGTTTATTATACCACATGACTGTGCTGTTGTCCATGTATCAGTAGTTGTCCCGGATGAAGTCAGTCCTTAAAGGCTGTTAGGGCATTTTGAACAGCTAGCATCTCTTTCTGGTCGATATGCAGATGCATTTGTCTTGGTGACTATATGCCCTGAATGCATCTTCCTGCCATGTGGGCCACCCAGTCGTAACTTGATGAGTCTGTTGTTATGGTTTGGCTGGCAGGGGGTAGAGTGAATGGCCGTCCCATGTTTTGATGACATGCCTTTGCCCACCACAGAAACTCCTTTTGCAGGCAGGGAATGAGAGGAATTGTTTCCAGACTGAGAATGTTGACTCCATAAACTTTTTAGGTACCACTGAAGTTTCCTCATATGCAGTTTTACATATGGAATCAGTAGGATGCAGGATGCCATGAAGCCCAGAGCCTGCAGAATTTGTCTTGCAGAAGACTGGGTTTTTGTTGCCATCAGTTTGAAGGAGTCAGTTACCGTTGCTTGTCTGGCGTGAAGTAAGCCATCTGGGCAGTTGTATTCAAGCTTGCACCCAAGAATGTTATCTTTTGAGAGGGTACCAGTTGTGATTTGTTTTCGTTTATTGTGTACCCTAGGCATGTTAGAAGCCTTTTCACAAATGCCAAGTGTCGAAGAAGTGTCTCCTTGTTCTCTGCTTGAATGAGACAGTCGTCTAAGTAAGGATATATTTGTATACTTCTTTGTCTGCAAAATGCAATTACTGGTGCCAGGCACTTTGTAAAGACCCTGGGTGCAGTAGATAAGCCAAAGGGCAGTGCAGAGAATTGGTAATAAATTAAGCCAGCCTTGAATCTGAGGTATCTTCTGCACGACTGTCTTATTGGGACATGCAGGTATGCCTCTTTTAGGTCTAAAGTCACCAGCCAAGCATTCTTGACCAGCATGAGCAGAAGCTGCTGCAAAGTCACCATTTAGAATTTTGGAATATCCAGGTATGTGTTCAAAATCGATAAATCCAGTGTTGGCCGCTAGGCCTTGTCCTTTCTGGGTACCAAAATCAGTCTCGAGTAAAAACCTTGTCCTTTTTCCTGTTCTGGTACTGTCTGAATGGCCCTCATACCCATGAGGGACGCAACCTGTTTCTGTGCCTCTGCCCATTGATTTTTTGGCACATCTGGCCAACCATTTCCATTAGCAGAGTGTGGAAATGGAATATGTATCCCTGTGATACAATGTTTAGTACCCGCTTGTCCTGGGTTACTAACTGCCAATTTTGAGCAAAAAGTGCTAATTTTCCCCCTATGGGTGCTGCCAAAAGATAAAGGCTTGGTGTAGGCAGAAGGAAGTCATTGGGATTGCTTTCTGTAGGTTTGCACTTTATCTCCTCCAGATTTGGAGGTGGAAGCGCCCCATTGCTTTGACCTGTATGAATCTTGTGCCTGGTATCTGGAACCCTTAGGGCGTCTGGATTTGCCCCTTTGAGCTGTCTGACACAGGAAAGGACCAGTTTTTTGTAGGCCAGTGTCTACTGAATCTTGGTGGCTGCACTTGTAAGAAGTCTTTAACAGTTTGCATAGACTTAGCTTTGTCTTCCATTTTCCTTAAAACCTCTTCCGCCTTAACACCAAACAGAAAATCATGCTGTAAAGGTGCATCTAGCAATTTAGCTTTAACATGATCAGGCAAATTTTGTTCCTTTAACCAGGCATGCCTTCTAATCACAGAAACAGTAACTGCAGCCCTGAAGGAGGCCTCTAAGGAATCAAAATCACATTGCAAAGTATGCTTTCCAACTTGTTCAGCTGCATGCAATGTTGTTGTTGTCTTTTTGGCTTTTCCCGGTAAGGGGTCATGCAATAATTCCTGCAATTCTCTATTTTCTACACATTCTGAAATCAACATAATTTTCGGTTTCAGCAATCCCATGACATGTTGTTGGTACTTAAGCATATGAAATTGACAGTTTAAGGTGCTGATTGCCAAGGTTGCAGATGTATAAACCTTTTTTCCCCCATCTGTCCAGTGCTCTTGAATCTCTGTCAGAGGGGCTAGGTTTTTTTGCTGCTGAGGCCTTAACTCCCTTTGGACCCTGTGAAATAGTTACAGGATCAGCAGCAGGGCTTCTAAATAAAAAATGAGAGTCAGGGACCCTGTAATATTGGTCAGGCTTACTGGGAGCTGCAGTTAAGGAGTCAGGGGTCAAGCTAGACTCCGAAAACACATCACCCACAATACCTAAAACAGGGGGAATGGCTAAAGGCCTGTGCTGAGGGAGAAGGAAATCCCTGAGCCTCTTTTTTGATTCTGATAAGTCTTGACTCTCCCAGTGAAAATGCTCCCTCAAAGTATGCAAAGTTTCTCCAAATGAATAATCCTCAGGAGGAAATGCAGATGGAATAGACTCCTCAGCATCAGAATCCTCATAGGGAGGTATAGATAATTCCTAATCAGAAGAAATAGAAACCTGATCTGAAGATTCATAATCAGTGTCTTGCCTAGCCCTCTTATCAGGAGGGGGATGGGTACCCCTGATAAAGGTAATAAGGTCTTCAGCCATTTTGATCATCTGTTTTTTAGGCATAGAGGCCTGTGCACATGTCTCATGCTTCGGTTTTTTAGGTTTAGAAGTTGCTTTTGTCTTTGGCTTTGCAGCTGTTGTCGGTTTGATATACAAATGTTGAGGTCTGAATACACCCTCAGAAGCCGGTGGCTGCTCAGCGGCTCTGGACCCATCCGAGGGCGATACATCCTTCTGTCCAATACCTTGAGTATCTTGTGGCATGCCAGACTCAACATGGGTGTCTGTAGAGGCCTGCGACTGAAAGGTAGTGGGTATCAGGGGCTGCGAAAGCACCTCACTGAGTACCAGCGAACTGGTGACTGGCTTAGGAGAAGCTTCATCTGTTTTGGATCTCGACTGCCTTTCTCTGTCCTTTTCTTTGCGTTTTTTATGTACTCCGGTAGTCTGATTGCTATCAAACAACATTTCTGGGTAGTTAAATCTGTTTCCAAAATACTTTGATGGAAAAATATACCGACGCTTAATAGTGCGTTGGTTAAATCTAGCACAAAACCGACAACCAGGCATGTTGTGATCAGAGCCTAGGCAAGGAATACAGTATAAATGGAAATCCTTATGAGGTATTTGCTTCCCACAAGTAATACAATTATTAACTTTTTCTGACATCGGTAAAAAGCAAGAAAAAAGTTTCCCCAATAGGGTACTTATCTTTAGTGAAGACTTCAGTTCTGAAACTCGAATATTTCAGTAGTCGGCCGACCGGCACTTGCGAAATGCTTCTGCTTCGGGCACCGCGCATCAAGAAAGACTAAAGAAAATGGCGTTGGCTGCATGTTTTATACCCCTGACGTCATGGAATAGGAGACAGCAACCGACACAGGACCCAAGACTTTGGAATTCAGGCCGACTGAGGGCAACTTGCCAGTAGATTACATAAATGCAATGACTGCAACAGTGAAACACGAAGAACATCCTTGTCCTATCTGTTCTGCAGGAACGTGCTCTACTGCCCTCACAGACAGCAGGGAAAGGATTTGCTTTTGAGCCTCTGCCCACTGATTTGGTGGTAGATCTGGGAGCCCTTTTGGGGCTGGAAGGTTGTGGAAGGAAAATCTGTAACCCTGAGACACAATGTTCAGAACCCAGTGGTCCTTGGTAATGGTGGCCCAGGTGCTTGAGTGAAAGGAAAGTTTTCCTCTTAGGGGTAAGTGAAGGTGGATAGAGGGAGGGGGTGAGTCACCGAGTTCTTACCATAAAGGAGTAGTTTAGAGCTACCTGGTTTTGAAGTGGAGGTAGTCCACTGCTTGGGATCTCTGCATTCTCTTTGGCTGCTGTCTGGGGGGTCTGTTTTCACAGGGCCTAGGCTGGGCTGGTTTACTGGGAGCAGGAAAGGACCAGTGTTTGGAGGGACAATGCCTGCTGAACCTAGGGGGCTGGACCTGCAAGAAACACTTAACTGTTTGCATAGATTTTGCTTTTTCTTCCATCTTTAGGACCTCTTCTGCCTTACTGCCAAAAAAGTTATTTGTGCAAGACGGCATCCAACAATTTAGATTTGACATGGTCTGGCGGGGGCTGTTCCTCAAGCCATGTATACCATCTAATGACAGATCCAGTGACTGCTGCCCTGTAAGAAGCTTCTCGGGCATTAAAACCACAGTGCAAGATGTGTTTAGTTACTTGTCTTGCAGAATGCATTAACTCTTGTAAATCTTTAGATTCTGCCCAAGCAGGAAAGGAAGACATGTTTTGTTTAAGGAGTTCCAAGGTATGTTGCTGAAATTTCAGCACAAGGAAATGACAATTTAGTGCTCTGATAGCAAGAGTAGCAGAGGTGTATACTTTTCTACCTCATCTGTCCAATGCTAGGGAATCCCTGTCTGAGGGGGTGGGATTCTTAGCAGAGGTTGCCTTAATCCCTTTCGGCCCTTGAGAAATTACCTCAGGGTCAGCTGTAGGATTTTTAAAAAGATATTTGAGAGAGTCAGGGACTCTGTAGTACTGGTTTGGTTTTCTGGGCGCTGGAGGAAGGGCGTCAGAAGTCAAGCTAGATTTGAGGAAAACATCCTCCACAATATCCAAGACTGGGGGGATGGCCAAGGGTCTGTGTTGTGGAAGATCTAGGAATTTCCAGAGTCTCTTTTTAGACTGAGGGTAGTCCTGACTCCCCCCCATTGGAAATGCTCCCTTAAAGTATGCAGGGTTTCCCCAAAGGAAAAATCCTCTGGGGGACAGGCTGAATGAATGGAATCCCTCTGCATCAGAATCCTCATAAGTGGAGAGAGGCTGCATGTCTTCATATTCAGATTCATCTGACTTTTTTTGTTCAGACAAAACTACAGGGGACAGATCTCTTTTCCTTTTGGAGGGGGTATCTTGGCTTCCCCTGATCAACATGATAAGGTCTTCTGCCATTTTAAGCATTTCAGACTGAGACAAGGTACCAGGCGCCTGAGAGTGGGTAGTCGGTTTCTTGGGTGTGGTTTGTACCCTGGGCCTAAGAAACTCGGTCATTTTTGCAGAACTGTAGTCACAAAAGACGACGACTGTTTATGTCGAGATTCGGTACTGCGAAGGACTTCCTCGGAAGCTGGTGCCTGCTCAGCGGCTCCAGACCCATCCAAGGTAGAGACGACCGCAGGATCTTTAGTCAAAGAGTTTTGCAGCATACCAGACTCAAAGGGTCTCGGTAGCGGCCTGCAAATCAACAGAAGCGAGCATCAGGGGCTGCGAAAACACCTCACCAAGTACCAGAGAACTGACTACTAGCTTAACAGAAGCATAGTTGGTAGATTTGGAACTATGCGGTCCGTCTCTATCTATCTTTACATTTTTTTCAGAAGATCTGCTGTCAGATGGCTTACCGAAGCCATATCAGAATTAGAGGACTGTAAGTGAAAAAATCTGGCTACACTAAGGGCCTGACGATGTATAGTTCCGGAGCTGAACAAAGTACAGAAGCGACAACGGCAGACATCGTGGTATGAGCCTAAACAAGTGATGCAGTAAGAGTGGAAGCCTCGATGTGGTATTTGCTTTCCACAGGCGAGACAATTGTTAACTTTTTCTGACATCGGTTAGTGGAAGAAAAAACTATCCCCAATGGGGTTACAGCTTTAGAAAACTTCAATTCGGTAGACGAAAACTCAGATAGGTTCATAGGTTCATACTAGGCTATCTGCCCTAGGGCATTTATAAGCCTAGCCAGAGTGTGTTTGGCTTTCGCCACCCATTTTAAATTAATTTTGCTATGCCTTTTTTGAGGTTAGTATACTGTGCCTCTGTCTAACAGTGACACAGAAGTGATAGCCGGGGTAAACCTACGATCTCCCATCCACTCATCAAGATTCCTCTTGAAGAGAGTCAATGTGGGACTCTGCCTAACCTGGACTGGGATTTTATTCCAGAGTGAAGGGAGCCTCTGGGTTATGAATCTGTCCCTCCAGCATGTCCTATTTATTTCAGTGCTGAGATTCAAGTCTCTCGAGCGCGTAGCTCGATGGGATTTGGATTTTCTGAGGTGCAGCATGTCCATTAATCCCGGGTTGGACATGGCTTTATACGTCAGGCACAGATCGCCTCTGAGCAGGTGGTATGCCACTGAGTAGAGCTGGAGTTTCTTTAACCGGGCAACATATGGCATCTGTTCGAGCCCTTTGATCCTCTTGGTGAGGTACTTTTGGGGTCTTTCCAGTTGCTGCGGGTGTCTGGTAAGGTACATCCCAAAAGGGGCATTGTACTCAATTATGGGCCAAATGAGGGATGAGTAAAGAGGTACGATGACCTCCCCTGATCTAGATGTGAATCCCTTCATGATTAGGTGGGCTATATAAAATGTTTTTCTAACCACTTTGGCCACGTGGTTGTGGTATAGTTTTTTACAGTGAGCTAATCGAAGGAAGGACACTCAGCAAGAATGATGCCACAGTATGAAGACAAGATGATCAATTTCAACAACCCAACAGATGCTTAATAAGAGTGGACAATTTCCAGTTAATACCTCACACACAGTGAAACTAGCTGACTGCCACTTGTGCGAACTGCTTCTGCTTCACGGCAAAAAAGACTAATGTAATGGCGTCAGACACCTTACTTTATACTACTGATGACCTGACTTCAGTCCTTAAGCGACAGCAACCAATGCAGAAATACTAAGGCTCTGGTATTCGGGCTGGCCGAGGGCCACCCTGGCAGGGATAATCCAAATGTGATGACTGCAACAGTGAAACACGAAGAACATGTGGGAGAAAGGAGGGAGAGTTGGAATACTGCAGAGAAGAGAACGACATTTACTGTTATGGCAAGTTCTTACACAACTAATCTATCAACTTCTATTACTTTGTTGCAGTATTCCTGACTGAAGGGAGAGTACAAAAGCTAATGATGGAAAGGGTGGAGGAAATTGCAGAGGAATTTTCAATGAAGCCAAGGAGAATGGGACTAGAAAACCCTGCAATGGATCTAGTGTTTGGTGAAGGTGGGGACAAAAAGTCCAAGTAGCGGCTTCCAGGATACAGCTGGTATCCAATTCCCTAAGGAAGGCCCCTGAAGAAGATACGGCCCTGGAAGTGAGCTCCGAGTCAGGGAGAATCTTACCATGGTGTGTGTAGCAAAAGACAATAGATTTGGATATTCAGTTAGAGATGGTCTGTTTAGACAAAAGCAATCCCAAAGCCCTGGAATGGAAAGACGCAAATAATTGGTCGGTTTTCCTAAAGGGTTTAGTTTTATGCAAGTAGAACCTGAGGTGTCCATGTGAATCCATGGTGTGCAGGATCCTCTCACTACTGTTCTGGGGAGAGGGAAAGAAAATTCGTAGGTGACTTGCCTGATTTAGGGACAAGTCACGGACAACCTTTGGCATGAATGAGGACTGGTCTGCAGGGACACACTGTCTTTGTGGAAAAATAAGAAGGGGGGAAGGAAAGCCAGGGTACATTTTTTGGCTAGGCTTGTATGGGCCCTAGGGCCGATAGCCTAGTACCTACTTATGAACCTATGAAGCCACAGGGGCTTGTGAACTTTGAGACCTGCCTTGCAGAGGTAGTTAGCCACCAAGAGGATTGCTTTTAAAGGGCAGTGTTTGAGTGAACTAGAGGAAGCCGGTTCGAATGGTGCTCAAGTCAATTTCTCTAGTACAAAGTAGAGGTCCCCAAAGTGGAGCCGCTGGTCTCCTGGGGGAGTCTGATATTAAGGACACCTTTAAGGAATTGTTTAGCTTCAAATCTGGAAGCCAAGGGAGGATTTAGTGGTAAACAAGCAGAAATAGTTGAAAAACGAGCCATGACTGAAGGGTAGCTAATTCTGCATTAAGCAATTCACACTGACAGGATAGTACCATAGGTGGGAGCACCTTCAATGGGTCCTGGTTCCTAGCCAGACACCAAATAGAGAACCTCTACCATCTGGAGAGGCAAGATCTTCTAGTAGTAGGTTTCCTGGCCTCCTGCAGTACTTGAAGCACAAACTCAAAAGGTGTCTGAATGGTATTAGGCCTCTATCACCCACAGAGTTAACTGGAGGGTTTCCAGATGTGGGTGCAGAAGTGAGCCCTTTTTCTGCGTTAGCAGGTCCACTCTGTGGGGTAAACTTGTAGTAACTGCCCTTGGCTAGGTGAAAGAGAAGGGAGAACCAATGTTGTCTTGGCCAGTTGGGAGTCACCAAAAAGATTTTTGGCTTTCCCTGTTGAACTTTCAACAGGGCTTTGGGGATGAGTGGAAGGGGAGGGAATGCATACAGGAATTTCCCCTTCCATGAAATTGAAAGGACGTCCACTTCTCCATGCCTGAGGATAGTATTCTCTAGCACAAAACCAAAGAAGCTGTTTGTTCATGGGGGAGGCAAACAAATCTCTCTCTGGAATATCCCTCTGGTGAACAATGTCTGAGAACACGTCCCTGTGAAGCATCCATTTGTGGGCTTGTGTCCTGGATTTGCTTAGGGTTTCCACCACTGTACTCTGGCTGGAGGGGATGTACACTGCTTGGAGAGCTACATCTAGGAGGCAAGCTGGATCCCATACCTGCATGGCTAGTCTGCACAGGATATAGGATCTGTACATCCCTGCTTGTTTATGTACCACCCTGGTCTTTTCTTTAGTGGGCAAAATTAGTGCCCTCATCTCTCTCATGTGTGTGTTTTTTCATTTGGGAGGGAGACCACACCTCTTGAGCTGTGTGGAGGTTTAAGGCCACCCCCCCCAACCTGTGTCCGAAGCATCTGTAAATAAGGACTGAACAGGTGCTACAGGGTGAATGGGAAGACCTGGGTTTAGAGACAGTTGTGAGATTCACCACTGGAGCTCCTGCTTTAGACATGGGAGGTGCAGAATGAGGTGTTCTAGACGGTGGGCTGATTTGAGGAACGAGTTAAGTTTCCTCATGTGAAACCTTGCCAGAGGAAGCATTAGGATGGTGGAAGCCATCAGGCCCAAGATCCTGAGGAATTGTCTGGCAGAACTCTGATGTAGTAGGAGCGTCTCTCCAAAGTTTAGGGAGATATGTTGTGCTCTGGAAGGTGGGCGAGACACTAGCATGCTCAGAGTCTGGAATCTGCAGGTCAGGAAAATGAGATCTTGGGCTGGGTCCAGGGAAGAAATCTTGGAATTGATGGTAAATCCCAGGCCTTGTAGAATGGTAATTGCCACTTGTAGGGATTTTCTCAACTCTTTCTGAGAAGAGGCTTGGATTAAAATGTCATCCAGGTATGGGTAGCTTTAGATCCCTTGGAGCCTGTTAAAGGTTACTACTGGGGCTAGACATTCTGTGAAAACTCTCAGGGCTGTAGAATCTCCAAAAGGCAAAGCAGAGAACTGACGGTGCAAGGATCCCACAGAAAATCGCAGGAATCTCCTGCATCTGTGGTGAATGGGCATATGGAGATAGGCATCCTTGATATCTATTGAAGCTAGAAATGCCTGAGGAAGGATAAGAGAAAATAAGTGTTTTGTAGGGTTAAGATTCTGAATGAGGGCACTATGAGGAAATCACGGAGTAAGAGTTCCAGGATTGGTCTCAAGGGTCTTTCCTTCCTGGGAACTAGGAAAAGGCAGGAGTAATAGCCCCTTCCCTCTTCCCCACAGGGGACAGGTTCTATGGTGCCCTGTTGTAGGAGTTCTAGTAGAACTAGCAGGAAAAGGTGGAGCTGAGCTTTTGGTGGCAGGGGAATTCCCCTGAAGGCAAGCACCTTGTGCCAAACTATGAAGTACCTCCCTTTGGACAATGCTTAACATCAAGAAGCCTGAGTGATGAGTTCCCAGGAAGGAAGGGAGAGGGAAAGGCACTGGGACAGGGGAATTAGATTGTTGTAAGAGACACGAAGAGGAGTCTGTTTGATCAGGAAAGGGCTGCTTGGTTATGTGAGGGACAGAGGCACAAGAGGAGGGAAACTGTTGGGTCTCTTCTTTGCCCTCTTTTGGGGTCTAGATTGAGGTGCTCTGGATTGCCAGCATATGAAAGTTTGTTTTGCAGGATAATGCCTATGAAACTTGGGCACTGGGGATGCCAAGATGCACTTGAGATCCTCAAGTTCTTTGTCTTTTTCCTGCAGAGATTTAAAGAGCTCAGTGGAAGGTTTCCCAAACAGGGTGGTAATAATCCAGGGAGGGGGGGCATCCATCAGTTTTGCCTTGATATCCTGAGGTAGAGGCTGAAGCCTAAAGCCAGGCAAATCTTCTAAGGGCAGAACAGCAAGCAGCAGCCCTACAGGAGGCTTCTACTGCATTATAGGTGCACTTTATAGAATATCTGGCTACCTGAGAGGAGGTGGCAAAGAGTGATGATGTCAGGGGCTTATTTGCAAGTCAGGCATATCTGATACCAATTTAGAGACCTGGGAAAGGAGTTCCAAGTTGTACTTGGTCATGTGTGCCTGATAATTTAATGCTCTGAAGGCCAGGATAGCAAAGGTATACATTTTCTTCCAAAGCCTCTTCAACTGTCTGCTGTCTTTATCTGAGGGCTGCAGAAAAGAGTAAGGAAGCAACTGGGAGGCCTCATCAGAGGCAAGAGAAATAACTGAAGGATCTGCAGCAGGTGCCTTAAAAAGGAACTGCCAGTTTTGGGCACTTTGTAGTACTTGTCAGGCTTTTTAGGTGCTGGGGGCTGTAAGTCTGGGTGGGTATTAGTGGATGCAAAGGCATCCAGAAATGCAGGTATTACAGGAGGGGCTGGCTGAAGGACATGGGGTCTCAACCTGGAGGAGGTCATAATAGCACTTCTGGACCTCTGACATCTCTGTGGAGTCCCACTTGAAGTGGTCCCTAAGATGCTGCCTAGGTCTTTTCCTAGGGGGAGAAGGCCCAACCAGCGGGGGAAGCAGCATGACCTGATGGAGTCCTAAGGACCATGAAGGCCTTGAAGAAGCCTTGAGTAAAGTTCAACCATTCCTTCTGTGGGTCAGGGGAAGGAGACTTTTGTTTTTTGTATCTTCTTTGCAGGCATATCTATGCAGTGCAAAGGAGGCAGGCCAGACGTACGCCTGCATTCTACAATATCAGAGTCGACATCCTCCACAACGACAATCTGGGTAATCCCCCTAGAGCCCTCCAACACTATAAGCCTCGGTTCTCTATGGATGCCAGTGGCCAATGTCTGAGAAGCCTCCCTGGACGTGCAAATGTCCGGAGCCAAGATGGCCTGTGAAACAGGCTTCATCTGTGGGTCCAGTACACTGTCACCATGCACCTCCGAGCTCTCATGCACTTCAGGAGAGACGTCCAACTTGAGAGGTGCAGCTTCAGATTCAGGCCCATGTTTTTTGACTTTCCATTTTATAGGCTCAGTTGTTGGGTCCGGAAGCTAGAAGCTTGAGACTAGTTTTCCAAGTAGATCACAAGGAAGTATACCAGACTCCACGGGTTTTCGGGACAAAAGATTGGCGAATATTACAGGATTTGTGGTCATGCTGAGGGCCAAGGCAAAAAAGATACAGAGTATGACTGTTTTATGTGGAATCTGTCGTCCACAGTCACACTTCCCTTTTCTGGATGACATTAACCTCAAAGATAAAGATTGCAAAACAAAAGGTTTCCCCAATGGGGCACTATCTTTTTCGAAGAATAGCTATTCTGACAGCAGAGCAATGTGCAGGACTGGCAATACGACTGGTGGCAAAGAAGTTCTGAGGGTGGTGCAAGTCTACATCTCTTATGATCGACGTCTGCTGATGGCCAATGTCAAGACGTACTGCACACCTTTGGTAATACACGACTTCAGTATACTGGCTGACGTTGGGTTGTCGTCTTGGCAGGCAACTCCCTTAAGTCAGGAACACTACAACAGAAGAATAGGATGACATTCACTGTCCATTCTCCAAACAGGGAGTCTCAGGAAATGATTGACTCAGTGTATGCTTCAGCGACCTTAGCCTTAAGGTCACTGAATTAATCAGGGCATTTTACAACACTTAAGAGATATTTAATTGAAGAGATGTCAAATACTCTGTGCTTGAGAAAGTTCAGTCATCTGATATGAGGTTGATCTCACATTCTGCTCAAGGATCCTCAAGGTGGCGGGCTCCGGCATTTCCATTAGAAGGCATGCCTGGATGAGCTTATTTCATTTTGAAGGTCCCTTGAGATACTCATTCATCAACGCTCTGTTTGACAGCACATCTTTGTTGGCCTCATGATGGCCACACACACCAGGTGTGAAAGGTATGGAAAAGATGCTGTAGATGTATTTTTTTAAACTCCTGAAAGATCCTTTTCTAGGAATCAACATCTGATTTCTAGATGTGTGCCAGTAGTAGGTGACTTCTAGAGAATGGTCAGCAAGCCAAACCCTTCAAGGAAGGAGGGCAGTGTTAGTTCTGGAATCCTAATTGCGGGGGGAAAAACATCACCATGGGGGGGGGGGTGTTCTGATTCCAAAGATGCCCGATACCTGTCGGATCAAAAGCTTAGGATCCTAAAGAGGTTTTGTTACAAAATTGTCCTAGCTTGAAAACTTGGATCTGAAGGGATCTGGATCAAGAGACGTCTAACACTCGCCTGATCAGATCAAAGTTTAGGATCTGAAGAAGAATAATTTGATAAACAGATCAGATCTGAGGTGAGAGGTCAGGATCCGAAAGAGAACTAAAACTGCACTGAGCTGTGGGCAGATTCTTAACCCTGCTATTCCAAACTCAGAACATAACCAGATCTGGCTTTTTTTTTTGCTAAAACCTAAAGCAACCAATATTAGTGAAGTCCGGTCCTAGTGTTGGCTCGGATCTGAAGAAATTTGCAACTGCTCATTGGTTATGGATCCTAAGGCATCGGATCAGAGAATATCTCAGAACTCTCAGGGTTTTAGGGGTTTTGTTTGCTTTCTAAGGTATCCACTGTAAGACAAGTCTCGGAAAAAGATTGTTTAACTTAGTTCAGATCCAAATAATTCGGCTCAAAGGTGTACTCAATTTCAGTCTTGACTTCAGTAATTCAGCTTCATACAAGTTGGATTTGAGATCTTTGGATCAAAGTTGTGCACTGAAGGAATCAGTTGGTTTTACAGATTCAGCATCACTGAGGTCAGATCAGAGTACCTTGGATCCCATGACATTAGGAACTAGCTGAAGACTTTGACAAGACCAACGTGTCAGATCAGAGGATGACTTTGGATCTGGTGAAGGTCTCAGGATCTTCGAATCAGACGGCTAGGATCCGAAGTCCTGCAAGGTGGTCCCATTTTGAAGGGTGTATGAGCCCCAAAGGAAACCGCTGTAAGGTATCATTCCACAACGAAGCCATCTCCACTGTACTCCAAATGCTTTCATCCACTCAATCCAAGTAACGATGGCAAGTTAAACCAGGCTCTTCACGCCTGGAGAATTGATTAACAGGACTCAAGTTAGCATACATTTTCTGAAAGATATATAATCTAAAACTGAAAGATAAGCAGAAAAAAATGAGAAAATTCTGAACATTCTGTGAAGAATCTGGAAAGTGGAGACGTATGCACTCTGCAAAAGAGGAAAATGGAGGGGCAACGAAAGGAAGCATGAAAAAATGAAAGCCGTTTCAGTGAAGGTGTGTTTACATGTTGCCAGGCAGAACAAAACAGGACAGAACTTGCTCTTTGCGACACCGCAAAACCAACGGTCACACACAGCACAAGGCAAAACAACCAGTTGTCATTGCTCTCAACCTCTTAGCATAATGAAACAAGCTTTAATTATCTGTTACAAACTTAGAAAGTTGCTAGATCACTATGTACTCTCTAAAGGAAGCGAGGTGCAAAACAAATTAATGTCATCACGCAGTGAATTCATTCATTGATTCATTATAACAATCCATAAAAACGCAAGTTTTATGAGGAGAACACAAAAATCTGGACACTAGGAAAAACTGTACAGCTGACAGGCATGGCAGAAGTCAAACCGAAATGGCTCAGCTCTACATGACAGGAAAAGGGAGCTACAGAGGGGAAGCAATTTCTGAGACAGCCGACTAACACTAGGCCAGAAAACCACAAGGCTCCTGCTGACAGGAAAAGTACAGTTTTGTACCTACCATAAATGTAGATGTCCGATAGGCATGCATCTGCAGTCCTTACAAATGGGTTGTCCTGTCGTCAGGCAGCCCTTCGGTCGTCCAGATTCCAAAGTCTGGGTCTGGCCTCGGCTGATGTCGCACTTCACCCGACGTCATAGCTGCAGTTATTCGGGTATAAAGTTATCAGCCGACGCCATCTTCCTCAGTGTTTCTTGCCCCAGATGCCAGGTGCCCTCTAGGAAGGCTAAATTTGGATAATTGCAAAAGTTTCCAAATAAGAGAGCAAATAAAAATAAACATGTATATACATATATACAAACAAATACACCATAATAGATTCCCCCAGCTAGCTAGAAGATGGGTAAATACCCTAGGTGTACCTCAGAGGGGAAGGAGGGAGGGTAATCCTGACTGCAGATGCATGCCTATCGGACATCTACATTTATGGTAGGTACAAAACTGTACTATGTCCTTCAAGGATGCATCTGCAGTCCTTACAAATGGGTAGAATACCATAGCCAAATTGGGGGAGGAGGAGTAATAAGATTATGGTGTAGTTAAGATCCCTTGCAAAACAGCAGTGGCAAAACCTGCTCGGGATCTGGAGTATAAGGGTAAATTATAATGCTTGGCAAATGTATGCACGGAGCTCCAAGCAGCAGCCTCTAAAATGTCTTTGGTAGCCACTCCTCGTAAAAAAGCTGTGGTAGTGGCCCTTGTAGAGTGAGGTCTGATGTTTTCTGGAGTTTTCTTCCCATGGTAAGAGTAACAAAATCTAATGCAATTTCCTATCCACTTAGAGATTGTCTGTTTTGAAATTGCTTTTCCTTCCATTCCTGTTGCATATGCTACCAGTAGCTGGTCAGTTTTTCTATTGCTCTTGGTCCTGTCCAGGTAGTAACGTAATTGTCTATGTACATCCAAGGTATGCAACAGTCTTTCTCCCCTGTTCTGTGGGTTGGGGAAGAATGTAGGCAGGTGGATAGCTTGGTTTAAAGATACCCTGGAGACCACATTTGGCATAAAAGTAGGATTAGTTCTCATGGACACTATCTTGATGGAAGATCAGGAAGGGCTGTACTGCCATTAATGCCTGTAGTTCAGAAACCCTTCTTGCTGAAGTGATTGCAAGCAGGAAAGCAGTTTTCCATGATAAGTACTGTAATTCTGCTGTTGCTGCTGGCTCGAAAGGAGGGAGTGTCAACTTTTCTAGCACAAAGTTCAAGTCCCATGCTGGCAATGGTGGCTTCCTAGGTGGTTTTACATTTTTAATTCCTCTCAGAAACTGCCTGAGCAGAGGATGTGAGAAGACTGGAGGATCCAAGTTGTATTCTGCTGAAATAGCTGATGCATGAATCTTAATGGAAGAATAGGACAGGCCATTGTGGAAGAGCTCTGCCAAGTATTCCAGGATGTTAGCTATGTTTACCAGTGACACATTTTCTCCTTTTGCAGTACTCCAAATGAGATATCTTTTCCATTTTGCTGAATAATTTTTTTCTTGTTGAAGGTCTGCGAGCCTCCAAAATAATGTCTTTAACCCTTTGAGATAAATCTGGGTTATTTGGTCTTATGCAATGTTCCAGGCAGCCAGCTGCAGTGTTTTCAGGTTTGGATGCAGGGTTTTGAAGTTGTTCTGTGTTAACAGTAAGGGAACTAGGGGCAGAGGCCATATTTGTTCCCGAGACATGCTCCTCAGTAATGGGTACCAATGTTGCCTTGGCCAGTCTGGAGCTATCAGGATGATCCTTGGACGGTCTTCTTTGATCTTCAATAGCACCTTGTGCATCAAAGGAAGAGGTGGGAATGCATATGCTGTCAGGTTTTTCCAACTGAAAGATAGGGAGTCCACTTTCCAAGCAAGCGGGTGGTACGTCCTCGTGCAGAATTTTTTCAGTTGGTGATTGTGTGGGGATGCATATAAGTCTATTTCTGGTAGTCCCCATTTCCCTGTAATGGTTTTGAAGATGTCCGGATGCAGCATCCATTCGTGGGTATCCGTGGTAGTTCTGCTTAGGATGTCTGCTAGTATATTTTCTTTTCCTGGCACAAAAATTGCTTGTAACTGAATGTTGAAGCTCAGGGCCACATTCCAGAGGTCCACTGCCATCCGGCATAGAGGGTATGAATGTGTGCCTCCCTGTTTGTTGATGTACCACATAACTGTGGTGTTGTCCATCCTTATCAACAGTTGACCCTGTCGAAGAAATGGTCTGAATGTCTGAATTGCCAGTTTTACTGCCAGCATTTCCTTTTGATTTATGTGTAGGTGCAGCTGGTCTTGAGTCCATAAGCCTTGTATGCACTTGTCCAGCATGTGCGCCCCCCCAACCGAGGTCTGAGGCGTCCATTGTGATGGTCTGGCTTGGTTGAGTGCTGTGGAAGGGCAGTCCTTTGTTTGATTGACAGGCCTGAGCCCACCATTGGAATTCTTGCTTCAGGCATGGAATTATTGGAATTTGGGTTTCTAGGCTGTGCTTGTGCTGAGACCATAAATTCCTTAGGTACCACTGTAACTTTCTCATATGTAGTCTGGCATGTGGAATCAATATTATGCAGGATGCCATGTAACCCCAGGGCTTGCAGGCCTTTTCTTGCTGTTAGCTGGTTCTGCTTTGTTAATGCCATGAAGTAGAGAGGGAGTTGCTCCTGTTTTTCTACTGTTAGGAATGCCATTTGTCTTGATGTGTCCAGCTCTGCACCCAAGAAGGTTATCCTTTGGGATGGTATCAGCCTTGACTTTTTTATATTGACTGTGTATCCCAGGGCTTGCAGTAGATGAATGACCCTTTTCAAGTCTCTTGTTAATTTGTTTTTGTTGTCCGCTTGTAACAGGCAGTCGTCCAGGTAAGGGTAAATTTGAATTCCCTGAAGCCTGCAATGAGCAATTACTGATGCCAGGCATTTCGTGAATACTCTGGGCGCAGTAGATAAGCCAAAGGGCAATGCTGAGAATTGATAATGCTCTGATCCTGCAAGAAATCTGAGGTATCTTCTGCAATTCGGTCGTATGGGGACGTGCAGGTATGCCTCCTTGAGATCTAGAGTTACCAGCCAAGACTCCTTGCCCAGCATGGGAAGAAGTTGCTGTAGGGTCAGCATTTTGAATTTTGGGACAATGAGGTATGTGTTTAAAGCGGACAGGTCGAGAATAGGTCTCCATTGGTCTTCTTTTCTTGGTACCAGGAAGAGTCTGGAGTAAAATCCTTGCCCTTGTTCCATAGATGGTACCCTTTCTACAGCTCTCATCCTTAGTAAGTGAGTTATTTGCTCTAGAGCTTCTGTCTTCTGATTTGGAGGTAGGTTTGGCATTCCTCTCTTCCTTGGTAGAGTATGGAAGTGAAACCTGTAACCTTGGTCTATTGTCTGTAAAATCCATTTGTCTCCTGTGATGTAATGCCAGTTTACTGAAAACAAGGCTAGCTTCCCGCCTAAGGGTGCTTCTAGTTGTTCCCTGGTAGGCGGTGCCAGAGCCAAGTCATTGTGATTGTCCTGTGGAAGTGGTGGTGGCTGGATCTGTGGCTGTACCTCGCTGGTTGTTAGCCTGCCACTGACGTCCCCTGTAGGCACCTCTGGATTCACCCCTGCCTCTTAGCGCCTATTCCTGCCTCTCTGAGCTCTGGAGGTGTCTGGAAAGGACCAATTCTTGGAAGGCCAGTTCCTGCTAAACCTTGGAGGCTGGACCTGCAAGAAATCCTTGACTGTCTGGACAGATTTTGCTTTCTCTTCCACCTTCTTCAGCACCTGCTGTGCAGGGGAACCAAACAAATTGAGCTTATCCATGGGAGCATCTAGGAGCTTTGATTTAACATGGTCTGGTAAGGACTGCTCTTTTAACCATGCATGTCTTCTGATCACTGTGCCAGTCATGGCTGATCTAAAGGAAGCCTCCAGTGCATCATAGCCGCATTTTAAGGAATGATTACTGACCTGCTGAATGTTATGTACCATTTCCTGAACAGATTTTTTGTCTAATGGTTCATCCGAGGACAGTTTTTTAGTTAACTGGTCTAACATAAATTCCTGATACTGAATCATGTGGAATTGACAGTTCAAGGCCCTAGCTGAAAGAGTAGCAGAAGTGTAAACTTTTTTACCCCATCTCTCTAAGGCCCTAGATTCCCTTTCAGAGGGGAGGGGGTTTTTGGCAGAGGTAGCTGCTACAGCCTTGGGTCCCTGGGAGATAGTTTCGGGATCTGCAAAGGGAGCCTTATACAAATGATGTGTGTCCGGAACCCTGTAGTACCTATCGGGCTTAGCAGGGGCCGGAGGAAGAGAATCAGGAGCAGTACAAGCATCATTAAATGCATCATCCACAACAGTAAGTACTGGAGGAATAGCTAAAGGCCTATGCTGTGGCAAATGTAAAAAGGTTCTAAGCCTTTTCCTAGAGTCTGAAAAATCCTGGCCCTGCCACTGAAATTGTTCCCTCATAGCATGCAAGGTTTCCCCAAAGGAAAATTCCTCAGGCGGAGAGGCAGAAGGAATGGACTCTTCTGCATCAGAGTCCTCATAAGGAGAAAAAGGGCCCTCTGGAGGGTTTGAATTATCTGATTCATCAGAGGAGTCATCTGAAGAAACTGGCTCAGGGGGCTCTACTCTAGGCCTCTTCTCTGGAGGTGGGTGAGAGGCCCTGTCTGGGTGTGGTTGGGATCCCCGGATCAAAGAAATGAGATCCTCTGCTAGACTAAGCATTTGTGAACTAGAGCTAGGCCTGTGAGAGGGGGTCTTAGCAGGCACAGTTTTGGTAGATTTTGCTGCTTTAGCCCTGGCAAAGGCCTTAATCGACATGGATGCAGGTGGCCTAGCAGCTCCACGTGCAGGGGTAGAAATATCCAAAGGGATAGTATCAGATAAATCCTGTGAACCTGCAAGAGCGGGTGGGATTTCAGTAGCAGATTCAGCTATGCTGGATGAGGCCTCGGTAGGAGGTAAGCTTTCGGCCGAAGGAAGAACCGTGGACTCGGTTTCAGTCGAAACCGAGACACTCGCGGTTGGCTTAACCGTGGTTTCGGCCGAAACCGCGGACCGCGAGTGTCGGTCCTTTTCCTTGCATTTCTTAGATATTTGCGTAGTCGGAGTATCCGACGGCATAATGCAAGCAAAAGCGGAACCAAAAAACTCCTCAGCAAATTCCGACCGACGTCTAAGCGTCCGCCGGTTGAAAGAAGCACAGGCTAGACAAGCTGCTACGTCGTGGTCTGGGCCTAAACAAGGTAAGCAGTAAGAGTGGAAATCTTTATGAGGTATTTGTTTCCCACAAGTTAAATAGTTATTCACTTTTTCTGACATCGGCTGAGGCAAGAAAGAGTCCCCAACGGGGTACTTAGCTTTTTAGAAGTCTTCGGTAGTAGTAATCTCTGGTTCTGACCGACCGGCACTTGCGAACAGCTTCTGCTTCGGGCACCACGCGGCAAGAAAGACTGAGGAAGATGGCGTCGGCTGATACCTTTATACCCGAATAACTGCAGCTATGACGTCGGGTGAAGTGCGACATCAGCCGAGGCCAGACCCAGACTTTGGAATCCGGCCGACCGAAGGGCTGCCTGACGACAGGACAACCCATTTGTAAGGACTGCAGATGCATCCTTGAAGGACATCCAAAATATTTAGAGGGAGAAAAAATAGACACAAATATATATCAATACAGCCACTGGATATACAAGGGAGGAAACGACAACTAGATAAAGACTAACGCTAAAAATAAAAAAAATAAAAAAATTATTGATCATCAGAGAAACTACTTTACCGCTTGAGATTTAGGATTCTTTTGTCTTACCTTAAAGGTGGCAAACGACATCTGAAGAGTTAAAAGGTAGTGCAGTGCAGTATGGGAGGAGGGAGGAGCTCAAGATTAGAATCTAAAGTCTGGAAAATGCAACCAAGCCAGATCAGAGATCCATCAGTGAGGAAGAATAAAAAGGACATCAAACCATAAGTTTAACAAGGTACAAGCTTATGAAAATGTGGGAGGCAGCTTATCAATAAAATTCCTGCAACTGTGCAAGACTGCATCTTTGCTACATTGTTGCCCCTGGATCTGCACACACCTTCCTAAAGGACTAAGCCTCTCTTCCTGCCTCTCAGCTGACAGCAGAAGTAACCTGTGCATACCAAAATAGTAGAATGGGTCACTGCAAAGCACAAAGAGCAGTAATCAAGGAAAGGAGGAGGGCCCCTCAGATGGACCACACCAAACTGTGTTTTAATTATGCAAAAAAAAAGCATTTAAATCCTGAACATGCTGACAGACACTCCCACCATTATGTACTTCTTAACTAAAAATGCCAGATCCTTATCATCCTTAGTCATTTGAGTCACCTGACGGGAATAAGCTGCGCCACAGATCTGATCCAGCCATTTAGTTTGTGCTCCTAACCCAGAGCTCCTTCAAACAAAACTCCCACCTAATTTACTGCTTATTCACCAAGGACCTGAAGGGTAGGCCAAGTACATAACAAGGAAGAAAAGTGAATGAAGGACATACGGGGTTTAAGTAGGCCTACAAGGTCTTTACGGAAGTCTGACAATTTGGATGGTGGAAGGGATATAGAATCAGACAGACGTATGATGAAAGGGATTCAGTTTTATGTGAAGTACATAACTTCTATATCCTATTAGTTTTATGTGAAGCATATAACTTGTAGATCCTATTTCATCCTGCCTGCTGATTTGACTGATGGTACAGAATCCTAAACTACCTGAATTCCCAGAGAGAATCAAGTCAGGCTACACATGAGGATCCAGATTTCAAGATTATATTCCAGTTTAGTGTTTGACAAAGGTATGCAATGTAGTCCACATTATCTATGGAGGAGCTTCTGAAGAATGCTGTAGAAGCTGTTACTAATCTAGGAGAATGAGCTTTTGGTTTACAAGGAAAGGTCTTATTTCTTGAAGAGTAGGTAAAAGGATAAAAATAGCAATTTTTTTTTTAATGTTTTAGTTCTATGAATGTAAAATCATATGCACATACAATGTGTATAGAATATGTTCTCAAAAAAACATTAAATATTATTCTGCATGTATTGTTCAAACAAATTCCATTTATTCCTATATAGTTTGTTCTTTCCACTTTCTAAAGATCTCACCTCTACTTCTTTCATCTCCATTACATTATTCAATGCTTCAATTACAGTTGATTTAAATTTTGATTTCATTTTCTAGTAATTGTTTTCCTGGTGGCAAAGGCAACACTAGGCAATTCAGATTTTGCATCCCAGATTCCCAAAATAGTCACTTCCTCAGTTACAACCATCTACCATAGGTCTCAACCTCTTAAGAGGCCAATGTGGAACACAGACCTTAATGTGACAAATGGTCAAACTGTGGAACATCCTATTTTCACACAGCGTGAAATGTGCCATTGCCATGGATTATGGTAGAGACTTGCATTTCACATTCACCACTTTATATGCGTTCTACCCCTGTCCTACCCACCAGGTCTGGGCCTGGCAAAGGTGCCTAAAAGGGTACTTAAAAGCAGGACCCTCTACTTTGACAAGAATGTGTCATTTAAGACCATGTCTTGGAACAGTGAAGACCAAAAGAATGCAAGCTCTCATATCTTTAACCATGACAAATAAAAACACACTAAACAGAAGCACACATACATATCCCAACATTTGTAAACCCTCACATTCATGCCAGTATCACTACATCGATGTGTACTTGAAACCGATTTTTTGCCATCAGTGTGCCATTTGGATTTTAAGGTAGGGTCCCTACCTTAAAATCCAAATAACAAGCTAATGGCAAAAAATCTGATCCAAAGTACACAAAGGCTTTAGTGACACTGGCATGAATGTGCTTAGTTTCCAGTTGTGGAAATACTACTGAAAAAATGCCACTGAGTAAAGAAAGCAGTGCAGAGTGAAAGACAAAACCAGACTTGACAAAAATACTGCTATAAACCTGAGGCATTGACAAGAGAATTCAAAATAAAAATGTTTCTGAATTAGAATTAAAAAATTAGAACTTAATTAGAAAAAATGCCCATTTTCTAACATGTCAACCAGCAGCACAATACTGTCACTTCAGTATTTTCCTTGAGCAGGTCAGCATCTTGCCATTATGAAAAGACACAAATTTACACTAAAGTTCTACTAGAAAACCAAACTCAATACTTTAAAGCATCCCAATACTACAATGATGCTCACTTTTGACATCCATCCACATACCTCTCGACCTTTTAGTGCAAGAAATCTGGACAAAGCCCAACATAATGTAAGCAGCACAACAAAAAGACAATAAATATTGCTCTTATAAACTGAGAAAGTTGCTAGAACATGATCTGTGTTGGCAATTATTGTCAGAGACATACGAGGGGGACAAACAGCACAAAAAGAGAGACCCTAAATATTGGTCTTATAATATTTAGCTTATGCCTTGAAAAAAATAAAGTTGGAATCTCAGTTCAAAACAAATATTCATCTCTAGAACCATACGTGCTACTTAAACTGTAAATGGAATGGAAAACTATTCAACACAAAATCTTTGCAAAGGTTGTATTCATTTTATTCCTGGTCTTAAACTAGATTTTATAAGTCAAAATAAACACAGCTTATGATTTCAGTAACCATTCATAGATTAGTACTAGGCTAGCTGCCCTTTTGGGCCATTTGAAGCCTAGCCAGTTACCCCATGTGAGAATCAAACCCTGCACATTGTCTCTTTAAGGTAAACACCTTAACCATTATGTTATCTTCCCACCCAGAGCAACACATGCTGCCAGCAGCATTTTCTTCATACACCTGTGAGGTTTCACATGAGGCTAAGTAGTTATATCAACATCACTCGGTTTTAGCGATATTTACAAAAATATGACCAGTATAATAATGCATAAATAGTACAAATAATGTTAAATATTTTTAGCATCACTAAATAGAGGTCAAACATCACATCAGCTTTAAAACAAAATCTCCAATTAGCCTGTATTCAGCATGGTTTTACAACTCTTAAAACAAATATGATCAAGCAACGTTTGATGTCCAGTGGCATCAGTAAGCTTTAACTACAGAGATACCTAGGCTGTAATGATTATATACATAACACAATCAGTTAATATTTCAATGCATTCACTTTTCTTTTTGCTCACTCTTGCTCTGGACGTTTAATGGAAACAGTGACAAAAAACTTTTAGTAGAAACAGTTAAAAAAACTTTTAGTTTAAACCCTCAAATTACATAATGCATGTTGTATGCAGGCAATCTTTAAAATACAATTAAATTTAAATGTCTGCAAAACAATACAGCTACTGAATCCTTTCTGTATGCCCTGGCCACAGCTACATTTATAAAAAACACTCAACTCTACCAACTTGTCCCCAGCAGCACAAAACAATCCACAGACTCCACACAGTACATGAAAATCAGCCCCGGTTGTCTGGCAGGCAGGCAGCAAAACAAAACCTCAGACACTCTTGATCCTCCTAGAACCACCAAAGCAATGGTTATATATCCCTGAAGTCCCTTCAGCTACTGATTCTTCTTCTGGCGCTTGAGTCCTGACCCCCGATGACTTCAATCCCCAGCCGCGCTTATTCCTTATTGCTGGTCTTCCGCTGTTGTTGCTGGAAGATCACTGCTTCCTGGAAGCCTTTTTCAAGTCATTATTTTGGCACGAAAAGGCTTCCAGGAACGCAATTGGCTTATGCATTGGTTTGTGTGCCGCGATGCTGACTGGCAGTAATTGCGGTACACAAACCAATCAGAATGCGTGTAGCGGAGACACTGCTGTTCAATGTGGAAAAGCGGAACAGTGGCTTCGCTCGTTGTTAAATGTGGAATGTTCCGCATAATCCGGAGCACTTGGATGATCAGCTATCTACTCTCCCAATATTTCTGACAGTACTCTGTAGGACATTTTTAAAGTTGGCCATCTTGTCACTCCCACAAAAACTTGATCCCAGTTACCTCTTTCTCATACCACTACCAGTTTGCCATCTACCTGAACAAACGTTCTTTGAAGTCTGCCTGGGGTGTGAAAATATCTATGCAAAACTTCCAAGCAAAAAATCATAAGCTTTCTGCACCTGGTCTTTCACTTAGCCCTCCCCTATTCCCTTTACCTTTGTACTCTGATACCAGTCTCAAACCTCCAGCCCAAATTTCTGCTTGGCCTCATCCCACTTTACGTTTCCCTCTCTATGTATTTGCTACCAACACATTGGCTTCTTTGCCAGTTTTGTCCCTCTCCCCCTTGCCTACTGTCTATACCTCCACTTGCAGTCATCCATATAAGCAAAATCTCCTATTTCTGTGCTGGCTTAGTTTTCAGAATACTTTATTACTGTATGAATACATTATTTATAACTGTTACTCTTCTTAAGGACCTGGATCAAAAATACTACTCCCTTATTTCTCAAATTCCCCAAAGTTTTACTATTCTTTTCCACTTTGATTTGTAACCTTATGCTTGATATGTGCATGACCCTTTCAAAATCAGTTAATTTTAATCTTAAACCATCTTGTTCTATGACAACAGTCAACATGTCCTACTTAACTCTTGCCTGCTTCCCCTCCTACAAAGTACAGTTGTGTACACTTACCATAAATGTAGATGTTCAAGTGTATTTACTGCTGCAGTCATTACATTTGGGTAATCCTGCTGGCAGGATGCCCTCAGTCAGCCTGAATTCCAAAGTCCTGGGTCCTCCATCGGCTGCTGTCGCCCATTCCCTGACGTCAGGGGTATAAAAGATGCGGCCAATGTTTTTCTTGCCCCTTTTGTCAGGTGCCCCCTAAAAGGGTAGCCAAAATTTATATATATATATATATATATATATATATATATAAAAAATACATGCACCAATACAAATTTTACCTTCCTCTACAAGCAAATACTCCCACATAGGTTGTATAAATCAAAGAAGGAAAGACAGGTTCCATCAGAAGAAAGGGAGATGACGGGTGGGTAACCTGGACTGCAACAGTGAATACACTAACATCTACATTTATGTTAAGTGTACACAACTGTACTATGTTCTTCGTGTTTCACTGTTGCAGTCATTACATTTGGGTAGAGTCCCAAAGCTATGGTTGGGAGGCTGGAGCTAAACAGCATTAGGAGTGGCTATGAGGCCCTGTAGAACTTCAGTGGAAAGGCCTGCCATGGATTTAGAGTAGAGGGGCAGATGACAGAGCTTTGTAAAGGTGTGCACTGAACTCCAAGTAGCAGCTTCTAAAATGTCCTTGGTTGGTACTCCCCTGAGAAAGGCTGCTGAAGTGGCTGAAGCTCTGGTTGAATGCGGCCTAATGTCCTTGGGCACTGGCTTGCCATGGTGTAAGTAGCAGAAACGAATGCAGTGGCCTATCCACTTTGAAATAGTCTGCTTTGAGATAGCCTTTCCTTGTGATCCTGCAACATATGTCACTAGTAATTGCTCTCTCTTTCTGAAAACTTTGGTTCTGTCCAAGTAGAATCTAAGTTGTCAGTGTACGTCGAAAGAATGCAGAATTCTCTCCCCCTTGTTCTGTGGATTTGGATAAAAAGTTGGCAGATGAATAGTTTGGTTAAGAGCCACATTGGATACCAACTTAGGCATAAATGTTGGGTTTGTCCTCAGAGACCCCCTGTCTGGATAAAAAATGATAAAAGGTTCCACACCCATGAGTGCCTGTAGCTCCGAAACTTGTCTTGCAGAAGTTACTGCTAGGAGCAGAGCTGTTTTCCAAGATAAAAACTTTATATCAGCAGTAGCAGCTGGCTCAAAGGGAAGCAGGGTGAGTTTTTCCAAGACATAGTTGAGATACCATGCTGGCATTGATGATCTCCTTGGAGGCCTTACATTTTTGGCTCCTCTGAGGTACTGCTTTAATAATGAGAAAAGACTGGTGGCACTGTATTGTAATGAGCCGAAATAGCAGAGGCACGAATTTTAATAGATGAAAAAGATAGGCCTTTGTCCAGCATCTCAGTTAAGTATTGCAAAATCTGAGGCATATTTGGCACAGCTGTATCAGTTCCTTGTGCCTGGTTCCAAGCACAGAATCTCTTCCATTTTCCAGCATAAGATTTTCTAGTACTAGGCCTTCTGGCTTCCAAAAGGACATCCATCACAGCTTTACTGAGAGGTGCGTTTTGTATGACTACATTATCCGCCATGCTGCCAAGTTTAAAGTCCTGAGTTGGCTGTGCAGGATCTGATTGTTTTGCTGGGACAGTAGATGAGGTATTTGAGGGTAGGGTCCATGCTGGGCATTGAGACAAGTTCCTTAGTATTAGATACCAGTACTGGAGGGGCCAGTCTGGGGCAATTAGTATCATCTTTGGCTTCTCCTGTCTGACCTTTAGGAGTACCTTGGGGAGGAGAGGCAGTGGGGGGAAAGGCATTTTCTGACAGTTTTTTTTACAGTTGAAAGATAGGGCGTCCACTTTCCATGCTTGTCTGTGATAAATCCTTGTGCAGAATCATTTTAGTTGGTAGTTGTGAGGGGAGGTGAATAGATCTATGTCAGGGCATCCCCATATCCTTGTTATCATGCTGAAGAAGTGGATCCAGCTGCCACTAGTGGGGATCCATGAGGTTTCTGCTTAGTTCGTCTGCCAGAGTACTTTTCCTTCCTGGCAGGAATTGTGCCTGCAGATGTACTTGGTAAGTCAATGCTGTGTCCCACTAAGTCATGGCTAGTCTGCAAAGGGGGTAAGAATGTGTGCCCCCTGCTTGTTTATATACCACATGACCGTGGTGTCTTGTCTGTATCAGTAGTTGTCCCGGATGAAGTAGGTCCTTGAAGGCTGTCAGTGCATTTTGAACAACTAGCATCTCTTTTTGATTGATATGTAGATGCATTTGGTTTGAGGTCCATGTGCCCTGAAGGCATCTTCCTGCCATGTGGGCCCCCCAGGCATAATCTGATGCATCCGTTGTTAGTGTCTGCCTGGCTGGGGGTAATGTGAATGGCTGTCCCTTGTTTTGGTGACAAGCCTTTGCCCACCTCAAAACTCCTGTTGCAGGCAGGGAATGAGAGTAATCATAGTTTCCAGGCTGTGGCAATGTTGAGTCTAAACACTTTTTATGTACCATTGAAGTTTCCTCATATGCAGTCTTGCATATGGAATTAGTAGGATGCAGGATGCCATGAAGACCAAAGCCTGCAGAATTTTACTTGCAGATAACTGGGCCTTTCTTGCCAACATTTTGAAATAGGTAGTTAGTTGCCTTTGTCTGGCAAGAGATAAGCCATCTGGGCAACTATATTTAAGCTTTCACCCAGGGATATTACCTCTTGAGAGGGTACTAGTTTTGATTTCTTTTCGCTGACTGTGTACCCTAGGCATGTTAGAAGTCTTTTTACAAACGCCGGATGCTGTAGAAGAATGTCCTTGTTCTCTGCTTGAATTAGACAGTCGTCCAAGTAAAGATATATTTGTATTCCTCTGTCTGCAAAATGCAATTATTGGTGCCAGGCACTTTGTAAAGACCCTGGGCGTAGCAGATAAGCCAAAGGGCCATGCAGAGAATTCGTGATGCAATGAACCAGCCTTGAATCTGAGGTATCTTCTGCATATTTGTCTGATCGGGACATGCAGGTATGCCTCTTTTAGGTCTAAGTCACAAGCCAAGCGTTCTTGCCCAGCATGGGCAGAAGCTGCTGCAAAGTCAACATCTTGAATTTTGGTATATCCAGGAATGTGTTCAGAATAGACAGGTCCAGTACTGGCCTCCAGGCCTTGTCTTTTCTGGGTACCAAGAACAGTCTGGAGTAAAATCCTTGTCTCTGCTCTTGCTTTGGTACTTGTTGAATGGTCCCCATGTCCATGAGGGATGAGACTTGTTTTTGTGCCTCTGCCCCATGATTTTTTGGCAGATCTGGCCAGCCGTTTGCCTTTGGCAGGGAATGGAAATGGAACTTGTAGCCTTGTGACACGATATTTAGGACCCACTTGTCCTGGGTTCTGATGTGCCAATTTTGAGAAAAAAGTGCTAATTTTCCCCCTAAGGGTGCTGCCAGGAGATAAGTGCTTGGTGCAGGCAGGGGGAAGTCACTGGGACTGTTTCCTGTATGGTTGTGATTTGTCTTCAACTGTGGCGGTAGAAGCACCCCATTTGCTTTAACCTGTATGAATCTTGCGCCTGGGATATGCCTCTAGGGCGTCTAGATCTGCCCCTTTGAGGTCTGACACAGGAAAGGACCAATTCTTTGTTGGCCAGTGTGACAGTTTGCATAGATTTAGCTTTGTCCTCCATTTTCTTTAACACCTCTTCTGCCTCAACACCAAACAAAGTATCATGCTGTAAAGGTGCATCTAATAATTTAACTTTGACATGATCAGGCAGATTTTGCTCCTTTAACCAAGCAAGCCTCCTAATTACAGAACCTGCAACTGCGGCCCTGCAGGAGGCCTCCAAAGAATCAAAACCACATTGCAAAGTATGCTTTCCAACTTGTTCAGCTGCATGCAATAAATCCTGCATTTCCTTGTTTATTGCACATTCAGAGTTTAACAACATTTTCTGTTTAAGCAATGCCATGATATGTTGCGGATATTTGAGCATATGAAACTGACAGTTTAAGGCCCTTATAGCCAAGGTAGCAGATGTGTAAACCTTTTTTCCCCATCTAACCAGTGCCCTAAAATCTGTCAGAGGGGGTAGGGTTTTTTTGCAGCAGAAGCCTCAACTCCTTTGGGACCCTGTGAAATAGTTTCTGGGTCTGCAGCAGGGTTTTTAAAAAGGAATTTATGAGCCAGGAACCCTGTAATATCTGTCAGGCTTAACAGGAGCTGGAGGTAAGGAGTCAGGGGTAAGACTAGACTCCGAAAACACATCTACAATTTCTAACAGGTGGAATGGCTAGTGGTCTGTGTTGAGGTAATAAAAGGAAATCCCTAAGCCTCTTTTTAGATTCTGAAAAATCTTGGCTCTCCCAGTAGAAATGTTCCCTCATGGTATGTAAGGTTTCTCCAAAAGAATAGTCATCTGGAGGAGAAGCTGAAGGTATAGATTCTTCAGCATCAGAATCCTCATAGGAGGGAAGAGAATATTCCTGATCAGAAGCATCAGAAGAAATGGAAACCTGATCTGAAGATTCATAGTCAGTCTCTTGCCTAGGCCTCTTATCAGAAGGGGGATGGGAACCCCTGATCAAGGTAATCAAGTCTTCGGCCATTTTGAGCATCTGTTCTTTGGGCATAGAGGCCTGACCAGGTGGCTCTCAAGTTTGTTTCTTTGCTTTAGAAGGTGCTTTTAGTCATTGCTTTTGAAGCTGAAGTCGGTTTAACGTAAAGATGTTTATGTCTGAATACACCCTCAGAAGCCAGTGCTGCTCAGCGGCTCTGGACCCATCTGAAGGAATAGTATCCGAGGCTCCAATACATTGAGTTTCCCGTGGCATGGCCGACTCCACGTGGGAGTCAGTAGCGGCTTGCGACTCTGAAGTAGTTGGGCATCAGGGGCTGCGAAAGCGCCTCACTGAAAACCGGTGACTGGCTTAGGAGAAGCTTCGTCGGTTTTGGGCTTTGGTTGTCTCTCTCTCTCTCCTTTTCTTTGCATTTTTTATGAACTCCAGTAGTCGGATGGCTATCTGACGACATTTCTGGATAATTAAACCAGCGTCCAAAATAGTTTAAAGCAAAATCATACCGACGCTTAATAGTGCGTTGGTTAAATCTATCACAAAACAGACAACCAGAAACGTTGTGATCAGGGCCTAGGCAAGGAATATATTAAGAATGAAAATCCTTATGAGGTATTTTCTTTCCACAAGAAATACAATTTACTTTTTCTGACATTGGTCTGAAGCAAGAAAAAAAGTTTCCCCAATGGGGGAACTTAAGTTTCCCCAATGGGGGAACTTAAGTTTCCCCAATGGGGGAACTTAAGTTTCCCCAATGGGGGAACTTAAGTTTCCCCAATGGGGGAACTTAAGTTTCCCCAATGGGGTAACTTAAGTTTCCCCAATGGGGTAACTTAAGTTTCCCCAATGGGGTAACTTAAGTTTCCCCAATGGGGTACTTAGCTTTATTGAAGACTTCGGATCTGAAACGAACATGAAAATCTCAGGAGTCGGCCGACTGGCACTTGCGAACTGCTTCTGGCACCGCGCGGCAAGAAAGACTTAAGAAAATGACGACGGCCGCATCTTTTATACCCCTGATGACCTGACGTCAGGGAAGGGACGACAGCAGCCGATGCAGGATCCAGGACTTTGGAATTCAGGCCGACTAAGGGCAACCTGCCAGCAGGATTACCCAAATGTAATGACGGCAACAGTGAAACACGAAGAACATCATCTCCTCTGGTTGATGCAGGGCAGGCATATTTTAATCTAATACAATAGGGACTAAAAATGCACATTGCATCTTACAGCCCATATCCATAATTAAGAGTTTACAGATTCTCAGTTCGTATACTATTTTCTGTTTAGTCGTTTGCATATCCTTTACTGAAATCATTCTTTTTAATCCATAAACCTAAATGCTTAATCTTATGTCCCCTTAAACATGGGTATTGCTGAACCAATTCATGTGTAGTTATATAATTCACTGCTACAGGAGGTTTTTTTAACCTGAAAAGACAGGAAACTGTCTCAGAATGCTGCAGAACGCAAACGCTGTCCTCTTGACTTTTCAATTACAAAAATATAATCTTCAAATATACTTAACTTTTTCTGGTTACCTCCACTATCCTTTCTTGACTTTTTGAGTTCCTTATTTTCACTGACAATGGCTATAAATATATTAAAAAATATATAAAAGGGAAAGAGAATATCCTTTCCTTGTTCTTCTGTTCAAACAGCTTGCCAGAGAGGAGCCCCCACCTTAATTATTGCCTCCCATCTTTCATATATCCTCCTAATTAACCCTATTAATCTTATCAGGCAACACAAATGCTACCCATTGCCCTGGTCATTAAGTCCCAGCTGCCTATCAATGTTTTCTCGCCATGAAGACCTAACAACAGTCGCATTTTCTTACATTCTGCTTCCCCCTGGATTATCAGTTATTTAGGCAGTCAAATATTTACCTCTCCTACATAAAACCACGTTGATCCATTTTTATAAAATTTATAAACACCTTTCCTATTCGCTTAGCTAGTAAAGACTCTCTATAATGGTTTAAAATTGAAATGGGTTAATATGAAGCTGGGTCTGAAAGCTTTTTCACCATCTGTGTGTAACATCAACCAGAGATTTCTTCTAAAATGCTGGCAGTAACCCCCCTTTCGAACTGTTAAATCCTTCAAGATCTTCATCAATTTCTTCCCTCCCCACTTCCAAACTTTTACAGGAATGCAGTCTGTTCCTGAAGAATTCCCAGTTTATTGATTATACATAATCTCTTCCTGCTCATTAATTGTTCAGCCTCATCTGCCTTCAACGGTGACATAATGACGTTTTCCATAAATAATTCCATTTGTGCCTTTTCTTGGTTTTCACATTCCTCGGCTTTCTACAAGTTTTCATAACATTTGAGAAATACATCTAGGGGATCACTGGTTATTTTTCTTGTCACATACACTTGGTGACCTCCCTTTTTGCTTTTTGTTGTATATGCTGTGTTAAACATTTTTGACCTCAAGAAATAGTTGCTTAACAGCAAACTTTCTAAATGCATGCATATTATCCAAATACATATTTTGCTTTAAGCACTCTATATTTGCTCCCGTTTTTGTTCTGTAAGACTCCCCTTATTCTGCAATGCCTTAACTTTTGCCAACCCCTCTAATTCCTACTAAATATTTTCCTTTGCTGCATTTTATTTACACCCTTTTGTTAAACTACATTTTTATTTTTATCCCAGTCACTAGCTAGCCCTTCTGAAGGGATTTCGTTCTTCATTACCTTGCATCTTTATCCTTAGTTTTCACTGGTGAATGATCTGAAATAGTTAAATTGGCTATGTGTCAAAGCATCTAGTAAAATACACATGCTCTTGTGAGAGAATTTCTATCCAGTCTAGCCCAGTTGTTCTTTGGGAATGTGTAAATTCTGAATTCATACTACTCAATTTGCATTTCCATAGCAAATATTCTCGTGCATTTCTTCAGAAATTTACCCTCGCTTGTCATCATTTTCTCTTCTAGATCCTCAGGATACATCCTCATTAGGGCAAATCAAGTTCCAGTACCTAACCATAAATATTCCCTGGCAGAAGTTGATTACTTCGACTCAAGTTCTCTTAAGCACTATAAAGAAAAGTGGTGTAAAATCTTACGATAACCATACATGTCCCTCTCTTCTCTGTTGCAGTATTCTGCATATGAGTTTACCCTCCCAGTCTCACGTACGTACAGCCAATATCCAAAAGCTTTCAGTCCCTCTGGGGTGCATGAGAGGTCTGATGTGGGCAAGATTTCATGGGCCATAAAGGTGACGGCATGAACCAGCCCTCAGAACAGAGGCCCTAGTAGCAGCCAATCCTAGAAGGGCAATGCCATATCATTGCCATCCAGAAAAGTAAATCATTAGCTGACAGGAGGGAGGCAAGGAATACTGCAACATGGGAATAGAAGGGCACAGAAAAGGACATCTACGGTTATGGTAAGATTTTACACAACTTTTCTATGTCCTTCTAGTCCCATATTGAAGTATTCTGCATATGGGTGCGTGAAAAAGGTCACCGAGATTGGGTTGGTGGTCTACAGGCAGACCCCAGGAATCCAAGGATAGCCCTGGCGAACCCTGCCCTGGATCTGGAGATGTGGTCAAGTTTGTAGTGTTTGGTGAAAATGTGGACCAAGGACCAAGTAGCAGCTTCCAGAACAGCAGAGGTATCCAGTCCCTTGAAGGCCCCTGAAGAGGTCATTGCTCTGGTGGAATGAGTCTTAATTGTATCCTGCAGAGACTTACCATGGAATTGGTAAGAGAAGGTGATGGCCTTGTTGATCCAAGTAGAAATAGTCTGCTTGGTCAATGCCTTCCCCAGGGCTCTGGTGTGAAAAGATACAAAAAGGTTGTCAGTCTGTCTGACAGACTTGGTGTTGTGCAGGTAGAATCTGAATTGTCTGTATACATCCAGGGGAATGCAGCACTCTCTCACGGTCTCCTTGCAGGTTTGGGAAAAAGGCAGGTAAGTGTATGGCCTGATTGAGGGACAGATCATTCACTACCTTGGGCATGAAGGATGGGTTTGTCCCGAGGGTAACCCTGTCCTTGTGAAAAACGAGGAAGGGAGGAATACCCATAAGGGCTTGGAGTTCAGGCACTCTTCTGGCTGAAGTTAGGCCCACCAACAGAACACTTTCCAAGTTAAATGCTTTAATGAAGCTTTATCGGCTGGCTCAAAAGGGGGGGGGTGTAAGCTTCCAGAGTACGTAGTTCAGGTCCGAAGGCAGGGGAGAAGGTTTCCTGGTGGGACTAAGGTGAAGCACCACCTTAAGAAAGAGCTTGGAAGTAAGTCTGGATGCTAATGGGGGGTCCAGAGGCAGACATGCAGAAATAGCAGACAGATGGGCTTTGATGGATGAATAAACCAATCTAGTCTGTAGTAGCTCACATAAATAGGACAGCACTAGACGGGGACCACTAAAAAGCGGGTCCAGCTGTCTTATGACACCACGTATTGAATAGTTTCCACTTAGAGATATGATTTTCTTGTATTTGGTTCCCTGGCCTCCTGCAGGACATTGACCATGTCCTCACTGGAAAGATGTCTAAATTGGATCAGAATCCTATCTGCCACAGAGTTAGGTGCAGAAGCTGCCACTGTGGGTGGATTAGTGACCCCTTGTTCTGTGTGAGAAGGTCCACTCTGAGGGGTAACTTGTGGAGTAACTTGCGGTGATTGCCCTTGGACAACTGTAGGAGTAAGGGGAACCAGTGCTGTCTGGGCTAATAGGGAGTCACCAGCACACTTTTTGGGTTGTCTTGCTGAATTTTTAGCAGGATCTTATAAATGAGTGGGAAGGGGGATGCATACAGATATTTCCCCTTCCAGGAAATTGAGAAGGCATCTGTTGCCAGTGCCTGTGGTTTTGGTGCCCTGGTGCAAAAGCCAGGAAGTTGCCTATTGATGATGTAGGCAAACAGGTCTATTTGAGGTATACCCCACCTGTGGACCAGATCCAAGAAGACAACTCTGTGAAGCATCCATTTGTGGTTGTTTGTGCTTGTTCTTGATCTAATAATCTGCCTGTTTGTTGTGGAGAGAGGGGATGTAGGTCGCCTGCATGGTGATTCCCAGTGAGGTGGCCAATTCCCAAACCAAAAGAGCTAGTCTGCAGAGCAGGTAAGACTTGGTCCCTCCCTGCTTGTCGAGATACCACAGTACAGTGGTGTTGTCTGTATATATCAGGAATGGTCCCTGTTGTAAGAAAGGGACGCATGCCTGGAAGGCTAAAAGGATTGCCCTCATCTCTCTGACACTGATGTGTTCTGATTTGAGGTGATGTGGCCACAGGCCCTGCACCTGTTGGTGGCAGAGGGTGGCTCCCCACCCCAGGTCTGAGGCATCTGTGTGCATGACCTGAGTGGATTGAGGTGGTTGGAGGGGAAGGCCTGGGTTGTGATTTACTTGAGCTAACCACCATAGTATTTCCTTTTTTAGGCAGAGAAGAAATGGCACAATGTGCTCCAGGGGCTGACTGTGTTGCTTCCAGATTGACCGAAGGTACCACTGTAGCTTTCTCATGTGCAATCTTGCTAAAGGAAGCTTGGGTACTAATGGCTGCCATGTAGCCCAGAAGTTTGAGGTACTGCCTTGCAGCCAACTCTGTGGAGTGAAGGACCAGAAGAGGATGTTCTGTCAAGGAACTCACTTTTTGTGGGGGTAGGTATGTCTCCATGAGATTTGAGTGGATCCTGCACCCAAGGAATACAACTGTCTTGTGTTGGTTGAAGATGGGATTTTGGTAGGTTTATCTGAAATCCCAGTGATTGAAGGAGGGTCACCACAAACTGGATGTGCCCTTGGAGGGTTTCTTGGCTGGCAGCCTGGATCAGCATGTTGTCCAGGTTCATAGATTAGTACTAGGCTAAGAGCCCCTGTGAGCCATTTTAAGCCTAGCCAATTACCCCATGTCAGAATTGACCCATGCACCTTGTGTTTGTAAGGCAGACACCTTAACCATTATGCCAATCTCCTACCCCTAGGTAGGGGAATATCTATTTCCTTTGTCTTGCTGTAAGCCACCACAGATGCCAGGCATTTGGTGAAGTCTCTGGGTGGGGTGGAGAGTCCAAAAGGCAAGGCAGATAATTGCAAGTGAGAGGAACCCACTAAGGATCTCAAGTATTTCTTGAGGAAGAGTTTGATTGGGATGTGGAGGTAAGCATCCTTTATATCTGTAGTCAGGAATCCTTGCGGAATAATGAGAGGGAAAAGGGCTGGCAGGGTTAGCATTTTGAAGGCAGGGACTTTTAGGAAGAGGATGAGATAGGAGAGGTCTAAAATGGGTCTCCAGGTTTCATCTTTCCTAGGGACCGGGAAGAGCCTGGAGTAGAATCCTCTTCCTTCTGCAGTAGAGAGGACTGCCTCTATGGTGCCTTAGTCTAACAGCATCTGGGCTACCGGTTGGAAGAGGTGCAGCTGTTGAGCAGGTGGTTGAGGTATGCCTCGCCCTATGGGAGGTGAGATCCAGGACATAAAGTAATTGTTCTGAAGTATGGATAGGACCCACATGTCTGAGGTGAGGTGGGTCCAGACAGTGAGAGAGGCGAGCAGACAGTGGTATAGAAGGAGGGGGGAGGAAGAGGAAAAAGCGGCAGGTAGTCAGATGCTTACCTGCCTGTCCTGAAAGGAGGAGCAGGGCGGGAGTGCTTCCTAATAAACTGGGTTTTGGCTGGATGGTTTCTGTGAAACTTGGGGATAGGTGAAACCAGTAAATGTTTGAGGTCCTGCATTTCCTTTACTTTTTGTTGCAGGAATATGAAAAGGTCAGACACCTTAAAACCAAAAGGTTCTGCATTATATCCAAGGGAGCATCATTGAGCATTGCCCTGAAATCATCTGTCAGGGGTTGTAGGAGAAGCCAAGAATATCTGTGCAAGTCAGACGCTTCTGACTTAGAGGATTCAGCAGCATTGTAACTACACCTGAGAGTGTGTCTGGTGACCTGGGAGTAGAGAGACAGGAGAGAGGACAGTGATACTTTGGCAGGGAAGTCTGGAATATCTACCAGGTGTTTGTTGGCAGATTCTAAGAGGGCCAAGGTATACTTGGCCATGTGGGTCTGGTAGTTTGTAGCTCTGAAGGCCAAGTTAGCTGAAGTATACATCTTTTTGCCCAACCTTTCTATTGTCTTGCTGTCTGTCAGCTGGGACAATGGTGGTGGTAGTAGGTAGGAGTTTGGAGACTGTCTGTAGAGACTGATATTGTGTGGACCTGAGGAAGCAGCAACTCCGTGAAAGCGCTCATCCTTTCACAATAAAACTGAAACTACAACTTTGGAAGAATAATTTATTTGTCTCTGCTCAGCTTTGTTGGTGTGCTCACATTTTGCTTTTCTACATTTGGACTTTATTGTGTGTGAGCTACCTTTAGCAGGAGCGTGTGCTTTTTGTTCTACGTCATAATGGCAGGATCAGCAGGTGGGCACTTCAGCAGATGCTTAGCAGTGTCAGGCACCTTATAAAGCCTGTCTGATCTACACGGGGCAGGAGGTTGGGAGTCAGGGTTCAGAGATGCAGAATAAAAGGCATCTAAGAAGGCGGGCAGGATAGGAGGGACAGCAGATGGGCTGGGGGTTTCCATTTGAATGAGGTCACAGTACCTCTTTTGTACCTCAGTCATCTCTGAGGATTCCCATTTAAAGTGATCCTTCATCCCTGCTGATTGTCTCACTAAAGGCCAAATCTTCAGCTGGAGAGTCCGGGTCCACTGACTCTTCCTCTGGGGATTCATATCCCAAGGGGGATGACAGTTGTGAGCTGCAAGAAAGTGAATCCTCAGAGGAATCTTAAAGGACTTCCTCTTCCCTAGTAGCTGAGTCTGTAGGCTGAGGCCTAGAGCTCAGGAGAGGTGGAAAGTACAGTTGTGTACACTTACCATAAATGTAGATGTTCAAATGTATTCACTGTTGCAGTCATTACATTTGGGTAATCCTGCTGGCAAGGTTGCCCTCAGTCGGCCGGAAATTCAAAGTCCTGGTATAAATTTTGGCTACCCTTCTTGGGGGTACTTGACATCTGGGGCAAGAAAATTGCGTCGGCTGCTTCTTTTATACCCCTGGCAACCTGACGTCAGGGAGGGGGCGACAGCAGCAGATGCAATTTTCTTGCCCCAGATGTCAAGTGCCCCCAAGAAGGGTAGCCAAAATTTGTATATATAAAAATACATGCACCAATATAAACTTTACCTACATCTACAAGCAAATACACCACATAGGTTGTATAAATCAGAGAAGGAAAGATAGGTTCCATCAGAAGAAAAGGGGGATGGCAGGTGGGTAACCTGGACTGCAACAGTGAATACACTCGAACATCTACATTTATGGTAAGTGTACACAACTGTACTATGTTCTTCGTGCTTCACTGTTGCAGTCATTACATTTAGGTAGAGTCCCAAAGCTATAGTTGGGAGGCTGGAGCTAAACAGCATTAGGAGCGGCTATGAGGCTCTGCAGAACTGCAGTGGCAAAGCCTGCCTTGGATTTAAAGTAGAGTGGCAGTTGAGAGTGCTTTGTAAAGGTGTGCATGGAACTCCAAGTAGCAGCCTCTAAAATGTCCTTGGTTGGTACTCCCTTGAGAAAGGCTGCTGAAGTGGCTGCAGCTCTGGTTGAATGTGGCCTAATGCCCTTGGACACTGGCTTGCCATGGTGTAAGTAGCAGAAACAAATGCAGTGACCTATCCACTTTGAAACAGTCTGCTTTGAGATGGCCTTTCCTTCTGATCCTGCAGCATATGTCACTAGTAACTGCTCTGTCTTTCTGAAAACTTTGGTTCTGTCCAAGTAGAGTCTAAGCTGTCTGTGTAGGTCCAAAGAATGCAGAATTCTCTCCCCCTTCTTCTGTGGATTTGGATAAAAAAGTTGGTAGATGAATAGTTTAAGTGCCACACTGGTGACCACCTTAGGCATAAATGTTGGATTTGTCCTCAGAGAGACCCTGTCTGGATAAAAAATTATAAAAGGTTCCACAGCCATAAATGCCTGACACTCTGAAACTCGTCTTGCAGAAGTTATTGCTAGGAGCAGAGCTGTTTTCCAAGATAAAAACTTTATATCAGCAGTAGCAGCTGGTTCAAAAGGAGGCAGGGTGAGTTTTTCCAAGACATAGTTGAGGTCCCATGCAGGCACTGGTGATCTCCTCGGAGGCCTTAAATTTTTGGCTCCTCTGAGGTACTGCTTTAATAAGGAATGAGAAAAGATTGGTGGCACTGCATTGTAATGAGCCGAAATGGCAGAGGCATGAATTTTAATAGATGAAAAAGATAGGCCTTTGTTCAGCATCTCAGTTAAGTATTGCAAAATCTGAGGAATACTTGGCACAGCTGCATCACTTCCTTGTGCCTGGTTCCAAGCACAGAATCTCTTCCATTTTCCAGCATAAGATTTTCTAGTACTAGGCCTTCTGGCTTCCAAAATGACATCCATCACAGCTTTACTGAGAGGTGTGCTTTGTATGACTACATTATCCGCCATGCTGCCAAGCTTAAAGTCCTGAGTTGGCTGTGCAGGATCTGATTGTTTTGCTGGGACAGTAGATGAGGTATTTGAGGTAAGGTCCATGCTGGGCATTGAGAAAAGTTCCTTAGTATTGGATACCAGTACTGACGGGGCCAGTCTGGGGCAATTAATATCATCTTTGGCTTCTCCTGTCTGACCTTTTGGAGTACCTTGGGGAGGAGAGGCAGTGGGGGAAAGGCATATACGGATAGGTTTTTCCAGCTGAAAGATAGGCTGTCCACTTTCCATGCTTGTCTGTGATAAATCCTTGTGAAGAATCTTTTTAGTTGGTAGTTGTGAGGGGAGGCAAATAGATGTCCGGGCGCCCCCATTTCCTAATCATGCTGAAGACTTGTGGATCCAGCTGCCACTTGTGGGGATCCATGAGGTTTCTGCTTAGTTCGTCTGCCAGAGTATTTTCCCTTCCTGGCAGGAATTGTGCCTGCAGATCTACTTGGTAAGTAAATGCTGTGTCCCACAAGGTCATGGCTAGTCTGCAAAGGGGGTAAGAATACGTGACCCCTGCTTATTTATATACCACATGACCGTGGTGTTATCTGCCTTTTCAGTAACTGTCCCGGATGAAGTAGGTCCTTGAAGGCTGTCAGGTTATTTTGAACAGCTAGCATCTCTTTTTGATATGTAGATGCATTTGGTTTGAGGACCAAGTGCTCTGAACGCATCTTCCTGCCATGTGGGCCTCCCACGCATAATCTGATACATCCATTGTTAGTGTCTGCCTGGCTGGGGGTAATGTGAATGGCTGTCCCTTGTTTTGGTGACAAGCCTTTGCCCATCATCGAAACTCCTGTTGCAGGCAGAGAATGTGAGTAATCACTGCTTCCAGGCTGTGGCAATGTTGAGTCCAAACACTTATGAGGAAACTTCAATGGTACCTAAAATGTAGTCTTGTATATGGAATTAGTAGGATGCAGGATGCCATGAAGCCCAAAGCCTGCAGACTTTTTCTTGCAGATAACTGGGCCTTTGCTGCCAACATTTTGAAATAGGTAGACCAGTTGCCTTTGTTTGTCTGGCGTGAGATAAGCCATCTGGGCAGTTGTATTTAAGCTTGCACCCAGGAATATTATCTCTTGAGAGGGTACTAGTTTTGATTTGTTTTTGTTGACTGTGTACCCAAAGTATGTTAGAAGTCTTTTCACAAACACCAGATGCTGTAGAAGAATGTCCTTATTCTCTGCTTGAATTAGACAGTCATCCAAGTAAGGATATATTTGTATTCCTCTGTCTGCAGTATGCAATTACTGGTGCCAGACACTTTGTAAAGACCCTGGGCACAGTAGAGAAGCCAAAGGGCAGTGCAGAGAATTGGTAATGCATTGAGCCAGCCTTGAATCTGAGGTATCTTCTGCATAATTGTCTGATTAGGACATGCAGGTATGCCTCAAGTCTAGAGTCAAAGCCAAGCATTCTTGCCCAGCATGGGCAGAAGCTGCTGCAAAGTCAACATCTCGAATTTTGGTATATCCAGGAATGTGTTCAGAATAGATAGGTCAAGTATTGGTCTCCATGCCTTGTCCTTTCTGGGTACCAATAACAGTCGAGTAAAATCCCTGTCCCTGCTATTGCTCTGGTACTTGTTGAATGGTTCCCATGTCCATGAGGGATGAGACTTGTTTTTGTGCCTCTGCCCATTGATTGTTTGGCAGATCTGGCCAGCCGTTTGCCATTGGCAGGGTATGGAAGTGGAACTTGTAGCCTTGTGGCACGATATTTAGAACCCACTTGTCCTGGGTTATAATGTGCCAACTTTGAGAAAAAAATGCTAATTTCCCCGCCAAGAGTGCTGCCAGGAGATAAGTGCTTGGTGCAGGCAGGGGGAAGTCATTGGGACTGTTTCCTGTATGGTTGTGATTTGTCTTCTCCAACTTTGGAGGTAGAAGCACCCCATTGCTTTGGCCTGTATGAACCTTGCGCCTGGGATCTGCCCCTTTGAGGTCTGTCTGACACAGGAAAGGACCAATTCTTTGTAGGCCAGTGTCTACTAAACCTAGGTGGCTATACTTGTAAAAAATCTTTGACAGTTTGCATAGATTTATCTTTGTCCTCCATTTTCTTTAACACCTCTTCTGCCTTAACACCAAACAAAGTATCATGCTGTAAAGGTGCATCTAATAATTTAACTTTGACATGATCAGGCAGATTTTGTTCCTTTAACCAAGCATGCCTCCTAATTACAGAACCCGTAACTGCGGCCCTGCAGGAGGCCTCCAAAGAATCAAAACCACATTGCAAAGTATGTTTTCCAACTTGTTCAGCTGCATGCAATAAATCAAGAAGTTATGTATTCACCATAACGTTCGATGTATGCAGCCCATCTCACCTCACATTCTTACCCGTGGGTTCGGAGCTGAATATCAGCTCCAACTCGGCCGACTTTTCTACCTCGAAGTCTTTCATTGGCTGAACTAAGCAGGTATCCCATGGTGCACTGCTCCATATCCCCAGATCTAGTTTGCTGCGACAACTCATTTGTACCCCATGCATACACTACATCCAGATAAAAGAATAAGCCAAGTAAGGGAACTCTGCAGATGAACAACCTAACCTCCAAATCCTCCATGAAGGGGGAAGGTGGGAGAGTAAGTAAGAATGTGAGGCGAGATGGACTATATACATGAAACGTTATGGTGAGTACATAACTTCATGATGTTATGTAGTCCTATCTCGCCTACATTCTTACCTGTGGGACAGCGTCCCTAGCATCTACATCCTGGGTGGCTCATAGGAAAATACTCCTAAGAACTGTGGTGCCAAAGGACGACCTGCCCCTAGAAACCACGTTCAATTTGTAATGAGAAACAAATGTGTGAGGAGAAGCCCAAGTAACTGCATCACATATATCATCCATTGACAATCTGGCCTGATAGGCTGCAGATGCAGAAACAGCTCGAGTAGAGTGCGCCTTGACCGGAAATGGCAGATCTTTTCCTCCTGCGTGGTAGACGAAAGAGATGCAACTAGATATCCATCTGGATAGGGTGACCTTGGAGACCGGAGACCCCATTATGTTTTCCGAAAAGGAAACAAAAAGTTGATCAGACTTCCAGATATCTTTTGTTGGGTGCAGATAGAAGCGTAATTGTCTGTGTACATCCAACTGATGAAATCTAAATTCTGCCTTTTTCAAAAAGTGAGGAAAGAACACAGGCAACTCAACGGATTTATTAAGCTTAGACAGGGAAGCCACTTTAGGAAGGAACGAAGGGTTTGGTCTAAGAGACCCTGTCCTTATGGAAGATTAAATATGGAGGTTTGATACAGAGGGCTTGAATTTCTGAAACTCGCCTTGCTGAAATGATTGCTGTTAAGAAGGCTGCTTTCCAGGTCAAGAATTTCAATTCACAGGTAGCTGCAGGCTCGAAAGGTGGTAAAGTAAGGGCTTGTAGAACAAAATTGAGATCCCAGGGCATGATTGGTTCGGAAACCGGGGGACGGAGCAACAGCGTACCCTTCAGGAAAGCCTTGCATAGTCTATGAGCCATGAGACTAGGCTCATTAGAGATATGAAAATTAGAGATCGCTGCCAAATGAACTTTGATGGTAGCTGATGCGGAACCCTGATGGAAAAGCATAGACAAAAACTCCAAGACTGAAGCGATTGGAGCTGTGTAAGGATCAATGCCTCAAGTATGCGCCCAGATAGAAAACCTCTTCCATTTACCAGAATAAATCTTTCTAGTAGATGGCTTATGAGAGGACGATAATATATGAACCACTTCTGGTGAGAATTTATGAAGTCGAACTAGCGATGGAAGTGGAGTAGCCAGGTTGTCAACCAGAGGGTCATCAGGAAGGAGTGGAACTGTCCCGACATGTGTGTCAGTAAGTCTGGTTGAGGGTCCAGAATCCAAGGAGTGTCCACAATGTACTGCTGAAGAAAGGGGAACCAGACTTGGCGAGGCCAGTGTGGAGCAATCAGAATCATTCTGCTTCCCAAGGATTGCACTTTCTGAATCACCTTTGACAGCAAAGGAAATAGAGGGAAAGCATAAAGTAGACCGTAGGGCCAATCGTGAACCAGAGCGTCCCTGGGCGACTCCCCCTGTGGGGGGATCAGCGTGAAGTAGCTGCTGCATCTGCTGAAGATTCGCTCTGCAACCAGTCGATTCAGGGGCCACATGTAAGGCATCAGAATGGCTCTGCTTAGCCTGTCCGCAATCACATTGGACTTCCCCGGAATGTGCATTACCAGCAGAAACCGTTAAGTTACTGCCCATTGCCACATTCACATGGCCTCTCTGCACAGAGGGGTAAGACCTGGTTCCCCCTTGCTTGTTTAGATACCATACTACTGACATGTTGTCCGAGTGTATTGCAATCGTCCCTATAGGTAAGAACACTCTGAAGTCTTGCAACGCAAGTAGCACGGCTCTCATCTCCAAGACGTTTCTATGCAGATGTATCTCGTGCTCTTGCCACATGCCTTGGACTGTCCTGCCAAGATAATGCTCCCCCCCCCACCCCATCTGGGAGGTGTCCGTGGTCACCATGGCAACTAGGATGGGTGGAACAAAGGGCCTTCCCCCGTTAAAATTGTTGGTGCAAAGCCACCAACCGAGGTCCTGCTTGCATCTGTCCGTGAGCAAAACGGGGTGAGAAAGTGGAAATCTTTGGAAAGAACATTGAACAAAGAGGAGCCATTGGAGAATTCTCATGTGCAATCTCGCTAGAGGGACCAACATGATTGTTGCTGCCATGGTCCCTAGGAGTTGGAGAACCCATCTTGCCTTCGCTTTCCTCAGGGGCATCAGCATGTGTATCTGTTGTTTTAAAACACTGATCCTCTCCTGCGGTAAAAATGCTCGCATTCGAATGGTGTCTTATTCTGCTCCTATAAACGTGACATGCTGCGAGGCCAATAAAGCAGATTTTTTCCCAATTTATTGTTATACCCAACTGGTGACAGAGTGATGGTAGCATCGCTGGTTTGAACTAGTTGATGCCTGGTGGGGGCAGTAAGGAGCCAGTCGTCCAGATACGGAAACACTTTGAATCCCTGACGTCTCAAGTGAGCAGTCACCACCGCCATACACTTGGTGAACACCCTGGGGGCTGTGGTGAGACCAAAGGGCAGGGCTCGAAACTGGAAATGACTGGCTCCCAGCAGGAAACGTAGGTGACTCCTGGATGCCCTGTCCATTTTCACATGGTAGTAAGCATCCTTGAGGTCGATGGAGCACATCCATACCTCCTCTCCCAACAATTGGAGGATCGACTGTAGCGTGACCATACGGAACTTGGACTTCTGTACATAGTTGTTCAGTTGGCTGAGATCTAATATGGGTCTCAGGTCCCCTGTTCTTTTCGGCACCAAAAAGAATCTTGAGCAAGTCCCTAATCCAATTTGGTCTGAGGGGACACGCTGGATGTCTCCTTTTTCTAGCAGCTTTGAAACCTCTGAGGCTGCTTGATCCCTTTGACTGGGTGGAACGTCTGGGATTTTTCTGATTGAAGGGGGGGTCTGATGTAAACAGAATGAGATAACCTCTGGAAATTATCCGTAATACCCATCGGTCCTGGGTGATGCTTTCCCTGGTTTCAGGATATAATGAAATTTGACCCCCGACTGGCTCCGGATAAGCACAGCCAGGCACTCCCTCAGGAACGAGAAACTAAAGGAATTGTAGTCTCCTGAATTGCGGGTGCCCCCCTCTGCCTCTGGGGTGGCGTCTCCCTGAATAACCTCATCTTGTGCGGCACGAAAAAACCTCTGTGATTTCTTGAGCCCCCCCCCCCGCTGGGCCTTGGGATAAGGCCTAGAAGGAAGGGAAAATGGATCCCTACGGCAGACAGGGTCTTTCCCTCTTGTTCGCACCTGGTGAGGGTGTCTTTCACTTTGGTCCCGAACAAAGAAGAACCATCAAAGGGGGCGTCAGTAAAGGAAGACTTGAAAGCCTCCGCAAAGTGACACAGGCGCAGCCAGGCTTGCCTTCTAAGGGCGACTCCTGAGCTTGCTGCACTACTCGCTCCCTCGGCTGCATATGAAATGAGCTGCATGGATGAGCTGACAATGGAATTGAGGGTAGAGACCTGGGCGTTAACCGTCTGGGCCACCGCCTCAGGAACGTTACCCGCAAGAGTATCTCCTAACTCCTTGAGGAGATCTCTCAGGAGCCGAGTGAAGTGAGACAGGTAATTCAGCGACTGTAAGGTAAAGGTTGCTGATGAGAGGGTACGCTTCCCATACCGGTCCATGGTCTTAGACTTCTTGTTAGGAGGATGTACGGATGAAGAAGACTCTGCTACTTCCTTCTGAGTGGCTGCCGCCACCATGGCATCTACAGGGACTCCTTTAGACAGAAACTCTTTGCCCTGGGGGGTGGAAAGAAACTTGTTGGGAATGCCTGGGCATGGGCTCCACAGAATCAGGGTTTTCCCACACACTTCGACATATCAGATCAAGGAGCTCGAAGGATGGAGACACCCAGGAGGCAGAGGGCTGAGCACCAAAAGCCTTAAGGAATACTGACTCCTCCTTGGCAGGGGCTTTGGACGGCCAATCACCTCTGTTTCAGTATCTCCAAGATGTCGGAAAAGGAAACATCATCAGAGGATGACTTGGGGGACCTCTCCGATTCCTCAAGGTCAGTATCAGAGGTGAGGGACTCATCCTGGGAATCTATGTGCTTCCTCTTGCACGTTGTCTTTCTAGGGGGCTCCTCAGGCACGAACTCTGAGGGGCCCTCAGAAATTTGGGGACCACTCTTGGGGGTATCCCTAGGCCCTGGTGCTCTGCTGTCCACGGATAGGTGGTGATCAGAGGCTCTCACCAGAATGGTGGGGTAGAGAGTGACCGACCCGCCTTATGTAGCTGACGATCTGCCCAGCACGGTCCGCATAGCCTCGAAGGCAGCCCCCCCGGGTCCGAGAAGCAACCAGCCTCCGAGGCCATGACAGGGGTTGGAGTTCCCCGAGCCGAGGCACCGAGATGGAGACTCGGAACCGAAATAAGCCACGAGATGTCCCCCTCGGGCCCGACTGAAGAATCCCGAGTCCCGAACCCCGAGGACAGAGCAGACAGGGTCGGAGCCAATGCCGGTACCGATGGAGCCAAAGGGGCCATCGGAACTGGCCTAGGAACATCACAAGACACGTAACACTCCGGCTCCGAAGACAGAGAGGTGCTCAGAGGAGGAATGATCGAAGACTGGGTCGGGGCGGGCTCCGGAGCCGACTGGGCCAGAGCCGAAAATAATTTTGCCAAAACTGGTGACGGGAGGAGCCTCTGGACCACCCTATCAAGATCCACATCCAAAAGGGTCCTGGAGGATTTAGAAGACAGGGAGGGAGATCGAGATCTCCTCTCAGGAGAAACTGGTCAGACTGGGCGATCGGCTCCTAAGAGGTTCCAATAAAATTGGAGCAGACGCCAGTTCTATCAACACCGACACTTCCTGCGGCCCCGAGGACAGTGGAGCCAAGGAGGTCGATGCAATTTTTGAGACTTTCTCCAGAGGCTCCGATGAAGCCGACTGAGCCGGGGATCTCTTTTTAGACTTGCCAGATTTTCACTTACCACTGGGAGACGAATCCATAGCCTCTTCTAAAGAGGGTTTCAAGAGTCCCTTTAAAATCAGCTTATTCTTTCTCTCTTGGAAAACTCTAGGACTGAATGCATGACAAAAACTGCAGGACTCCTGCAGGTGAATGGCTCCCAGGCAATAGACACAAATGGAATGCCCATCGGTGATGGAATTTTGTACCCACATTTAGAGCACTTTTTGAAACCCGAAGGTTTGTGCTCCTTGGAATCTTTGGACATCTTCACTACTACACCAAAAACACAAAAACAAGTCTGAGAAGAACTCACAGGTGCCTCACCACAAAACGCGGGAACAAAAACTAAACAGTGACCAAACATACACACTAGAGAAGCAAGTCAAAACCTCTAACCAAAAACGGCTGATGACCACAAGGAAATGGAGTAGCCCAAACCTCTAACTTAAACGGTTTAGACTGTACACACACAGAAAGGCAATCTGAGAAGGCCTAGGTCCTCTAAACGGGCCTAGCCTGAGGGAACAGTCAGCGGGATACCACACAAACAAGCACACGATGACAACCTCAAACAACACTAGACAATAGCTATGAAAATAACTTTTGTTTATGAACCAAAACTTTTCTTTAAGACAAGAAAAAAGGTACTTCGCCACAGCCAAGCGAGACCACATCCGAACTACACGAGCGGCAAACGAGATCTGGGGATATGGAGCAGTGCACCATGGGATACCTGCTTAGCCCAGCCAATGAAAGACTTCTAGCTAGAAAAGTCGGCCGAGTCAGAGCCGATACTCGGCTCCGAACCCACGGGTAAGAATGTAGGTGAGATAGGACTACATAACACATCCTGCATTTCCTTGTTTTCTGCACTTTCAGAGTTTTACAACATTTTATGTTTAAGCAATGCCATGACATGTTGTTGATATTTGAGTTTAAGGCTCTTGCAGCCAAGGTAGCAGATGTGTAAACCTTTTTTCACCATCTATCCAGTGCCCTAGAATCCCTGTTAGAGGGGGTAGGGTTTTTTGCAGCGGAAGCCTTAACTCCTTTGGGACCTTGTGAAATAGTTTCTGGGTCTAGAGCAGGGGTTCTAAAAAGGAATTTATGAGAGTCAGGAACCCTGTAATATCTGTCAGGCTTAACAGGAGCTGAAGGTAAGGAGTCAGGGGTAAGACTAGACTTCGAAAACACATCTACAATGTCTAACACTGGTGGAATGACTAGTGGCCTATGTTGAGGTAGTAAAAGGAAATCCCTGAGCCTCTTTTTAGATTCTGAAAAATCTTGGCTCTCCCAGTGGAAATGCTCTCTCATGGCATGCAAGGTTTCTCCAAAAGAATAGTCCTCTGGAGGAGAAGCTGAAGGTATAGATTCTTCAGCATCAGAATCCTCATAGGGGGGAAGAGAATATTCCTGATCAGAAGAGGAATCAGAAGAAATAGAAACCTGATCTGAAGATTCATAGTCAGTCTCTTGCCTAGCCCTCTTATCAGGAGAGGGATGGGAACCCCTGATCAAGGTAATCAAGTCTTCGGCCATTTTGAGCATCTGTTTTTTGGGCATAGAGGCCTGTCCACGTGGCTCTTGAGTTTCTTTGCTTTAGAAGGTGCTTTAGTCTTTGCCTTTGAAGCTGAAGTCAGTTTAATGTAAAGATGTTTAGGTCTGAATACACCCTCAGAAGCCGGTACCTGCTCAGCGGATCCGGACCCATCTGAAGGAATAGTATCCGAGGCTCCAATACCTTGAGTTTCCAGCGGCTTGTCCAACTCCCCGTGCGAGTCGGTAGCGGCCTGAGATTCTAAAGTAGCGGGCATCAGGGGCTGCAAAAGCACCTCACTGAGAACCGGCGAACGGCTTAGGAGAAGCTTCTTCGGTTTTGAGCCTCTGCTGTCTCTCTCTCTCTCCTTTTCTTTGCGTTTTTTGTGAACTCCGGTACTCGGATGGCTATCCGACGACATTTCTGGATAATTAAAACGGCATCCAAAATAGTTTAAAGCAAAATCATACCAACGCTTAATACTGCGTTGGTTAAATCTAGCACAAAACCGACAATCAGAAACGTTGTGATCAGGGCCTAGGCAAGGAATACAGTAAGAATGAACGTCCTTATGAGGTATTTGCTTTCCACAAGAAATCCATTTACCTTTTCTGACATCGGTCTGGAACAAGAATAAAGTTTCCCCAACGGGGTACTTAGCTTTATTGAAGACTTCGGATCTGAAACTCGAATACAAAAATATCAGGTGTTGGCCGACGGGCACTTGCGAACTGCTTTTGCTTCGGCCACTGCACGGCAAGAAAGACTAAAGAAAACGGCTTTGGCTGCTTCTTTTATTCCCCTGACGACCTGATGTCATGGAGGGGGCGAAAGCAGCCAACGCAGGACCCAGGACTTTGGAATTCAGGCCAAATGAGGGCAACTTGCCAGCAGGATTACCCAAATGTAATGACTGCAACAGTGAAACACGAAGAACATCCAGTAACAGCAGTGGTAGGCCTCAGTGCCATAAAGGTATTGAAAAGGCTTTGACTGAAAGCCTGCCAATCAGGCATGCTTTATGTAGAGGGAGAAATAGGTTTCCTCTTCTCTCTTCTTTTACGAGTGGCAGTGGATGTCTGTCTAGAAACCGGAGATTATAAAGGCTCTGAGGGCTCAGACAGTTCCTCGAAAAAACACACATCCCCCCCTGGCATTGGAGACTGGTGCCGGGATAGCCTCCATGGATGTGCTCTGGCCTAAGGATAGTGCGGCATCCCTAGAGGTACCTGCAACTTCTGGAGTGGCAAATCCGGGTCCATATCCAGAAACCAGGCCTATGTGGGCCACAGGTTTGGGATCTGCTGGAAAAGGCTCAGCAATAAACGAAGACCGTACGGTCCAGACCTTCTTTTTTGGCGGTTCTGTGGAGACATATGAGGAACCCTCCATTCGTAAAGCAAGCTGCTTCAGATGTTGGTTTTTAAGATACAGATTAAGTGCATGCAAGTGACTACATAATGTTTTGGGTACTAATACCTGGCAAATCGGGCAGGCCTTATGGTCGTGCGACAGTCCCAAACAGAAAAGGCACTTATCGTGGGCGTCCTTGTGATGGATTTGGCGGCTGCACTGACACTTACCCCTTCTGGATGACATGAACAAGCAATACTAAATATTTAGGAGGACTGAAAAGATCCCCAATGGAGTGCTTAGCTGACAAAGCGAATCTGACATCAGCGGTAGCAGAGACACCTGGCATAAGACTGCTAGCTGAAAAGCTCTGAGGGCTGGTGAGTGCCAATGTCACCTTTATAGCCCACATCAGACATCTAACGCATCGCAGAGGGACTGAAATCTTATGGATATTGGTTGTACGTACATGAGACTGCAGGGTAAACCCATATGCAGAATACTGCAACATGGGAATAGAAGTACATCTGCAGTTTTAAATGGAAGATAAACTGCCAGCTAGTGTAATTCCCCTGCCCTGTCAATATCCCCCTTACAATAATGGCTGATTTATACTAGTATTTTTTTCTCTCTATCACTATTGGAGCCCCTCTAGCAAAAAGTATTACCATTCCCTTTTACTTTCTCCACACTGAAATCCTCTCTTTATCAAACTCACATGCATATTTCTGTTCAAATAGGTCTCCTGCAACATTGCCACTTGCATCAAGCATTTTTTAAAATTTAAATGTATATGCCAGTGAGGTAATTTACTTTCTAAGACAATAGACAGTGAAACCATTATGATAGAAAACACTCCAATCTATTATACACAACCATTCTTGAGTGTATTTCCAAATTTTAGCTTATATGCACACGTTTTACAGACTGATCGCTGATGTAGCAGCTTCTCAACTACATATGAACCTATGCCATTTTTTAGAAGACTTTTTGCTTAAATCATCATCTTCTTTCGGGTGTTCCTGTTAGGGGTCGCCACAGTGGATCACCTGTTTCCATTTCTTCCTGTCCTCTGCATCTTGCTCTGTCACATCAGCCACCTGCATGTCCTCTCTTACCACATCCATAAACCTTATCTTAGGCCTTCCTCTTTTCCTGTTACCTGGTAGCTGGTAGCTTCATCCTTAGCATCTTTTTCCCAATATACTCAGCATCCCTCCTCAACACATGTCCAAACCAACGTAATCTTGTCTCTCTGGCTTTGTCTCCAAACCTTCCAACCTGGGCTGACGACCTAATATTCCTAATTAATATTCCTAATCCTGTCCAACCTCGTCACACCCAGTGCAAATCTTAACATCTTTAACTCTGCCACATCCAGCTCAAACTCCTGCCTTTTTGTCAATGCCACTGTATCCAACCCATATAACATAGCTGGTCTCACTGCCCTCTTGCTGACCTTCCCTTTCACTCTTACAGGTGCTCGTCTGTCACAAATCACTCCAGACACTGTTCTCCACCCACTCCATCCTGCTTGTACTCTCTTCTTTACCTCTCTTCCACACTCACCGTTACTCTCAACTAGTGACCCCAAGTATTTAAACTCATCCACCTTCGCCACCTCTACTCCTTGCATCCTCACCATTCCTCTATCCTCAATCTCATTCACACACATATATTCTGTCTTAGTCCTGCTGACCTTCATTCCTCTTCTATCTAGAGCATATCTCCATCTCTCCAGGGTATCCTCCAACTGTTCCCTACTCTCACTACAGATCACAATGTCATCTGCAAACATCATAGTCCACGGGGACTCCCGTCTGATCTTGTCTGTCAACCTGTCCATCACCATTGCAAACAAGAAAGGGCTCAGAGCTGATCCTTGATGTAACCCCACCTCCACCTTAAACGCATCAGTCACTCCCACTGCAGACCTCACCGCTGTCACACTACCCTCGTACATATCCTGTACCACTCTTACATACTTCTCTGACACTCCTGACTTCCTCATACAATACCACAACTCCTTTCTAGGCACCCAGTCATATGCTTTCTCTAAGTCTACAAAAACACAATGCAACTCCTTCTGACATTCTCTGTACTTCTCCATCAACACTCTGAGCAAACATCGCATCTGTAGTGCTCTTTCCCGGCATGAAACCATACTGCTGTTCACCAATCATCACGTGCCTTCTTAACCTAGCTTCCACTACTCTTTCCCATAACTTCATGCTGTGACTGATCAATTTAATCCCTCTGTAGTTAATACAGCTCTGCACATCACCCTTATTCTTAAAAATCGGTACCAAAACACTTTCTCCATTCCTCAGGCATCCTCTCACTTTCTAAGATTTCATTAAACATTCTGGTTAAAAACTCCACTGCCATTTCACCTAAACACATCCATGCTTCCACAGGTATGTCCATCTGGGCCAACAGCCTTTCCATTCTTCATTCTCTTCATAGCTATCCTTACTTCCTCCTTGCTAATCCATTGTACTTCATGATTCACTATCCCTACATCATCCAAACCTTCTCTCCCTCTCATTCTCTTCATTCATCAACCCCTCAAAGTACTCTTTCCATCTCCTCAACACACTCTCCTCGCCTGTGAGTATGTTTCCCTCTTTATCCCTTATCACCTTTACCTGCTGCACATCTTTCCTAGCTCGGTCCCTCTGTCTAGCCAATCGATACAGGTCCTTTTCTCCTTCCTTAGTGTCCAACCTTTCATACAACTCTTCATATGCCTTATCCTTAGCCTTCTCCACCTCTCTCTTTGCCATGCACCACATCTCAAGAGGCGGAAAGCATGGTCCAAGGCAGGAAGAGAGGAGAAAGGCTAGGACTGTGGTAGTGAGGGTTGGAACTTTGAATGTTAGCTGTATGACTGGTATAGGGAGAGAGCTAGCTGATATGACGGACAGAAGGAAGGTTGGTATATTGTGTGTGCAAGAGACCAGATGGAAGGGGAGTAAGGCTAGGTGTATCGGAGGTGGGATCAAATTGTTTTATCATGGTGTGGATGGGAGGAGAAATGGCGTAGGAGTTATTCTGAAGGAAAAGTATGCTAAGAGTGTTTTGGAGGTGAAGAGAGTGTCGGATAGAGTGATGTTTATGAAGCTAGAAATTGATGGTGTAATGATGAATGTTGTTAGTGCATATGCTCCACAAGTTGGGTGAGAGAAAAATTTTGGAGTGAATTGGATGAATTGGTGATAGCTGTACCCAAGGGTGAGAGAGTGGTGACTGGGGCAGATTTCAATGGGCATGTTGGTGAAGGGAACAGAGGGGATGAGGAAGTGATGGGTAGGTATGGTGTTAAACAAAGGAATGCAGAAGGTCAGATGGTAGTGGATTTTGCGAAAAGGATGGACATGGCTGTGGTGAATACGTATTTTAACAAGAGGGAGGAGCATAGGGTGACATACAAGAGTGGAGGAAGATGCACACAGGTGGATTATATCTTATGTAGGAGGGCCAGTCTGAAGGAGATTGGAGACTGTAAAGTGGTGACCGGAGAAAGTGTAGTTAGACAGCATAGGATGGTGGTATGTAGGATGACGTTGGTGATCATGAAAAAGAGGAGTGTGAGGGCAGCACCAAGGATCAAATAGTGGAAATTGAAAAAGGGTAATTGTGAGGTAGAGTTCAGGGATAAGTTAAGACTGGGTGGCAGTGAAGAGTTACCAAATAGCTGGGTAAATACAGCAGAGCTAGTAAGGGAGACTGCTAGCAAGGTGCTTGGTATCACATCTGGAGAGAGGAAGGATGACAAGGAGACATGGTGGTGGAATGAGGAAGTACAGGAGAGTATACAGGCACAGAGGATGGCAAAGTGGGATTTTCAGAGAGATGAAGAAAGTAGAAGACTTTTTGTTCAATGAAAACGCAAAAAAAAAAAAAAAAAAAAAAAAAAAAAAAAAACATGAAGAGATTTTCAGAACCCCCCCCCCCCCATCCCAACTTGGAGCATAAAAAAAACTATGCACAGTCAAAAAAAAGTTTACTCCTTTAAATAAGAATTTGCCCTAAACTGAAAGCTAGGCCCACAGACATTGCCTATTCTAAAATTAAGGCTACTCACATGAAACCTCATGTTGCATACACCTTGTGTTATCTCCATTCCACTCCCAGATGTGAAAAACAGCTTGCATGCTTTCAGTAAACAAACATTTAGCTCCAAGAAAAAATGCCCTGGTTACCTTTAAACAAATACACAAAATGTTGCATTGTTATATTAAATGCATTAAAGTATTAAAAGTTGCTGGGGACGCTGCATCTTGTAAAACTTATTCACTTCCCCACAGTTCAAACTTCATTTTTCACTCAACTGTCTGCTAATCTACCTTTACATGACAATTACAGGTGTATCATAACCACGAAAATGCATAATTTCGAACAGCATTACATCGAACATGAAACCACGAACACTGATAACTAAGTCATGGAACATCGAATTCTTACCCAGGGCAAGAATTTGGTGGGCTGTTCCTCTGATTCGCTATTGCCTCCACTGTGGTGTGATCTCAGAGTTGGTACATTTAAGTGGGGGGGGCACAGCTCCCCCCCCCGTCAGGGGTTGTGGGGGGGGGGGGATTTGCCCCCCACATTAGACATAGATTTTTGGTGCGTTTGTGTTGTGTGTGCGTTTCTCAGAACAGTGAATTTTTTCCCTGGGAAAAAATTTGCTGTTCTGAGCTTTCGATATCATCACATTTCAGACTACCAAATTCGAGCTTATGGTGTTCGATATTTTGGAAGTTCGACAATGTGATATAGACCCGACAATTACTATGTACTCCACACATTTTTTATTGACACAGAGTGCTCAAAGGTCTCATGATAAATTTGCTAGCACTTGCAAACAGCTCATCTAGTAAAAGCAGTTGGTAAAGGGAAACAAAAAAAAATGTTCAACTTTGTAAATGCATGAAATCTTTGTAAATTTTTACAAGGAACATCCTGTTCAGCATTTTCATGGTTAGCCACTGCACCTGTACACACAGAATTTGCTAATGGAAAAAATAACTAAAGACTGCAAATACAATAAAACTACCACTATCATACCTTTTTTATCCTTTCATCTTAAATTTGTAGCCTATTTGCTTAAAAATAATTCAATATCATAAGCCAAGGCCATTAATGGGGGAGATTATCACCTTAAATCTACATTCAGTGTAGTGGAATCAATACACTTACACCCCCACCGCAACAGCCCGAGATCACAAAAAAAAGTTCAACTTGCTACTTTCTAGCCTGTGTTTGCAGTGTAAAGCCTGAACACATTACAACTAAGAAAATTATTTCTTGCTTTCTTTATCTTTAGCAAACAGCAAAAAGACTTCTCTCACCTGACATTTAATATACCCCAAAATGTACCAAATACAAAAATGAAAGTTATGTTCTTACCATAACGTTAAAACCATGTTGTCTGCTTTTCATCCGGTTCATCTATGGGTTGCTGGATCAGACTAGATTCGACCTCAGCACGGATTCTGAAGAGCTTCGGTCCCAAGGTTCTGACTCCTCCCCTACCCATAACTCCCTGAATTCCCCTTCAGCAATCAGATAAAGTTTGCCACTCATTAGATAGTATATTTCTATATAGAGTAATACATTTGACTATCAATTATGTAAGCTCTATTCTAGACTAATTTCAGAATATAGGGAAGAAAAAAATAGGATTATGAGAAATAAGTCAGTAACTACTGCTCACAGGCAGGGTACGTTAAAGACAACTCAGTCAACAGAAACCTACTTGTGACCACTTGAAAGGAGTGAGAGGAAGATTGAACCTGGTAAAAATAAGACATGGACCTAACATTATGGTAAGAACATAACTTCATATACAATGTTATTTATTTTCATCTGATTCAACTATGGGACCGATTCCTATGCAAACAGACCAGGTGGTACCAAGGAAGGAAATTCCTGAGGATGGCAGAACCCAAGGAGGAACGTGATGTAGACTGTTCATCAAGCTTGTAATGAGGTACAAAGGTATGAACTCTGTTAATCAAGTAGCTGCTGCACAAATGTCAACAGGTAGTCTACTGAGGATACATTTCCAAAACAAGAAGATACTTGACTAAGGTGACAGAAAAAATAAGTAACAGAAAACAGGCAGAAGCAAAACTTTGAAAACTGAAATAATCTGGACAGACAAATTAAATGGTATAAGACGAGATCAAGAAATAGTTTAAGAAAATGTAAATTTTTATATATAAAAAAAGCATTCTAGGAAACCATTTTGTAAATACACAAGACGTGGAATAAGCAAAGACTTGCAAATCAATAAACTGTGTGTAGATTCCAAAAAAAATTCGTAGACACAACAAATCAGATACAATTATAAAACCATATGCAAAGCAGTCTGGCTCCACAAAGGGGGTGACAAATTGTCCTGCTGACATCCAGGTAACCTTAGATATGGAAATCATGTTAGATTATACTAAAAAAGAACAATGTAAACTGGATGCAAACAAAGCACGGGGAGGAGACTTAGCAATAATGACCCAAGAACACTTCAGCAAGAAAGTATTGCTGTTTAAGAACTTACCATAACTTTAGATGTCCTTCTCTTCATAGGTAGGTAATAGGCTACCAGACCTAGGGCCTACACAAGCTTAGCCAAAAAGGTACCATGGCTTTCACCACCCAAGAAAATTATTTTCCTGTGCCCCTGTCGAGCAGAGCAATAGAGGTGATCCCCGGGGTGAATTTCCTATTCCCCACCCAATCATCAAGATTTTTCTTGGAGTGCTAATGAGGAGCTTTGTTTGATATAGATGGGTAGTTTGTTCCGGAGTATGGAATGTCTCAGACAGGAATCTATCCCCTCCAGCAGGTTCTGTTTATTATGGTGATAAAGTTTAGGTCACTAGAGCGTGTAGCTCACAGGGATTGGGATTTCTGTAAGTGGAGCAGGTCCAACAGCTCTGGGTTTGACACAGCTTTGTATGTTTGGCAGAGATCGCCTCTGAGTAGGCAATATGCGACGGAGTAGTAAAGCTGGAGTTTTTTGAAACCGTCTGCGTAGGGCATCTGTTTGAGGCTGGTAATCCTCTTTGTGAGGTATTTCTGTGGCCTTTCCAGCTGTTTGTAGATGCCTTGTGAGGTACCTACCAAAAGGGGCATTGTACTCTATAATGGGTACAATGAGTGACGAGTAGAGGGGAAGAATGACCTCTTTTTTCCTGGATTAGAAACCTTTTGTGATGAGGTGCGCCTCATAGAAGGAATTCCTGACTACTGTGGTGATGTGAACAAAGGAGAGACTACTGTCCACCTGTGTCCCAAGATCTTTTACCACACTTTCAGTGTTAAGCAGACTACCAGCTATGTGGTAGCTCATGGGTACAGAGTTTTTACCAAAGGGGATGACAATGCACTTTTTGGCATTGAACTTGAGGCCATGGCTTTGACACCAGGTATCTTTCTCAGTAAGGCCCTTTTGTAGAATGCCCACATAGGAGTTTCAATTATGGCTCCTAGTTTGCAGTCATCTGCAAACTTCATTAGCCAAAGACATTCTGCATTAGCCTGTACTTCAGAAAAGTAGATACCAAACAGGACAGGACCCAGGACTGAACCCTGTGGTACTCCGCACTTGTCATTGGCCTGAAGTCGGATTTGCAGTCTGCTACTTTCACAGTGTAGGTTCTGTCAGTGAGCCAGTCGGCAAGTCATCTTGTGACATAGGGATTTATACCTAGTTTAGTGAGTTTATCTATAATTCCAGAGTAGGGGATGGTGTCAAAAGCCTTGGCAAAATCTAGATAGGCTATGTGAACCACCTTACCCTCGTCTACAGCTTTGGTGACTGCTTCAAAGAAGTCAATCAGGTTTAGTAGACATGATCTGCCTTTTACAAACCTTAACTGGGTGGGGTCCAGAGTCTGGAGATTACTAATGTCTTTGTTTAGAAGTTCCATGATGATACATTCCATGGCCTTGCAGACCAGGCTCGTTAGACTAATGGGGCAGTAGTTCCTGGGGTTCGTGGTGGCTCCCACTTTGTGGAGTGGGGTAACAGTGGCTGTGCGCCATTCAGATGGCACAAAGCCTGAGGTGAGGCTTTGATTGAACATGGTGTTTAGGTGGGGTGCCAGTTCATGGAGAACGCAGGCTGAGATGGTGTCAGGTCCCATGGATGCTGTGTTCTTGGCTTTGGAGAGTGTGGTTTTTACCTGTGCAGCCGTGATTACTTCGATATGCTGTTGTATCCATAACTGTTTACCTTTACAAAGGTGAAACACACTTGTGCGATTGCTTATATGAGCGAATCATAACTTCAAAAAACAAAACCACGACAGTTTCCAATTTTCGAAAATCAGCAAATCGAAATGCAGATAAGCTGATTTTCGAACATAAATATTAAAAAAAAATTTAATTAAGTGTAACGCAGGGGGGCAAGCCCCCCTGCCCCCCTCCACCCCTACTTAAAAATTCTAACTCCAAGATCGCACTACAGTGGGGAAAGAGACCATTATCCGATCCCCACTGTAGTGCAATCCGCCACAAAATGCTGAGTGTGCAATAAGTGAATGTCATTGTGCATTCGCTCATTGCACATTGGAACCTTTTTGCGTTTGAAGTTTGCAAACTTTGCAAATGTCCTTTCGAACATTTGATGTTCGCCCATGTGCAAAATGCACACATGAAGGTAAACCATCCATAAAGTACAGTTTTGTACCTACCATAAATGTAGATGTTCGAGGATCCACATTGCTGCAGTCCTAACCATTGGGGTAGTCCGCTGTCCAGTCGGCCCGAATACCAAAGTATATGGCTGACGTCGGTCAGGGCGCATTAGACTGACGTCAGGACGTCAGGGTACTAATGCGCATGACCGACGTCATATCCTCAGTCTTTTCTTGCCCCAGATGTCAGAAGACCCTAAAAGACAAGGCCAAAACCAAAAACACCAAACACTCCTACACCAAAATATGTACAATATATACAAAATTACAAGAGTATAACCTCAACCACACAATCACCCCTAAACACAGAGGGGAAGGAGGGAGGGTAAATTGGACTGCAGCAATGTGGATCCTCGAACATCTACATTTATGGTAGGTACAAAACTGTACTATGTTCTTCATTCCACATTGCTGCAGTCCTAACCATTGGGTAGAATCCCAAAGCAGAGGTAAGGGAGGCTGGCAAATCATAAGGAAGCAGGAGCTGTCAACATGCCTTGCAAAATAGCTGTGGCAAAACCAGCCCTAGATTTAGAGTAGAGAGGAAGGTGGTAATGCTTAGAGAAAGTATGCACCGAACTCCAAGTAGCTGCCTCCAAAATATCCTTAGTTGCCACCCCTTAGAAATGCTGTTGAAGTGGCAGTAGCCCTAGTGGAATGAGGCCTAATCCCAGCTGGAATCTCCTTGCCATGATGGGAATAACAAAATGCAATGCAAAACCCAATCCACTTAGAAATAGTTTGTTTTGACACAGGCTTGCCCTGAGAACTCAAAGCAAAAGAAATAAACAACTGCTGAGACTGTCTAAAATCCTTAGTCCTGCTTAAATAATAACGCAACTGCCTGTGTACATCTAAAGTGTGCAAAATCTTTTCCCCTTATTTTGAGGATCTGCATAAAAGTAGGCAAATGAATAGTTTGGTTTAAAGCCACACTAGAAATCACCTTAGGCATAAAAGAAGGATTAGTACGTAATGATACCCTATCCTTATGGAAAATCAAAAAAGGCTCTACCGCCATAAGGGCCTGCAATTCAGAAACCCTTCTTGCAGAAGTAATGGCCAACAAAAAAGCAGTCTTCCATGACAAGTATTTCAAGTCAGCAGTAGCCGAGGCTCAAAAGGTTGTAGAGTAAGTTTCTCCAACACAAAATTGAGATCCCAAGCAGGAGTAGGAGCCCTCATTGGGGTCTTATATTCTTTGCCCCTCTAAGAAATTGCTTGAACAAAGGATGCGAAAACAATGGTGGGTCACAATCATAGTGAGCTGAAATTGCTGCAGCATGAATCTTAATGGAAGAGAAAGACAAACCTTTGTCTAGTAACTCAGTAAGATATTGAAGAGCCACACTCAAATTAGGCTCAGAAAACTCCAAATTCTTTGCTGCACTCCAAAATAAAAATATCTTCCATTTTTCTGCGTACACTTTCCTTGTACTAGGTCTTCTGGCTTCCATAATCACATTCAAAACTTGTTGAGGAAGTTGAGACCTGCTGTGTTTCAAAACAGAATATGCCAGGCTGTTAGATGAAGAGAGTGAAGCTTGACATTGAGTAGATGACCGTCCCTCTGAGACAATAGGTGTGGAATCAAAGGTAAAGGCCATGGAGGCTTCTTTACCAGACTCCTCAGTAATGGGTACCAATGTTGCCGAGGCCAATCTGGAGCTATTAAAATCATCCTTGGCTTGTCTTGTCTGACCTTCAGGAGTACCTTTGGGAGAAGAGGCAGAGGTGGAAAGGCATACACATGAAGATTTTTCCAACTGAAAGAAAGAGCATCCACTTTCCAAGCTGTGTGATGAAACCTTTTAGGTGCAAAACTTTGGCAGCTGGTGGTTTAGTGGAGAAGCGAACAGATCTATGTCTGGAGTTCCCCATGACACTGTCAATTTCCGAAATACATGAAGATCCAGTTTCCACTCGTGGGGATCCATGATTTGCCTGCTTAACACATCTGCTAAGGAGTTCTGTGCTCCGGCAGAAACCTTGCCTGAAGAGTTAGTTGCAAGCTGAGCGCAGTCTCCCATAAAATCATTGCTTGCCTGCATAGAGGTAAGAATGTGTTCCCCTTGTTTGTTGATGTACCACATGACAGTTGTGTTGTCTGTTAGAATCAACACCTGCCCTGGAAGAAGTAACTCCTTGAAAGCCATTAATGCAAACTGGACTGCTAACATCTCCTTCATGTTGATATGTAGATGCTGTAGTCTGGCAGGCCACTTGTCTTGTATCCACTTTCCATTCAGATGAGCTCCCCAAGCTATGTCTGAGGCATCTGTCGTTAGAATCTGACTCGCCTCTGGCCGGGTCACAGAGAGTCCCTTGTTTAGGTGACATTCCTGAGCCCACCACAAAAATTCCTTTTGAATGCAAGGTATTATTTGAATGACAGTGTCCAAATCCTGGCAGTGCTGTGTCCATACATTTTTGAGATACCATTGCAGCTTCCTCATATGCAGTTTGGCATTGGGAAGCACCAGAATACAAGATGCCATGAACCCTAAGGCTTGAAGGACTGTCCTTGCAGTCAGCCCGGACTGAAGAGATAGGTGATGGAAGTAAATGGAAAGATTCTTTTGTTTGTCAGGGGTTAAAAAGGCCATCTGGGCTGCTGTATTCAGTCTCACACCCAGAAAGCACATGTCTTGAGAGGGTACTAGACTGGACTTTATTTCGTTCACAGAATACCCTAGGCATCTTAGCACTGCTATCACATATTCCAAATGCTGTAAAAGGTCTTCCGTTTCTTGAGCCAGAATCAGGCAGTCGTCCAAGTAAGGATAGATTTGAATTCCTTTTAGCCTGAAGTAAGCTATCACTGGAGCCAGAACCTTTGTGAACACTCTGGCCCCAGTAGCTAACCCAAAGGGCAATGCAGAGAACTGCTAGTGGGACTTTCCAGCTCGAAACGCAGATACTTCCTGCAACTTAGTCTGATAGGTACATGAAGGTAAGCCTCCTTGAGATCTAAAGTTACCATCCAGTGATCTTTGCCCAGCAGAGGTAAAAGCTGTTGTAGCGTCAACATCTTGAACTTGGGAATGGCCAGATAAGTGTTGAGGATAGATAAATCCAAAATTGGTCTCCACGTGTTCCCCTTCTTTGGTACTAGGAACAGGCGAGAATAAAATCCTAGGCCCCTTTCTGGCACAGGGACTGGCTGAATGGCCCCTATTTGGAGTAACAGAGAAATTTGCTTGTGAGCCTCTTTTCTTTGCAGAGGAGGAATGTCTGGCATGCCTTTGAAAGGAGGCAAGGTATGGAAGTAAAACCTGTAACCGTGGTGAATGATATCCAAAACCCATCTGTCTTGGGTAATTAAATCCCAATTTTCTTTGAAAAGAGCCAGCCGTCCTCCCAAAGGTGCTGCCAGACGAGAATGTACTGGCAGCTGAAAAGGCAGGTCATTGGGTCTGTTTACGAAAGGACTGACCCCTGCCCTCCCAGAAGTCTGAGCAGGTGAACTCCTGTTCTAGGCCTAAAAGAACCTTGAGCTCTGCCCCTACCACGTCTAGACCTACCCCTAGACTGGGAATCATAAGCAGGATATGTCCATCCCTTAGTAGGCCAATTTCTGCTAAACTTGGAGGCTGCACCTGCAAAAATCTTTAACAGTTTGCATAGACTTAGCCTTGTCCTCCATTTTCTTTAAAACTGCTTCCACAGGCGAACCAAACAACACGTCAGACTGTAAAGGAGCATCCAAAATCCTTGTCTTAACATGCTCAGCTAAATTCTGATCCCTCAACCAGGCGTGCCTCGAAGAACAGAACCAGTGGCAGCCACCCTCGAGGAGGCCTGCACAGCATCAAAACCACATTGCAATGAATGCTTACCCACCTGTTCAGACACATGAACTAAATCCTGCAACTCTTTACACTCAATACCTTCCGCCAGAGCATCCACCTTAGACTTCAATTGGGAAAGGAGATAATTTTGATATTTTAACATGTGAAACTGGCAATTCAATGCCCTCATGGCTAAAGTGGAAGAAGTATACACCTTCTTTCCCCATCTATCCAAAGCCCTTGCCTCTTTATCAGGAGGAACAGGATTTTTAACAACAGAAGCCTTAACCCCTTTAGGCCCCTGAGAGACAGTTTCAGGGTCTGCCCTAGGACTCTTAAAAAGATACTTATGAGCTTCAGGCACCCTATAGTACCTATCCGGTTTAACCGGGGCTGAGGCAAAGAATCAGGGTTCAGGGAAGCCTCTGCAAAAACATCTTCCACCACAGTCAGAACAGGAGGTATAGCTAAAGGCCTATGCTGGGGTAAAAACAAGAATTCCCTAAGCCTCTTCCTGGAATCAGAGAAATCCTGACCTTCCCATTTAAAATGCTCCCTCATGGAATGCAGAGTCTCTGAAAATGAGAAATCCTCAGGAGGAGAAGCTGAAGGAGTAGAATCATCCACATCAGAATCAGAATAAGGAGGAAACTCCTGCAAGTCTTCAGCCGAAGACTCAGAAGCCTCGAACACTGCTCAAAACTCTCAAACTCAGGCTCCACCCTAGGCCTCTTATCAGGAGGGGGCATAGAACCTCTAATCATAGTGATCAAATCTTCTGCCATTTTAAGCATATGTTTCTTAGGCACAGATCCTGAAGAGCTAGGAGAAACCCCTACTGAAGTTAAACCTGGCCTGCCTCTCAAAGAAGCCTTGGAAACAGAAGGGGAGGCTCTAACCACCTTAGGAAGGGAGGGAAGAACAGCCACCTGAGAAGCCCCTTCAGCCTGGCCTACCTCCTGAGAGGACACATCCTGTAACAGTAAAGTCTCTCCCTGAGACTCCAAAGAAACTCCTGGCAAAACCTCTGGCTCCACTGAGCCTTCTAAAGAACCGACGTCCGGGACTGCCGGTTCTTCTACTCTAGGCTTTGCTGCTTTGTCCTTGCGCTTTTTAGACGAAGCGGGCGTCGGAGTATCCGACGGCATTTTATAATTACAACGCTTCCCAAAAACTAACCTGGCACAGTCTAACCTTCTCTTAATAGTGCGTTTGTTAAATCTAGCACAAGAGCGGCATCCAACAACGTCGTGCTCAGGCCCTAAACAAGGTATACACAAGGTATGGTAATCCCTATGAGGTATCTGTTTCCCACAAGAAATACAGTTATTCACTTTTTCTGACATCCGGTTAAATACTGAGGCAAGAAAAACCAAAATATTCCCAACGGGTACTTAGCCAACTTTGATTCGGTCTGAAACTCCGACTTCAGAAAATTTCAGAACGCCAACCTGCACTCGCAAAACTGCTTCTGCATCGGACCATGCGGCAAAAAAGACTGAGGATATGACGTCGGTCATGCGCATTAGTACCCTGACGTCCTGACGTCAGTCTAATGCACCCTGACCGACGTCAGCCATATACTTTGGTATTCGGGCCGACTGGACAGCGGACTACCCCAATGGTTAGGACTGCAGCAATGTGGAATGAAGAACATCTTCAGGGAGTTTGCCTCTGGTGAACTCTTGTACGTCCGGCCGTTATACAAAAGTTAAATGTTACCGCTAGAGTGCACGCAACTTCCTGTGTCTCTTTGTGGGTGTCGGTCATAAATATACATCAGGAATAAAGCGGGCATCAGCATGCACCTTCTTCAGAACTGAATGGTGTCAGAATCAGCAGCTACAGAGTGGATACTCCAGGTGTCAGGCAAGTGTGGGGGGGAGGCTAGATGGGAAACTATACTACACTATACTAGCAGCATATAGAAGAGGACATCTAAAAGTTATGGTAAGTTGTTACACAATACTATGTCCTTCTATTTATATGTTGCTATATCCATAACATCAGGGAGAGTGCGAAAGCTCCTGTCCTAAGAAAAGGGTAAAGAACCAGAAGCACTTTCCACAAACCCATGATGGATGGCTCTGGCAAATCCTGCTCTGGCTCTAGAGACGATGTCCAATTTGCAGTGCTTAGTGAATGTGTGTACCGAGGACAATGTAGCTGCTTCAAAATATAGCAGCAGTGTCTAACCTTTTAAAGAAAGCCCCTGAGGAGGGCAATGCCCTAGTGGAGTGTGCCTTTACAGGAGAGGGGAGATACTTACCATGGGTTATGTAACAGAAGGAGATTGTTTCAGATATACAAGAGGATATGGCTTGCTTGGAAACAGAGTGCCCCTGTACTTTTGGGTGGTATGAGATGAAGAGCCTGTCAGACTTGCGGATGGGTTTGGTCTTGGCCAAATATCAGAGTTGTCTGTGTACATCTAAGGAGTGAAGTATCTCCTCTACTGGGTTTTGTGGAGAAGGAAAAGGTTGGCAGATTGACAGCCTGATATAAGGACAGCTCTGACAACTTTAGGCATGAAGGTTGGATTGGTACGTAAACATACCCTGTCCTTGTGGAAGTCAGTGAAAGGCGGAGAGGCCATAAGGGCCTGGAGTTCCGAAACCCTACTGGCTGAAGTAAGGGCCATCAAGAGTATAGTTTTCCAAGTGCAGTGTTGGAGGGAGCAGTCTTTGGCTGGTTCAAAGGGTGGGGAGAGTCAATTTTTCTAGAACAAAATTTAGATCCCAAGGAGGTGAAATGGGCTTCCTTGGTGGTCCAAAATGTAGTTCCCCTTTTAAAAACGGTTAGACTTCTAACCTTAAAGCCAAAGGTGGTACCAGGGCCAGGCATGCTGAGATGGCAGATAAATGGGTTTTAGTGGAGGAGTAGGTAGTCCAGACTTCATTCGATCACACAGGTAAAGACAAAACCACTGGGGGCTCTGCAGTTTGTTTTTCTGACATCATATATAAAATCTCTTCCACTTAAGATTTTCTAGTAGATGGTTTCCTGGCCTCCTGCAAAACTTGAAGAACATCCTCTGTGTATAGGAGTCTGAAGGAAATCAGAACCCTATCACCCACAGTGTGGACAGTTGGAGGTGTAAGTGTTCCCTTCTCCTATGTGAACAGGTCCATTCAGTGGGGTAAATGTGGTGTGATTGCCCTTGTCTAGATATAGTAATAGGGGCAACTACAAGGGGGACAGAGAGCATCCACCTTCCATGCTTCGGGGTGTGGTGCCCTGGAGCAGGAGGTTGGGAGCTGTATGTTCACTGGGGAGGCAGAGAGATCCACATCTCAAATACCCCATCGATGGACTAGGTCCAGAAAACACATCCCTGTTCAACATCCACTCGTGAGATAGGGTCATGGTCCTGCTTAATGACTCTGCCATCACATTGTCTGCAGACGGGATGTATACCACTTGGAGAAGGATCCGTTTTTCCAGGGCGATTTGCCAAGCCTGCAGTGCAACCCTGCAAAGGAGATAGGACCATGCCCCCTCCTGTTTGTTGATGTACCACAGCACTGAGGTATTGTCTGTGTACCACCTCAGAGTGCCTGGTAAAAGCTGATCCTTGAAGATTATCAAGGCTGGCTCTCATTTCCTGGATACTGATGTGGTCTTTCTGTTAAGTGAGGGTCCATGTGTTCCTCACTCTCCATTCTAATAAGGTTGCACCCCACCATGTGTCTGATGAGTTTTGTAAAGAGATCCTGGTTGGGGGCCAGTGGTTATAAGGGCAGGTCAGGATATGCCTGAATCTGGGTTATCCAATAATTCATTTCCCTGCCCAGGCATGAAAGCATGGGGATCCTGAACTCTAGGGTATGTAGGTGTTGCTTCCAGATTGTTCTCAAGTCCCACTGGAAATTCCTCATGTGAAACCTTGCCAGAGGTACCATGGGGATGGTCGAGGTCATGAATCCTAGGATTCTGAGAAATTCCCTGGCTGAGATGGCTTTCAGTGTAAGAACTTCCCTAAATTAGGCAGTGAGAATCAATTTTTTTTCTTGAGGAAGGCAGGCCATCATCTCCATCGTCAGAATCCAACATCCCAGGAACACATGATCCTGTGAGGGTATCAGTGATGATTTTTTGAGGTTTACTGTAAATCCCAGATCGGTTAAGAGAGAGATGGTGAAGTTCAGGTGTTGTAAGGTCATGGTACTTGATGTAGCCTGAATGAGGATGTCGTCGAGGTAGGGGAAAAGTTGTATTTCCTTTGTCCTGGCAAAGGCCATGACTGGAGCCAAACATTTTTAAAATCTACTCAGGGCCATAGAGTAACCAAATGGTAAAGCACAGAACTGAAAGTGTGCAGACATCACTGAGAAGTGGAGGAATGTTCTGAAGAGTGGATGATTGGTATGTGTAAGCAGGCATTGTTTATATCCAAGGATTCTAAGAAGGCCTGTGGAAGGATCAGTAGCAAAAGGGTAGGCAGAGAAAGCATCCAAAAGAAGGGACCTCAGCAGAAGGTGTTGAGGTGTGACCGATTCAAGACTGGCCTCCAGGACCTTCCTTTCTGGGGACCAGGAAAATTCTTGAATAAAAAGTACAGTTGTGTACCTACCATAAATGTAGATGTTAGAGTGCATTCACTGTTGCAGTCATTACTCTTGGGTTATCCTGCTGGCAGGCTACCCGCAGTCGGCCTGAATTCCAAAGTCCTGGTCCGGTGTCGGTTGCTGTCGCCTCTTCCCTGACATCAGTGCGCCAGGGGTAGAAAAGATGCAGCCGACGCCATTTTCTTCAGTTTTTCTTGCTCCAGATGTCAGGTGCTCCCAAAAGGGTAGGCTAAATAGATTATGCTAATAAACATGCAAGCACTAAAGTAAACATTTCCTTCATTTACAAGCAAATACACCACATAGGTTGTACAGAATAGAGAAGTACAAATAAAACCCAGCAAATGAAAGGGGGATGGTGGGAGGGTAACATGGACTGCAACAGTGAATACACTCTAACATCTACATTTATGGTAGGTACACAACTGTACTATGTTCATCGTGTTTCACTGTTGCAGTCATTACTCTTGGGTTGAATCCCAAAGCTGAGGATGGGTGGCTGGGCTAAATAGGATTAGGAGAGGCTACGAGGCCCTGCATAACTGCAGTGGCAAAGCCTGCTCTGGATTTAGAGTAGAGAGGTAAGTGGTAGTGCTTTGTAAAAGTCTGCAATGAACTCCAAGTTGCAGCCTCTAAGATGTCTTTGGTTGGTACTCTTCCGAGGAAGGCTGCTGAAGTGTCTGCTGCTCTGGTAGAATGTGACCTAATGCCCTTGGGCACTGATTTGCCATGCTGTGATTAGCAGAAACGAATGCAATAGCCTATCCATTTTGAAATAGTCTGTTTTGAGACGGCCTTTCCTTGTGATCCTGCAGCATATGCCACTAAAAGTTGCTCAGTCTTTCTGAAAGCTTTAGTTCTGTCCAAGTAGAAGGGTAGCTGTCTGTGTATGTCCAAAGAATGGGGAAGTCGCTCCCCCATGTTCTGTGGGTTTGGATAAAAGGTAGGCAAGTGAATGGTTTGATTCAGGGCCACACTGGACACCACCTTAGGCATAAATGTAGGGTTCGTCCTCGGAGAAATCCTGTCGATGGAAAATGATAAAAGGTTCCACAGCCATGAGTGCCTGCAACTCCGAGACTTGTCTTGCAGAGGTTATTGCTAGGGGCAGAGCTGTTTTCCAGAATAAGAATTTTATATCAGCTGTTGAGGCTGGCTCAAAAGGAGGCAGTGTGAGTTTTTCCAGGACATAATTGAGGTCCCATGCAGGTACTGGTGCTCTCCTTGGAGGTCTTATGTTTTTAGCCCCTCTGAGGTACTGCCTTATTAAAGGATGAGAAAAAGATAGGTGGTTCCGTATTGTAATGGGCTGAAATGGCAGAGGCATGAATCTTACTTGATGAAAAGGATAGGCCTTTGTCCAGCATCTCAGTTAAGTATTGTAAAATCTGAGGAATATTTGGTACAAACGTGTCAATTCCTTGTTACTGCTTCCAAGCACAGAATCTCTTCCATTTTTCTGCAAAATATTTTCTGGTACTGGGCCTCCTGGCCTCCAAGACAACATCCATTACAGCTTTGGAGAGAGGAGTGTTCTGAATGGCTACATTATCCACCATGCTGCCAGATTTAAGGTCCTGAGTTGGCTGTGCAGGATCTGATTGTTTTGTTGGGTCAGTAAGTGAGAAGTTTGAGGCAATGTCCAGGCTGGACCTTGAGACAAGTTCTTTAGGATTGGGTACCAGTGCTGGCATGGCCAGTCTGGGGCAATCAGTATCATTTTTGGCTTTTCTTGTCTGACCTTTAGGAGTACCTTGGGGAGGAGAGGCAGTGGAGAAAAGGCATATACTGTTAGGTTTTTCCAGCTGAAGGATAGGGCATCCACTTTCCATGCTTGCTTGTGATAAATCCTCGTGCAGAATCTCTGTAGTTGGCAGTTGTGAGGGGAGGCAAATAAATCTATGTCTGGGCATCCCCATTTCCTTGTTAACATGCTGAAGACTTGTGAATCCAGTTTCCACTCATGGGGATCCATGAGGTTTCTGCTTAGTTCGTCTGCCAGAGAATTTATTTTTCCTGGCAGGAACTGTGCTTGCAGGTGAACTTGATAAGTCAATGCTGTGTCCCACAAAGTCATGGCTTGTCTGCAGAGGGGGTAGGAATGTGTGCCTCCCTGCTTGTTTATGTACCACATGACTGTAGTATTGTCCATCTTATTAAGTAGTTGTCCTGGATGAAGCAGATCCTTGAAAGCTGTCAAGGCATTCTGAACAGCTAGCATCTCTTTTTGATTGATATGAAGATGCATCTGGCTCGCGGGCCATGTGCCCTGAATACATTTTCCTGCCATGTGGGCCCCCCCAGGCATAATCTGATGCGTCCGTTGTTAGTGTCTGCATGGCTGTGGGTAAAGTGAATGGCTGTCCCTTGTTGTGGTGACAGGCTTGTGCCCACCATCAAAACTCCTGTTGCAGGCAGGGAATGAGGATAATTAATGTTTCCAGGCTGTGGCAATGTTGAGTCCAAACACTTGTTAGATACCATTGTAGTTTCCTCATATGCAGTCTGGCATATGGAATTAGCAGAATGCAGGATGCCATGAAGCCCAAAGCCTGCAGAATTTTTCTTGCTGATAACTGGGTCTTTGTTGCCAAAATTTTGAAGTAAGAAGTCAGTTGCCTTTGTTTGTCTGGCGTGAGACAAGTCATCTGGGCAGTTGCATTCAAGCTTGCACCTAGGAATATTATCTCGAGAGGGTACTAGTTTTGATTTCTTTTCGTTTACTGTGTACCCTAGGCAAATTAGTAATCTTTTTACAAACGCCAGATGCTTTAGTAGAATGTCTTTGTTCTCTGCTTGAATAAGGCAGTCGTCCAAGTAAGAATATATCTGAATTCCTCTGTCTGCAAAATGCAATTACTGGTGCCAGGCATTTTCTGAAGACCCTGGGCGCAGCAGATAAGCCAAAGGGCAGTGCAGAGAATTGGTAGTGCATTGAGCCAGCTATGAATCTGAGGTATCCTCTGCAAGATTGTCTGATTGGGACATGCAGGTATGCCTCTTTTAGGTCCAAAGTTACGAGCCAAGCCTTCTTGCCCAGCATGAGCAGTAGCTGCTGCAGTCAACATTTTGAATTTTGGAACGTCCAGAAATGTGTTTAGAATAGACAGGTCCAGTATTGGTCTCCAGGCTTTGTCCTTTCTGGGCACAAAGAAAAGTCTCAAGTAAAATCCTTGTCCCTGCTCTTGTTGTGGTACTTGCTGAATGGCACTCATGTCCATGAGGGATGAGACTTGGTTTTGTGCCTCTGCCCATTGTGTGGCAGGTCTGGCATACATTTTGCCCTTGGCAGGGTGTGAAAGTGGAATCTGTAGCCCTGAGACACTATGTTCAAGACCCATTTGTCCTGGGTAATCATGTGCCAATTTGGTGAAAAAAGTGCTAGTTTTCCCCCTAAGGGGGCTGCCAAAAGATAAGTGCTTGGTTCTGGCAGAGTAAAGTCAATGAGAGTGTTTCCTGGATGGTTGTGATTTGTCTTCTCCACTTTTGGAGGTAGAAGCACCCCATTGTTTAGGCCTGTATGAGCCTTGGGGCTGGGATCTGCCACTGGGGCATCTGTATCTGCCTCTTTGTGGCCTGTCTGACACTGGAAAGGACCAATTCTTTGTAGGCCAGTTCCTGCTAAATCTGGGTGGCTGTACCTGTAGGAAATCCTTAAATGTCTGCATGGATTTTGCTTTATCCTCCATTTTATTCAACACCTCTTCTGCCTTAACACCAAACAAAGTATCATGCTGTAATGCAGCATCCAATAATTTTGCTTTAACATGATCAGGCAGATTCTGTTCCTTTAACCAAGTATGCCTTCTAATGACAGAACCTGTAACAGCAGCCCTGCAAGAGGCCTCCAGTGAATCAAAACCACATTGCAAAGTAGGTTTTCCCACTTGTTCAGCTGCATGCAATAAATCCTGCATTTCCTTGTTAACAGAACATTCAGAATTTGTCAACATTTTCTGTTTAAGCAGTGACATCAAGTATTGCTGATATTTAAGCATATGAAACTGACAATTTAAAGCCCTTACAGCCAAGGTAGCAGAAGTGTAAACTTTTTTCCCCCATCTGTCCAGTGCCCTAGAATTCCTATCAGAGGGGACAGGGTTTTTTGCAGTGGAAGCTTTGACGTCTTTGGGACCCTGAGATATAGTTTCTGGGTCAGCAGCAGGGTTTTTATATAGAAATTTATGAGTGTCTGGAACCCTGTAGTATCTGTCTGGCTTAGCAGGTGCAGGGAGTAGAGTCAGGAGACAGGCCAGACTCTGAAAATACATCTACAATGTCTAGAACAGGTGGAATAGCAAGAGGTCTGTGCTGAGGTAGTAAAAGAAAGTCTCTGAGCCTTTTCTTAGATTTTGAGTAATCTTGGCTCTCCCAGTGAAAATGCTTCCTCATGGTATGCAGGGTTTCCCCAAAAGAATAATCCTGAGGAGGAGAGGCTGAAGGAATACATTCTTCAGCATCAGAATACTCATAGGGAGGAAAAGAATATCCCTGCTCAGAAGAGGAGTCAGAGGCAATTGAAACCTGATCAGAAGATTCATATTCTGTCTCTTGTCTAGGCCTCTTATCAGGAGGGGGATGGGAAGCCCTGATCAAAGTAATTAGGTCTTCGGCCATTTTAAGCATCTGTTTCTTAGGCATGGAAGTCTGTCCAGGAGAATGTTGTACTTGTTTCTTTGTCTTTAGAGCTGTTTTAGTCTTTGAAGCAGAAGTTGGCTTGACATATAATTGTGTAGGTCTGAAAACACCCTCAGAAGCTGATGCCTGCTCAGCGGCTCCAGACCCATCTGAGGGGACACTTTCTGAAAGTCCATTACCTTGAGTATCTAGAGGCGTAGTCGGCTCCATGTGGGATTCGGAAGCTGTCTGTGGCTCTGAGGTAGTGGGCTTCAGGGGCTGCGAAAGCGCCTCACTGAGAACTGGCGACTGGCCTAGCGGGGGCCTCGTCGGTTTTGGACCTCGGATGTCTGGCCTTTTCCTTGCACTTTTTATAAACTTTCAGATCTGATGAAGCGTGCATAGTGCACGTGAAAGCGCTCATCTCTTTTGTTTCTATTTTTATTTTCATGTTTGCCATTGGAATAAAAGCAACATTTATTTTATAACTGAAGTTTCCGTGATATATGTTCGTGGCTGAAGTTCTCGTGGTGTATCCTACAGTTTCACTACTTCAACGCTTGGTTCGAATTTTTGCTAGTAGGATACTTTGGGATTAGTAGCGATATTTCTTCACGTACTTTTTATAAACTCCGGACGTCAGCTGTTCTGACGGCATTATATAATTAAACCTTCGGCCAAAGTAATGAAAGGCAAAATCGTACCGACGCTTAGTGTGTTGGTTAAATCTAGCACAAAACTGACAGCTAGCAACGTCGTGATCAGGGCCTAGGCAAGGAATACAGTAAGAATGAAAATCCTTATGAAGTATTTGCTTCCCACAAGAAATACAATTGTTAACTTTTTCTGACATCGGTCTGGAGCAAGAAAAAAGTTTCCCAACGGGGTACTTAGCTTTAATGAAGACTTCGGATCTGAAATTTGATTTTGGAAATCTCAGGAGTCGGCCGACTGGCACTTTTATTTATTTAACATTTGTTGACCGGGAATGTCCAACTAGGTTCCACAGAGCCTGTTTTCAGCGGAGGCCCGGGAAGAAATGCTCCAGATGCATGCCTTTGGAATGTGGGAGGAAACCGGAGTACCCGGAGGAAACCCACGCGAACACAGGGAGAACATGCAAACTCCACACAGAAGGCACCCCAGCCGAGAATCGAACCGGAGAACCTCTTGCTGTGTGGCGACAACGTTAACCGCTGCACCACTGTGCCACCCAACTGCTTTTGCTTCGGGGACCGCGCAGCAAGAAAAACTGGAGAAAATGGCATCTGCTGCATCTTTTATACCCCTGGTGCACTGATGTCAAGGAAGAGCCGACAGCAACAGACGTTGGACCAGGGCTTTGGAATTCAGGCCGACTGCGGGTAGCCTGCCAGCAGGATAGCCAAGAGTAATGACTGCAACAGTGAAACACGATGAATATCCCCTTTCCTTCTGCAAGTGAAGGGACTTCCTGAAATATACCCTGAGTGAATGTCCAACAACTGGGAAGCAGTCAACACAACGCAAGAAATGGAAAAAAAAAAAAAAAAAAAAAAAAAAAAGTTCCCCTGGAGATAGAATCAAGATGCTGCACTCAATATGAATATAAAAATAAAACTTCTCTTTATTACTCGTTGTTAAGCGCGTTCATCTAACCATACTTAGACTTCTTCAGAACAAATAACTGCCCTTGGGTGTACAATATATAAAAAAGTGTCATCATCACCTGATTAAATCAATTGAATAATTAATCAATTTCAAAACATTTAAAGTGCTAGTGCAAATACTGCTCCTATACTCTGTTACTCTTAAACAAACATTTATAAAACTAATTAAATAACAACCACATAATGTACTAGTCTAAACTCTTAAATACATAACTATACAAATATTTGTAACTTGTGCTTTTTTTTAAAAAATATATATTTTTAACAAATTTCTATAAAAATGTACCTATAATGCATATGTACACCTAAAAAAAGATGTGTAAACTCCATGATCCACTTTGTTAATGTCATGCTTGTGGGACAAGTTAGTCGATGTTCAATAACCCAATATGTTTTGTAATATTTTATCTACCCCTCCTGTCAGTCTAACCACTGTTTGCCAAAATTGGCTTGCCAAAGTTGGTCGGGGGGGGAGGATGGTAGTTGGTCGGGGGGGGGGGGTGAGGAATGGCTTTGGGAGAAGGTCCGGCCTCCCAAGTTATGAAGTGTCCCTGCTGTTTGAGAGAAAAGACCCAAGAGTCCAGGGTGACCTGCTTCCAAGTGGGGAGAGATAGGGAGAGGCGCATTGAAAGGGGTGTCTGGATGAAGAGCCAGGTAGTCACAGGCTTTCAGGCTTCCCCCGAAAGGGCCGTTTGGAAGAAGGGGTGGAGGGAAGGCTCAAATGATAAACCTACCGCCCTAGAAAACAAAAATGGAGAAAAACTAAGGGTAATACTGCTCAATGCCAGAAGTCTAAACCTCAAGATGCATGCCCTCGAAGCCCTCCTCAGTATGGAGAACATCGATGTTTGTGTTGTGACTGAAACCTGGTTCAAGGCTCCTGAGAGCACCCCAGCACTATCAGGTTATACCTCATATCATGCGTTCCGGCCCCAAAATCCGGACCTAACCACAAAAGGAGGGGGAGTATCCATATTCATAAAGGATACCCACACCTCCAGGATAGTGGCAACGCACGAAGCATCGGAGACCATCCAGGTGCAATTAACCATAGGTAAAACTGCCCTACAGTTTGTAACATGCTACAGACCACCTTCTCAAACTCAGGAAACCCACACAGCCTTCCTGAAGACACTGGAGAGTATAAATGTCTCTCCAAACATCATCATATTGGGTGACTTCAACTACCCAAACATAGACTGGGAACATTACTCAAGCCCCAACACCCTAGCCCAAAGGTTCCTTGAGTTCATAAACTCAAATGCTATGGAACAACTAGTCACCATTCCCACAAGAGGAGAAAATATACTAGACCTGATCATCACAAACATGGGGACAAAATGCTCCACACCGGAAGTATATCCCTCATTGGTGAGATCAGACCATAAATTAATCTCACTGGAGATCCACATCCTGCCCCCCACCCCCAGCAAAAAAGACCACAGTGAAGAACTTCTCAAAAGCAAACTTCACACTTCTTAAGACTGGAGTGGTATCCTTCAAGGCCCCCGAGCCAGTGGAAACCACAACCCACGCTGCTGAAACCCTTACAAATGCCTTCTACGAGCACCTCCAGGAATGTATGGGATTCAAGCAATCCCTAATAAAATCAAGACCCTTTCCACCAAAGGCAGGCGCCCGGTCTGGTGGACTCCAGCCATAAACAAACTCTACAACAAGAGGAGAAAGCTACTACATGACAGAGCAAAATGCTTAAATGGGAAGGCATCTCTGATCAATACTAGCAAAAAACTACGATCACTCATAAAATCATCCAAGGCCAACTTTGAGAGAAAAATCGCAAATGACACAAAAGACAATCATAAAGCCTTCTTTAGCTATGTTAGAAACCTGGGTGGAAACTCCCAGATATGCTCAGAATTAGTCCAAAATGATAAAAAATCACTGAACCCACAGACATTGCCAACATACTGGCAGACAGGTTCAGTGCAAATTTCTCCCCTCCCTCCCCCCCAAAAGGAGAAATATCTATCCCACCAGAGTCTAGCCTCCCAAACATCTCAGATGCCCAGGTGAGAGCTGCTCTCTTTAAAGCAAAAAACACAGCATCAATGGGAACGGACGGTGTCCCCGGATGTGTGCTACATGAACTCAATGAGGAACTAAACCCACACATAAGGCTGCTGTTTAATCTTAGCCTTACTACAGGATACGTACCCAAAGAATGGCGTATGGCAACTGTGGTCCCACTCCACAAAGGCGGTGCTTCTACGGACCCTGGAAATTACTGCCCCATAAGCTTGACGAGCCTTGTCTGCAAAGCTATGGAGAGGATCATAATGGAACTCATAAATAAAGACACTGGGGACCTACAGACACTGGATCCTACCCAATTTGGCTTTGTCAAGGGCAGATCCTGCCTCTTGAACTTGGTCGACTTTTTCGAAACAGTCACTAAGGCCATTGATGAGGGTAAGGCAGTTCACACAGTCTACCTTGACCTAGCAAAAGCGTTCGACACAATACCCCACTCGGGCATCATAGAAAAGCTCACCAGCTTAGATGTAAACCCATATGTCACAAGATGGGTTGCAAACTGGCTCAAGGACAGAACACACAGGGTTCGAGTTGCTGATGCCATGTCAGACTCTAAGCCGGTCACGAGCGGTGTCCCACAGGGCTCAGTCCTGGGCCCCCTCTTGTTCGGCATTTATTTTTCTGAAGTACAGGCAAACATAGGGGGATTGTGGTTGACAAAATTTGCAGATGACTGCAAACTGGGCACCATAATTGACACTCCATCAGACACAGACATCCTCCAGAAAGGTCTCATAGAAATGGATAACTGGTGCCAGAGCCATGGCTTTAAGCTAAATGCCAAAAAATGTATAGTCATACCCTTTGGGAAAAACAAGGTAACCCCTAATTACCACATAGGTGGTAATCCATTAAACACGGAAGAAGTTATCAGGGACCTGGGGACCCAAGTTGACAGTAACCTCTCTTTTGACACTCACATTGCCAAAGTGGTTAGGAAGACCTTCTACATTGCCCACCTGATCATGAAGGGATTCACATCCAGATCAGGAGAGGTCATTGTACCCCTGTACTCTTCACTTATCAGACCAATGATTGAGTACAACGCCCCATTCGGAATGTACCTTACCCGACACCTGCAGCAGTTGGAAAGACCCCAAAAGTTCCTCACCAAAAGGATAAAGGGGCTCAAACATATGTCATTTGATGCCCGACTGAAGAAACTCCAGCTCTATTCAGTCGCATACCGTCTGCTCAGAGGTGATCTGTGCCTGACATACAAGGCCATGTCCAACCCGAATTAATGGACATGCTCCACCTCAAAAATCCAAGTCCACCAGAGCCACGAGAGCAAGAGACTTAAACCTCAACACGGATATAAATAGGACGTGCTGGAGGGACAGATTCATCACCCAGAGACTCCCTGCACTATGGAACAGAATCCCAGTCCATGTGAGGCAGAGCCCCTCACTGACTCTGTTCAAGAGAAATCTTGACGAGTGGATGGGAGATCGTAGGTTTACCCCGGGAATCATCTCTGTATCACTGCTGGACAGAGGCACAGCAAATTAATGGGTATAGTATTCTCATCCTAAGGGGTGGTGAAAGCCACACACACTCTGGCTAGGCTTATAAATGCCCTAGGGCAGATAGCCTAGTATGAACCTATGAACCTATGAACCTTGAAGGGGGATGTTTCCTGTGGTCCTTTCTGGTTTTAGCTGGCAATTTCCTAGCTGAGGCTCTCACAAGAGGTTTTGGTAGGATAATTCCTTTGAAAATGTGGGACTGGGGAGACAAAAATATGTCTCAGTTCCTTGCCTTTAGTTTGGAGGGCCTTTAAGATGTCAGCAGCAATTGTGCCAAACATGTCTTTATTGTCTAGAGGCGAGTCCAGGAGTTTAGATTTGATGTCATCAAGTAGGGGCTGCAATCTAAGCCAAGAGCATCTCCTGATGACAGCCCTGGATGAAGCATCTACGGCATCGTAACTGCACTTAAATGGAGCGTTTGGTTAATCTGGGTGCAGGAATTCAAAAGAGTGAATATTTTGAACTTAACTGGGGAGTCAGGGAGCCCCCCCCCCAAATGTTTGCCAACATCTGCCATCAGAGCCAAAGAGCATTTGGCCATGTGTGTCTGATAGTTGATGGCTTACTGCCAAGGTGGCACAGGTGTATACTTTTTTCCCCAGACCCTCCATCAGTTTGCTCTCTGAGGGCAGTAGAGAGGTGGAGGGAAGTAATTTAGAAGTTTTATCAGCAGCCACAGCAATAACTGGAGGGTCTGCGGATAGGGCTTTGTACAGAAATTGAGCTTCATCAGAGAATCTATCTGGGCATTTGGGTGCAGGGGGCTGCAAATCAGGATTTTTTGAAGCATCCAGGAAAGCAGGATGTACAGCAGAGGGGCTAGGAAGTCCAATTGGAGTAGCTCATAATCTCTTTTGGGTCTCTGTGACCTGACCTCTGTCCCACTTGAAATTTTGCATTTGTGTGATAGTCTCATCAAAGGTGAGGTCCTCTTCTGGAGAGTCTGTGCCATTCGACTCCTCCTCTGGGGAGGCATATCCGAGAAGGGAAGCAATTTGAGAAGAATAAGTGAGGGATTCATCATCTGATAAATCCTCTTCTCCAGAGTAGACGCTGGAGGCAGGTCCCTTAGGGATAGAGGCCAAAGGGGCATGGACTGGAGCCGGGGCCTGATGTAAGGCCAGAAAGCCATTTAGAAGGCATTGAGGGGAAGGCCCGCCAACCCGAAGGCTGTTCGACGGCATGGATTGATGGAAGATGAGAAGTATCTTCAGTCTCTTTGTTTTCCCTTTTTATCCTACTCCAATGCCAAAGAATCAGAGATACAATGAAAGGTAGAAGGGCCGGACATCAGACAGCACTCCACATCAGAGACCATCTTCTCGCACAACAATCTGAGACACCTCACATGGACCCTTGGAAATGAGCCAAATAAACCCTCTGTGACTGAATTGGACACCTGCGAATCCCTCCAGGACAGGACCTCGGGTGTTGTTCCGGCTTCCTCCAGGCTATCTGCCAAAGGAAGATCTGAGGACTTCGAGCCTTCACTGACCGAGAGGTACAGCTGGAGTGGAGGGAGCAGCAGTATGTTCAAACCTAGACTTTTTCCCCTTCTTGACTGGAGGCTTGTCCAAGGAACCTTAACTCAGATCCATACAAGAAGCTAACCGTTTAAGTCTCTGATTCTCTAGGTAGAGTTTCAATGCTTCTAAGGGTTTTGGGGATGAAGGCCTGACAAACACTATAAGTGCTGTGGCTGTGTTCTTGACCTAAGCAAAACAGGTAGAGCTCATGCGAATCCTTATGTGGAATTTGCTTTCCACACCTACACTTGCCCTTCCTACCAGACATAAACCCAAAGCAGCAGCAGTAGTAAAAAACCTCTATGGGGTACTTATCTGAAGTCGGATGGTGCAAAATCACTTTTTCCAAAAGAGAGATGACCGGAGCTGACAGTAATACAGGCAGCAGAAACATTCTGAAGAAGTTTTGTGCCGACGTCTACTTTATTTCAGACATCTGTTAACAACAGACGTCCACAAAGAGATGCAGGATGTCACGCACACCCTAGCGATAACATTTCGCTTTTGCATAATTGCCGGACGTAAGAGAGGTCACCAGAGCCAAACTCTCTGATGTTATGGATACAGCAACATAGGAATAGATCAACTTATCATATCACTATATCTATTATTTACAAGGTCATGCAAATATGGGGAGCTTCCTCAAAATCGCAGACATGCGCTCGTTACAAGTCTTTAAGGGAAAAGTGATTAGGACAAACCCAGGGTAAAACAGACAATTAACTTTATTTTCATGTTGTGGAAAAACAATGGAGAAGGTAATATTGGAGAAATTACAGTCAATTGGAAAGGTTGTGACTTGAAACCCCAAGTCAGCATGCATAGGTTGAAAACAGATCTATTACCACCTGCAACATGTTTTATAATATAACAGCAGCTAAGAATGAAAAATTGAACTGTGACAAAATTTAACTTAAGCATTTCAATGGGTCATAAATCAATAAATTAGAAAGCACAGTTGTGCAAGATCGTACCATAACAGTAGATTTCCTTCTCTTCACTGTTGTAGTATTCTTTACTAATGGGATGCCCTGCCCAGGGACAGCCCAATGTCCTGCCTGTATACCAAACCCTTAAGATGTCGTACATGGTTTACTATCAAAAGCCTGTAATTTACTCAACAGTCATAATGTCGAAAGAGGAAAATGTGACATGCATAAATACTGAAGGAATGAAAATCGAAGTTTAAATAAGTGAAAAATGGGTTCATTCACCTTTAAGAACATCGTTGGGCATTCAAACGTCCGATAAAACAGTTTTCGAACGAATAAGTGTATACAATAGGATTTAGTTGATTCAATCACTGAAAGAGGACATATTTTACACTACTCCGATAACTTAATTGGTAAGTGAGGAACTGATATATATATATATGCAGAAATGTAATGGGAAAACCAATAGTTATATTCATATGCATTACATTTTATTTAGGTGCAGCAGTTTACAATGATTAAGACTGATATGTAAGATACTGTGTCTGGCAAAGTGGGCTCAATATATGTAACAACACAGACTCAGTCTAAAAATATGATGAATGTGAAGGGTTATCTCTACTATTTGGACAGATACACGAGTTTTAATCTCACAACAGTCAACTGGTGTGTGTGTTCAGTACAGTTATATCACCTTTATCTACATCAGTTAGAATAATATCAGCATTACTTGTTAGCTCTTCTAAAGCCTGATGTTCATGTTTTGTCTTCTTATGAGAATAAAATGTGCAAGGATTTCTGTGGCATCAGGAGATTGCCTTTTGGGATCGCAATATTCAAAATAAAAACTTTGGATGCTTATTTTGGTGGTGGTAAACTTATAGGACTTTGCAGAACACTTGCATACTCTATTTTCCTTTTTTCACATTTTTTCGACAGCTGATTTCCAAAACTTTGCTGTCTATGATTTGACCTGTTACATATTAATGAGGCAATCTCATACTTCGCGTTAATGAACGTGAGCGTATTTAAGTAACAAACTTTTGATAGTAAATCACCATACATCACACACATGCTCCCTACTCACAGTGTAGGGCATAAAGGCAGCTAACAGATGAACATCTCTCAAAACTTAACAGCCCCTGGCAGAACAGCAGTCCAAGGAGAGGAGGAAGAACATGTGTATCAAGATGAAGAAAAAAAATAGGAGGAAGGAGGGAGCAAATACTGCAACAGTGAAGAGGATATCTACTGTTATAAGATCTTACACAACTGCACTATGCCCCCTCCATATCACTGTTGCAATATTCTTTACTAAAGGAAAAGCAAAAAAAGCTCAAGAGAAAAAGTACAGCTGTGTACACTTACCATAAATGTAGATGCTCGAGTGTATTCACGGTTGCAGTCATCACACTTGGGTTATCTGCCTGTAGGTAAGCCCTCAGGTCGGCCCAAATGCTCTCACCTCTTGCATGATGTCAGGTCATCAGGGGTATAAAACTTGCAGCATACGCCATTACATCAGTTTTTCTTGCCCTAGATGTCAGGAGCCCCCAAAATAGGAAGCCATTACATGGTGTGGAACACCTCCAGTAAAAAGTAAATACCCCTGCCATAAAATATGGCTATAAACAGGATAGTAAAAAGGACAGAGAAAGCCAGGGGGCTGGAGGGAAGGAAGCCAGGACTGCAACAGTGAATACACTCGAACATCTACATTCATGGTAGGTGTACACAACTGTGCTACGTTCTTCGTGTTTTCACTGTTGCAGTCATCACCCTTGGGTTGATTCCCAAAGTTGAGGAAGGGTGGAGGCAGTCAAGAACTGTTGAGGCTGGCTAGCAGGCCTTGTAAGACTGCTGTAGCAAATCCAGCTCCGGATTTAGAAAAAAATAGGTGAGTGGTAACGCTTGGTGAAGGTGTGCACAGAACTCCTGTTTGCAGCTTCCAGGATGTCCCTGGTAGGGACTCCCTTGAGAAATGCTGTAGAGGTTGATGTAGCTCTAGTGGAATGAGTTCCGATCCCCAGAGGGGTAGGTTTTCCATGGTGCTTGCAGCAGAAATGGATGCAGTGTGCTATCCATTTGGAAATGGTTTGCTTCAAAATAGCCTTGCCCTCTGCCCCTGTAGCAAAGCTGACTAGAAGCTGGTCAGATTTTCTGAAAGGCTTAGTCCTGTCAAGGTAGAACCAGAGCTGTCTTTGCACATCCAAGGAGTGCAGGATCCTTTCCCCTCTATTCTGAGGATTAGGGAAAAAGGTTGGCAAATAGATGGATTGGTTTAAAGCCACACTGGATACCACCTTGGGCATAAAGGAAGGGTTAGTGCTGAGGGAAACCCTGTCAGCATGGAAAATAATGAAGGGCTCCACCGCCATTAGTGCCTGCAACTCAGACACTCTTCTTGCTGAAGTAATAGCTAGAAGTAAGGCTGTTTTACAAGAGAGGAATTTTTAACTCTGCTGAAGTAGCAGGTTCAAAAGGGGAAGTGTGAGCTTTTCCAGTACAAAGTTAAGGTCCCAGGCCAGGGTGGGAGCTCTCCTGGGGGGGGGGCTTAAAGTGTTAGGTCCTCTCTCAAGAACTGCTTGATGAGAGGGTGAGAAAAGAGGAGGCTCAGTATTATAATGAGCTGAGATGGCAGAGGATTGAATCTTAATGGATGAGGAGGATAGGCCTCTGTGGAGCAGCTCTGCTAGGTAATCAAGGAATGGTGGCAAGTTGAGCACAGCTGTGTCCTTTCCTTGAAACTGACTCCAAGCACAATATCTTTTCCACTCTTCAGCATAGGATTTCCTAATACTAGGCCTTCTGGCCTCAAGGATGACGTCCAGCACCTGTCTGCGGAGGGATGCTGGTGATGTATTCGTGGGATAAGCCAGGCTGCAAGGTTTAGGGTTTGCAACTGAAGATGCAAAATCAGTCCCTCCTGCTGAGGCAGCAGGCAAGGTGTCTGATGTAGGTGCCAGGGTGGCACGGCTGTCAGACTGCATAGGAGTGGGTACTAGTGCTGGCGTGGCCAGTCTGGTGCAATAAGGATTGCCTTTGGCCTGTCCTGTTTTATCTTGAGTAACACTTTTGAGGGGGGCAGAAGAGGAAAGGCATAAATTGAAAGGTTTTCCCAAGGATAGAACATCCACCTTCCAGGCTCTGCTGAGAGGGTTCCTGGTGCAAAATGTGTTCAATTGGTGGTTTTGGGGGGAGGCAAAAAGGTCCACCTCTGGGTTAGAAGTTTGAATGAGTTGGGTTCCAGTTTCCACTCATGAGGGTCCAGTAGATTTTCTGCTCAAGTCGTCTGCCAGTGAATTTTGCTTGGCAGGCAGGAACTGAGCTTGTAGGGGCATTTGGATGCTCAAGGCGGTGTTCCAGAGAGCCATGGCTAACCTGCAGAGTGGGTAAGAACGAGTCCCACCCTGCTTTTTTATGTACCACATAACTCTGATGTCTGTCTTTACCAGGAGTTGTCCTGAAAGGATAAGGTATATGAAAGACTGTCGGAGCATTCTGTACAGTTAGCATCTCTTTTTGATTTATATGCAGGGGAATTTGTTCTGGGCTCCATTTGCCTTGAATGCATTTGCCTGTCATGTCAGCCCCCCATGCATAGTCTGAGTCGATTGTCAGGGTTTGGGCTGCAAGGGGTTGAGTGAAAGGAAGTCACTTGTTGTGGTTGCATGCTGCTGCCCAACAAAGGAACTATGCCCTTAGACAAGGTATGATCGGAATTACTGTTTCTAGATCCTGAGAATGTTGACAACAGAGACTTTTTAAATACCACTGAAGTTTCCTCATATGCAGTCTTGCATATGGAATTACCAGAATGCATGAGGGCCATGAACCCTAGGGCTTGCAGCATTTTCCTTGCAAATAGCTGGGTTTTGTTGGCCATTAGTATGAAATAGTTTGTCAAATAGACCTGCTTTTCTGGAGTGAGGAATGCCATCTGGGAAGTTGTGTTCAAGCTTGCTCCCAGGAATACAATTTGTTGGCTGGGCACCAGTTGTGATTTCTTTTCGTTGATGGTGTATCCCAGTGAAGCTAGAAGTCTTTTTACAAATGCCAGGTGCTGAAGTACAAATTCCTGACTGTCCGCCTGAAACAGGCAATCATCCAAGTATGGGTAGATTTGAATATTTCTCTGCCTGCAGTATGCAATGGCTGGAGCCAGGCATTTTGTGAATTCTCTGGGCACAGTAGATAAGCCAAAGGGAAGTGCATAGAGCCTGCCCTGAAATGTAGATATTTCCAGCAAGACTCCCTTATGGGGATGTGCAGATAAGATTCTTTTAAGTCTAGGGTGACTAACCAGTCATCCTTGACTAGCATAGGAAGAAGCTGTTGCAGTGCAAGCATTTTGACTTTTGGGACCACCAGAAAGGTGCTGAGAATTGCTAGATCCAGGATAGGGCGCCAAGAGCTCTCCTTCATGGGCAACCAGGAAAGTACAGTTGTGTACACTTACCATAAATGTAGATGTTCGAGTGTATTCACTGTTGCAGTCATTACGTTTGGGTAATCTGCTGGCAGTTTACCCTTAGTTGGCCTGAATAAAGTCTTGGGTCCTGCATCAGTTGCTGTCTCCTCTTCCATGACATCAGGTCGTCAGGGGTATAAAACATGCAGCCGACGCCATTTTATTCAGTTTTTCTTGTCCCAGATGTCAGGTGCCTCCAAAAATGGGGAGCAAAATTTATATATATATATATATATATATATATATATATATATATATATAAACAGTAAATATATATAAAAGCACCTTTAGAAACAAACTTTACCTTCATATAAAAGCAAATACACCACAAAGGCTTTTGTGTACAGTGAAGGAAAGAAAAGGTATACAAAGGGGGATGGCGAGTGGGTAACACTGACTGCAACAGTGAATACACTCGAACACCTACATTTATGTTAAGTGTACACAACTGCACTATGTTCTTCGTGTTTCACTGTTGCAGTCATTACACTTGGGTAGAATCCCAAAGCTATGGATGGGAGGATGGAATTAAACAGCATTAGGAGCGGTTATAAGGCCCTGCAGAACTGCAGTGGCAAAGCATGCCCTGGATTTGGAGAAGAGAGGCAAATGATAATGCTTTGTGAAGGTATGAACAGAGCTCCAAGTAGCAGCTTCTAGAATGTCTTTGGTTGGAACCCCTCTGAGAAAAGCTGCTGAAGTAGAGGCAGCCCTGGTGGAATGTGATCTGATCCCCTTGGGCACAGGTTTACCATGGTGCAAGTAGCAGAAACAAATGCAGTGGCTTATCCACTTAGAGATAGTCTGCTTTGATATAGCCTTCCCCTCTGACCCTGCAGCAAATGCTACCAGTAGTTGCTCAGACTTTCTTAGAGATTTGGTCCTGTTTTAGTAGAATCTTAGTCTGTGCAGATCCAAAGAATGCAGAATCCGCTTGCCCTTGTTCTGCAGATGTGGGTAAAAAGTTGGCAGGTGAATGGGCTGGTTAAGAGCCACACTGGATACCACCTTAAGCATAAAAGAAGGATTGGTCCTGAGGGACACCTTGTCTGGGTAAAATATAATAAAAGGCTCCACTGCCATGAGAGCCTGTAGTTCTGAAACCCTTCTAGTTGAAGTGACTGCTAAGAGAAAAGCTATTTTCCAAGATAGAAATTTTATATCCGCAGTAGCTGCTGGTTCAAAAGGAGGCAGGGTGAGTTTTTCCAGCACAAAACTGAGGTCCCATGCAGGAGTTGGTGATCTTCTGGGAGGCCTTAAATTTTTGGCTCCTCTAAGATACGGTTTAAAAGGAGGATGAGAAAAGAGGGGAGGCTCTGTGTTGTAACGAGCAGACATGGCAAAGGCATGGATTTTTATTGAAGAAAAAGATAGGCTCTTGTCAAGCATTTCAGTCAAATATTGTAGAATCTGAGGAATATTGGGCTTTGCTGTGTCTGTTCCTTGTGCTTGGGTTCAAAGCACAGAATCTCTTCCATTTATCAGCATAAGATTTTCTAGTACAAGGCCTTCTGGCTTCCAAAATGACATCCATCACAGATTTACTGAGAGGTGTTTGAATAATTAGCTGATCAGCCATGCTGCAAGATTCAAAGTTTGGAGCGGAGTGTGCAGAATTTGATAGTTCTGCTGAGACAGTAGATGAGGTATCAGAGGCAAGTACCATGGAGGAAGCTGAGACATATTCCTTAGAAGTGGGTAACAGTGCTGGCAAGGCCAGTCCGGAGCCAACGGGATCGTTTTTGTTTTTTCCTGTCGGACTTTTAGTAAGACCAAAAAGATAGTGGTGTAATAGTGCTCTTAAAAAACAAACCAAAAAGTGAAGCACTACTGTTGCGAGTCCCAAACACTCTTATTTGTACAAATAATTAAGAGCTTTCGTCAATCCACTTTGACTTCATCAGAATTCTGAATTTTTGGTTTATTTGACTTTTGTAAGACCTTGGAGAGGTGAGGCAGTGGGGGAAAGGCATAGACAGGGCATCCACTTTCCATGCTTTTTTGTGATGAGTTCTTGTGCAGAATTTGTCCAACTGATAATTTTTGGGAGAGGCAAATAGATCTATGTTTGGGCTCCCCCATTTCTGTGTTAATACGCTGAAGATTTGTGGATCCAGTTTCCATTCGTGCTGGTCCATAAGATTTCAGCTTAGGTCGCCTGCCAGAGTATTTTGCTTTCCTCGCAGGAATTGAGCTTGAAGATGTATTTGGTAAGTCAATGCTGTGTTCCACACGGCCTTGGCTAATCTGCAAAGGGGGTAGGAATATGTACCCCCCTGCTTGTTTATGTACCACATAACTGTGGTGTTGTCCGTCTTTATCAGTAGTTGTCCAGGATGAATTAAGTCCTTGAAGGCTGTCAAAGCATTCTGAACAGCTAGCATCTCTTTCTGGTTGATATGCAGATGCATTTGGTTTGGGTTCCATTCACCCTGAATGCATCTCCCTGCCAGGTGGGCCCCGCAAGCATAATCTGATGTGTCTGTAGTTAGGGTTTGTGTGGCAGGGGATAGAGTGAATGACACTCCCTTGTTTTGGTGACATGTTTCTGCCCACCAGAGAAACTCCTGTTGTAGGCAGGGAATGAGAGGAATCAATGTTTCCAGACTGTGACAATACTGACTCCATAAACTTTTTAGGTACCATTGAAGTTTCCTCATATGCAGTCTCGCATATGGAATTAGTAGAACGCAGGATGCCATGAACCCCAAAGCCTGCAGAATTTGTCTTGCAGATAACTGGGTTTTTGTTGCCATTTGTTTGAAGTATGTTGCCAGTTGCCTTTGTTTGTCTGGCGTGAGGTAAGCCATCTGGGCAGTTGTATTCAAGCTTGCACCCAGGAATGTAATTATTTGAGAGGGTACCAGTTGTGATTTCTTTTCCTTTATGGTGTACCCTAGGCATGCTAGAAGCCTTTTTACAAATGCCAGATGTTGAAGAAGAGTGTCCTTGTCCTCTGCTTGAATGAGACAATTGTCCAGATAAGGATAAATTTGAAAGCTACTTTGTCTGCAGAATGCAATTACTGGTGTCAGGCACTTTGTAAATACCCTGGGCGCAGTAGAGAAGCCAAAGGGCAGTGCAGAGAATTGGTAATGCAAAAAACCTGTTTTGAAGCAGAGGTATCTTCTGCACGATTCCCTTATTGGGATATGCTGGTATGCCTCAAGTCTAGAGTTACAAACCAAACATTCCTGCCTAGCATATGCAGTAGCTGTTGTAACGTCAGCATTTTGAATTTTGGAATGTCCAGGAACGTGTTCAAAATCGATAAGTCCAGTACTGGACGCCATGAATTGTCTTTTCTGGGTACCAGGAAAAGTCTTGAATAAAAACCTTGTCCTTTTTCCTTTTCTGGTACCGGATGAATAGCCCCCATATCCATGAGGGACATGACTTGTTTCTGGGCCTCTGCCTACTGGTTTTGTGGCAGATCCGGCCATCCGTTTGGAATTGGCAAAATATGGAAATGAAATCTGTACCCCTGGGATACTATTGTTTAATACCCACTTGCCCTGGGTAATTAACTGCCAATTTTGAGCATGAAGTGCTTGTTTTCCCCTCAAGGGAGCTACCAAAAGATAAATGCTTGGTGATGGTAGAGGAAAAGTCAGTGAGACTGCTTACTGTAGGGTTGTGCTTTGTTTCCTCCAGATTTGGAGGTGGAGGCACCCCATTGCTTTGACCTGTAAGAACCCTGTGATTGGTATCTGGAGCCTTTTGAAAGCGTGGATTTGCCCTGAGTGGCTCTGTTGGACACAGGAAAGGACCAATTTTTAGTAGGCCAGTGTCTACTGAACCTGGGTGGCTGCACTTGCAAGAAATCTTTTACAGTTTGCATAGATTTAAGCTTGGTCTTCCATTTTCTTTAAAACCTCTTCTGCCTTATTACCACAGTATCAAGCTGCAAAGGGGCATCCAACAATTTAGCTTTAACATGATCAGGCAGATTTTGCTCCTTGAGCCAGGCATGCCTTCTAATCACAGATCCAGTAACGGCGGCCCTACAAGAGGCCTCCAAGGAATCAAAACCACATTGCAAAGTATGCTTTCCAACTTTTTCTGCTGAATGCAATAATTCATGTAACTCTATTTTCCACACAATTAGAAATTACCATCATTTTCTGTTTCAGTAAGCCCATAACATGCTGTTGATATTTAAGCATATGAAACTGGAAGTTTAAAGCCCTGCTTGCCAAGGTTGCAGACGTATAAACCTTCTTACCCCATCTATCCAGCGCCCTGGAATCTCTATCAGAAGGGATAGGATTCTTGGCTGTAGAGGCCTTTACACCCTTGGGACCCTGAGAAATAGTTTCAGGATCAGCTGCAGGATTTTTGACAAGAAATTTCTGGGAGTCAGGAACCCTGTAATATCTGTCAGAGTTGCTAGGAGCCAGAGGCAGGGAATCAGGAGCCATGCTTGATTCCGATAACACATCAACAATGTCTAATTACAGGAGGTACTGCCAAAGGCCTATGCTGAATAAGAAGGAAATCCCTAAGCCTCTTTTTTGATTCAGAGAAGTCCCGACTCTCCCAGTGAAAATGTTCCCTTAAAGTATGCAAGGTCTCTCCAAAGGAGTAATCCTCAGGAGGAGATGCAGATGGGATAGATTCCTCTGCATCAGCATCCTCATAGGGTGGAATAGAAAATTCCTGATTAGAAGAGGAATCGGAAGAAATGGAAACCTGATCTGAAGATTCATAATCAGTGCCTTGCCTAGACCCCTTAGCAGGGGGTGATTGGGAACCCCTGATCAAGGTAATAAAATCCGCAGCCATTTTGATAATCTGTTTTTTAGGCATAGGGGCCTGAGCACGTGGCTCATGCGTCGGCTTTTTAGACATGGAAGTTGTTTTTTACCTTGTTTTTGTTGCTGGCGTCGGTTTAATATAAAAATGTTGAGGCCTGAAAACACCCTCAGAAGCCGGTGCCTGCTCGGCTCCGGACCCATCTAAGGGAGAGACATCCGCGGGTTCAATACTCTGAGCATCCCGCGGCATACCGGACTCCGAATGGGTCTCTGTATAGGCCTGCGACTCAAAAGTAGTGGGTATCAGGGGCTGCAAAAGAGCCTCACTGAGTACTGGCGAACCGGCAACTGGCTTAGGAGAAGATTAGTCGGTTTTGGACCTTGACGGTCTGTCTCGTTCTTTGCGTTTTTTGTGAACTCCAGTAGTCGGATTGCTAACCGATGACATTTCAGGATAATTAAATCTTGAACCAAAATATTTAGAAGCAAAAATATACATATGCTTAATAGTGCTTTGGTTAAATTTAGCACAAAACCGACAGCAAGGCACATTGTGATCTGGGCCTAGGCAAGGAATAAAGTACAAATGGAAATCCTTATGAGGTATTTGATTCCCACGAATAATGCAATTAACTTTTACTGACATCAGGAAGGAGCAAGAAAAAGTTTCCCCACTGGGGTACTTAGCTTTAGTTGAAGACTTCAGTTCTGAAACTCGAATACAAAAATTTCAGGAGTCGGCCGACCGGCACTTGCTAACAGCTTCTGCTTCGGGCACCACATGGCAAGAAAGACTGAATAAAATGGCATCGGCTGCATGTTTTATACCCCTGATGACCTGACGTCATGGAAGAGGAGACAGCAACCGACGCAGGACCCAAGACTTTGTTATTCAGGCCGACTGAGGGCAACCTGCCAGCAGATTACCCAAATGTAATGACTGCAACAGTGAAACACGAAGAACATCAGTCTGGAGCAGAAAAGTACAGTTGTGTACACTTACCATAAATGTAGATGTTAGAGTGTATTCACTGTTGTTTTGCAGTCATTACATTTGGGTAATCTGCTGGCAGGTTGCCCTCAGTCGGCTTGAATTCCAAAGTCTTGGGTCCTGCGTTGGTTGCAGTCTCCTCTTCCATAACGTCAGGGGTATAAAACATGCAGCCAACGCCATTTTCTTTAGTTTTTCTTGCCCCCGATGATGTCAGGTGCCCCCAAAAAGGTAGCAAAAAAAAAAAAAAAAATAATAATAATATATATATATATATATATATATATATATATATATATATATATGTGTGCATCAGTATAAACTTTACCTTCATCTACAAGCAAATACACCACATAGGTTGTAGAAGATAGAGACGGAAAGATAAACTCCAGAATGACAGGGGTATGGGGCGGGAGGGTAACTTGGACTGCAACCGTGAATACACTCGAACATCTACATTTATGGTAAGTGTACACAACTGTACTATGTTCTTCGTGTTTCAGTGCTGCAGTCATTACATTTGGGTAGAATCCCAAAGCTATGGTTGGGGGGCTGGAGCTAAACAGCATTAGGAGCGGCTATAAGGCCCTGCAGAACTGCAGTGGCAAAGCCTGCTCTGGATTTAGAGTAGAGAGGCAAATGATAATGCTTTGTAAAGGTGTTAACAGAACTCCAAGTAGCAGCCTCTAGAATGTCTTTGGTTGGTACTCCCCTTAGAAAGGCTGCTAAAGTAGCTGCAGCTCTGGTGGAATGAGACCTAATACCCTTGGGCACATGTTTACCATGGTGTGAGTAGCAGAAATGGATGGAGTGGTTTATCTTTGAAATAGTCTGCTTTGAAACAGCCTTGCCCTCTGATCCTCCAGCATATGTCACTAGTAATTGCTCAGTTTTTCTTACAGCTTTAGTCCTGCTTAAGTAGAATCTTAGCTGTCTAGGTGCGGCCCAAGGAATGCAGAATTTTCTCCCCCTTGTTCTGCCGATTTGGGTAAAAAGTTGACAGATGAATTGCTTGGTTAAGAGCCACACTGGAAACCACCTTAGGCATAAAAGTAGGATTTGTCCTCAGAGATACCCTGTCTGGGCAAAATATGATGAAAATCTCTATAGCCATGAGGGCCTGTAGCTCTGAAACTCTTCTTGCTGAAGTAATTGCTAGTAGCAGAGCTGTTTTCCATGATAAGAACTTTATACCAGCATTAGCAGCTGGTTCAAATGGAGGCAGGGTGAGCTTTTCCAACACATAACTGAGGTCCCATGCAGGCAATGGTGATCTTCTAGGAGGCCTTAAATTTTTGGCTCCTCTACGATACTGCTTTAGTAAAGGATGAGAAAAGATTGGTGACTCTGTATTGTAATGAGCCAAAATGGCAGAGGCATGGATTATAATTGATGAGAAAGATAGGACTTTGTCAAGCATCTCAGTTAAGTATTGCAATATCTGAAGAATAGTTGGTTCTGCTGTATCAGTTCCTTGTGCTTGATTCCAAGCACAGAATCTCTTCCATTTGTCAGCATAAGATTTTCTAGTACTAGGCCTTCTGGCTTCCAAAATGACATCCATCACAGCTTTACTGAGAGGTGTTGTTTGTATGACTACATGATCAGCCATGCTGCCAGGTTCAGAGTCTGTAGTTGATTGTGCTAGATCTGATTGTTTTGCTGGGACAGTAGCTGTGGTCTTTGAGACAAGGTCCAAGCTTGGTACTGAGACAAGTTCCTTAGGATTGGGTACCAGTATTGGCGGGGCCAGTCATCTGTAGAGGGGGGTATAAGTGTGTGCCCCCTTGCTTGTTTATATACCACATGACTGTGGTGTTGTCCGCCTTTATCAGTAGTTGTCCTGGATGAATTAAGTCCTTGAAGGCTGTTGGGGCATTTTGAACAGCTAGCATCTCTTTCCGGTTGATATGCAGATGCGTTTGTTTTGGTGACCATATGCCCTGAACGCATCTTCCTGCCATGTGGGCCCCCCAGGCATAATCTGATGAGTCTGTTGTTATGGCTTGGCTGACAGGGGGTAGAGTGAATGGTCGTCCCATGTTTTGGTGACATGCCTTTGACCACCATAGAAACTCTTGTTGCAGGCAGGGAATGAGAGGAATCATTGTTTCCAGACTGTGAGAATGTTGACTCCATAAACCTTTTAGGTACCACTGAAGTTTCTTCATATGCAGTATTGTGTATGGAATCAGTAGGATGCAGGATGCCATGAAGCCCAGAGCCTGCAGAATTTGTCTTGCAGAAGACTGGGTCTTTGTTGCCATCAGTTTGAAGTAAGCAGTCAGTTGCCTTTGCTTGTCTGGCGTGAGGTAAGCCATCTGGGCAGTTGTATTCAAGCTTGCACCCAGGAATGTTATCTTTTGAGAGGGTACCAGTTGTGATTTCTTTTCATTTATTGTGTACCCTAGGCATGTTAGAAGCCTTTTCACAAATGCCAGGTGTCGAAGAAGAGTGTCCTTGTTCTCTGCTTGAATGAGACAGTCGTCCATGTAAGGATATATTTGTATACTTCTTTGTCTGCAAAATGCAATGCCAGGCACTTTGTAAAGACCCTGGGCGCAGTAGATAAGCCAAAGGGCAGTGCAGAGACTTGGTAATACATTAAGCCGGCCTTGAATCTGAGGTATCTTCTGCACAACTGTCTTATTGGGACATGCAGGTATGTCTCTTTTAGGTCTAAAGTCACCAGCCAAGCATTCTTGCCCAGCATGGGCAGAAGCTACAAAGTCAGCATTTTGAATTGGAATTTGGAATGTCCAGGTATGTGTTCAAAATTGATAAATCCAGTATTGGCCGCTAGGCCTTGTCCTTTCTGGGTACCAATAACAGTCTCGAGTAAAAACTGTGTCCTTTTTTCCTGTTCTGGCACTGTCTGAATGACCCCCATATCCATGAGGGACGTAACCTGTGCCTCTGCCCATTGATTTTTTGGCAGAACTGGACAACCATTTGCCATTGTCAGAGTGTGGAAATGGAATCTGTATCCCTGTGATACGATGTTTAGTACCCACTTGTCCTGGGTTAACTGCCAATTTTGAGCAAAAAGTGCTAATTTTCCCCTTATGGGTGTTGCCAAAAGATAAGTGCTTGGTGTAGGCAGTGGGAAGTCACTGGGATTGCTTTCTGTAGGTTTGTGCTTTATCTCCTCCAGATTTGGAGGTGGAAGCACCCCACTGCTTTGACCTGTATGAATCTTGCACCTGGTATCTGGAACCCTCAGGGCGCCTGGATTTGCCCGTTTGAGCTCTGTCTGACACAGGAAAGGACCAATTTTTGGTAGGCAAGTGTTTACTGAATCTATGTGGCTGCACCTGTAAGAAATCTGTTTGCATAGATTTAGCGTTTTCTTACATCTGTTTAAGAACTTCTGCTTTTGTGCCAAACAAACGCTCCTGATTTAATGGAGCATCTAGTAAGTTTGCTTTGACATGGTCAAGCAAGACTTGTTTTTTTAGCCAAGCATGCCTTCTCAGTACAGACCCAGTGACAGCAGCTCTGCAAGATGCTTCTAAGGCATCAAACCCACATTGCAAAGTATGTTTACTCACTTGGTTTGCAGAATGCATTAACTCTTTTAAATTTTTATTTTCTGCACAATCTGGAAGTAACACCATTTTTTGTTTAATTAGTTCCATACGATGTTCCTGGTACTTCAACATGTGAAACTGGCAATTCAAAGCCCTGATGGCAAGAGTTGCAGAGGTATATACCTTTCTTACCCCATCTGTCTAAAGCTCTAGAATCCTTGTCTGAAGGGATAGGGTTTTTGGCTGTAGTAGCCTTAATGCCTTTAGGTCTCTGGGAAATGGTCTCTGGATCCACAGTAGGATTCTTAGAGACATTTGTGAGAATCAGGTACTCTGTAGTACCCATCAGGTTTTCTAGGAGCTGGTGGTAAGGTGTCAGGAGTAAGACTGGACTCCAAAAAGACCATCTACAATCTCCAGGACGGGGGGGGGGGGGTATAACTAGAGGCCTGTGCTGAGGCAAATCTAAAAATTCCCTGAGTCTCTTTTTGGACTGACGATAGTCCTGGCATTCCCAGCGGAAATGCTCTCTTAAGGTATGCAAGGTTTCACCAAAAGAGAATTCCTCTGGAGGGGAGGCAGAGGGAATGGATTCCTCTGCATCTGAATCCTCATAGGTAGATAAGGGTATTTCCTGGTAATCAGAAGGGTCAGAGTAATCAGACTCCTGGTCTGCAGAATCAGAAGTAAATTCAATTCTTTGTCTTTTGGCAGGGGAAGGCTGGCTTCCTCTAATTAGAGTAAGAAGATCTTCAGCCATTCTAAGCATTTGTTTTTGTGGCATGGGAGGATGAGCATGTGCTGTGGATGTCGGTTTTCTAGGCGTAGTGCGAACTCTGGGCCTGAGAAACTCGGTAGTTTTAGTAGGACAAGTGAGGTTGTATCAGACCTTTGTCTTATACAAGTCCACCCTGTGAAGCAACTTGTGGTGATTGCCCTTTGTGAGATGCAGAAGGGGGAACCAATGCTGTCTGGGCGAAAAGGGAGTCCTGCTCTATCTTAAGCAGGACTCTCAATATAACAGGAAGGGGAAGGAAAGTATAAAGAAACATCCCCTTTCAAGAAAATAACAGGGCGTCCACCTTCCATGCCAAAGGACTTGGGACTCTTGTGGAAAAGACAAGAAGTTGTTTGTTCAGAGGGGAGACAAAAAAATCTACCCGAGGAGTACCCCACTGGTGGGCAATGTCAAAAAACACATCTATGTGAAGAATCAGCACGTGTGTTTGTGTAACGGACCTCCTCACAGCGTCTGCTACAATGTTTAGTTCTGAAGAAATATAAACAGCTTGAACAGTCACTTCATACTGGACAGCCAGATCCCAAACACGAACAGCTAGTCTGCAGAAAAGGTAAGACCTTGCCCCCTTTGCTTGTTGATGTACCACATCAGTGTAGGTTCATAGGTGTTTACTAGGCTAATGACAAGGCATTTTTCGGTCTAGCTATGCATCCCAAACCACTGACAAGTTCTGATTACCTTGTTAAGTGTAAGCAGGGGCTTGGGAGATGAAACATTTACAAGCAGGGGCCAGGGAGATTAAACATTTACAGGTTGCCTGCATCCATTAGAGGCATAGGTGCCAAGCCAGGGATGAATTTCCTGTTCCCCATCCAATTGTCCAAGTTGCACGTGAATTGGGTTACGGAGAAACTCTGCTTTACATGGATGGGGAGTCTGTTCCAGAGACGAGGTAGTCTCTGGTTACATACCTGTCTCTCCAACAGGTCCTATTTATATCACAGGCAAGGTTTAAGTCTTTAGAATGGGTAATTCTGGCAGTTTGTTTTGTGGATATGTGGGAGGTCCATCAGAGTGGGGTCTGACAATGCCCTGTATGCCAGGCATAGATCTCTCCTCAACAGCCTGTAGGAGACAGAATACAGGGGTAGGGCCATGAGGGGGGAGGTCTGGATAGGATATTTTCTTTTAGTGATAAACCTTTGCGGATGTTCCAATTGTTGGATACGCCTGGTTAGGTATATACCAAAGGGGGCACTATACTCAATGATAGGTCTGATGAATGTCAAATACAGTGGAACAATGACTTCCTTGGATCGAGATGCCACACCTTTGCTTATACGTTGTGCAAAAGAATGATTTCCTCACTATTGTAGACATGTGATGGTCAAAGGCTAGATTACTGTCGGTGTGTGACCCTAACTCCCTGACTACTGGGTTAACTCTATGGAGTAGGTTATCAGGAGTGGATGACTTCCAGGAGGATTCTATTATGCATTTCTTGGCATTTAGTTTTAGTCCATGGCTCTGACACCAACTGTTTGCGTGTGCGGGATTCAATGACTGCTCCTAATTTGCAATCTGCAAATTTAGTCAGCCAGAGACCAGTGACATTGGCCTTGACTTCAGAAAACTAAACGCCAAAAAGGAGCAGTCCAAGGACTGATCCCTGAGGGGCTCCACTTGTGACTGGATTCTTTCTAGAGGTGGACTCCCCAATTCTACCTTCCTGGCTTCTGCCTGTGAACCAGTTGCTATCCAATGGGTGACATTTGGGTTTGTACCTAAACTGCTGAGTTTGTCAACAATGCCCAAGTGGGGTACCATGTCAAATGTCTTGGTCAAGTCAAGGTAAGCAGTCTGAACTATTCTACCCTCATTCATTGCTTTGGTGACCTTCTCAAAGATGTCCACCAGGTTCCGTAGGCCTAACCTACCCTTGATGAAACCAAATTGAGTTGTCTCCAGTGTCTGGAGGTTTACTATATCATTACTGATCATTTCCATGATAATTCTTTCCATGGCTTTGCATATAAGAGTAGAGAGACTTATGGCTCTGTAGCTGGTCCACTTTTGTGCACAGGGAGGCACGAAGCCTGTTTGGAGGCTACAGTTAAATAGCAATTCCAGAGGGCCTGAAAGGCCATGTTTCATGCTATTTAGATGGCATTTGTGAGACACTGTCTGAGCCCACCGATGCCATGTATCTGGACTTAGAGACGGCATTAAGGACGTGTTCCCTAGAGATAGCGTGGGAGTTACATTTGATGGCATTTCCTGAGGTAAGGTTGAGGGGGTGCAGAGGGATAAAGCTGGGGCTGAATTTTCTGGCCAGTAAGTTTACTACATCTTCTGGCTCAGTATAGGTGGCTCCCTTTACAATGTGTTCTGCACACAATTGTGCATTACCTTTGAGGTTGTGTACATAAATAATGCCTTGTGGTTGTCCTTGGCCTGGGAGGCCAAATTTACCTCAAATTTGGCTTTTCTGGACTTCATTTTTGTCCTCAGAGTTGCTTGCTTAGTTTGATGGGACTGCTTGCATCCTGCTGGGTGTAATGTCTGCAAAGATTTTGAGGTGCCCTGGAAGAAAGTACAGAAGGCCTGAACAGCAAAGAGGACATCTCTCATCTCCATGATGTTGGTATGTTCCCCCATCTGACAAATGGGTCAAAGACCCTGAACCTTCAGAGGGCCGAAAGCTCCTTAGTGTCTGAAGCATCTGAGGAAAAAGTTTCTGAGAGGGGACTGGGGGCTGAAAAGAAAGCCCTGGGTTGAGCCACAGCTGATGAATCCACCATGAAGCTCTAGTATAAGACATGGAAGATGAGGAACCAGCAACTCTAAAGGGTGACAATATTGAAGCCAGACTAACTTTAGGAACCACTGCAGCTTCTTCATATGGAGTCTGGACATTGGAAGCATAGGAATGATGAAAGCCATGTAACCCAGAGCCCTGAGAAACTCCCTGTCCATAACAAAGACCTGAGGAAGAAGGGACTGAAAAAAGGCAATTAGAGCCAACACAGGAATGGTCTGGAGCCTGCACCCAAGAAAAATATGATCTTGAGAAGGAGTCAAAGGATTTCTGAATATATTATTAAGTTTAGGCTTTTCAAGAGACAAACAGCATAGTGGAGGTGTTGAATCTGGATCTCCAGTGAGGAAGCCTAAATGAGCAGGCCATCCAGGTAAGGAAAAAACTGAAATCCCCTACATGCAACAGGCAGTCACAGGAGTGAGGCATTTGGTGAAGACCCTTGGGGCAGTAGAAAGGCCAAACGGCAAAGCAGAGAAATGAAAATGCAAGGGGGAGAGAGAAAAGCAAATATTTCCTGAAAGGGGATGAATAAAGATGTGAAGATAGGTATCCTTGAGATCCAGACAAAAAAGAAAAGTCTGAGGAAGAAGAGGAGGGAAGAAGAGTCTGAAGGGACAGCATTCGAAAAGGAGGACTCTTCAAAAACGTGTCGAGCTGAAAAAGGTCCAGAATGGGCCACCAGGTGTCCTTTACTGGAAACCAAAAACATTCTGAAATAAAACCCCTGCCTTCTGAGGAGCAGAAACTGCTTGGGCGGTGTCTTGTGACAAAAGGTCACGAAGTGTCTCTGGAAAAAAGCCAGCTATTCTTGAGGAGGTTGAGGAATCCCTAGAAGGAGGGATAGGGTTTTCCACACCAGAAAGTATCCTTGACGAATGATAGAAGCCAAGAGTCCTAAGTGACCCTTAACCAACTGGGAAGGGACAAGGAAAGATGGAGACAAAGAAACCTGACCCAGGATGTAGGGAAGATAAACAGAAGCTGGCATGTCTGGAAAAGGAGCCTTCTGAATAGTAGGAGTCTGAGAAGATGTAGCAGGAGGGGCCTAGTGTAGAACACTTTTTACCCTTGGAAGTACTGTGAAACTTGTCTATGTACAAACATAGGCTTAGAAGGATAACTCGTTTGAAATTTAGGAATAGGGGAAACAAAAATATGTTCCGATTTTTGCAAGGCCTTGTCTTTTTCCTGCAGGGACTTGGAAAGCTTGTCAGCTGCAGAACCAAAAAGATTTTTCTTGTTAGGGGAATACCCATCAATTCAGCTTTAATATCAAGTAAAGGTTGGAAGCAAAACCAAGAACAATGCCTCAACACAGAACCAAAGGCAGCAGCTCTAGAAGAAGCATCAGCTATATCATAACTATATTTAATAGAATTAGAGAAAATTACAGCACACTCCGTAAAGCCAAAATAGGAAGGAACAGGCACCAAACCGCAAAAGGAACGCTTCTTCAAGCCAAGTCCACAAACGACCTTCACCAAACTTTGTAAAATAGTTAGAGAATCTTTAATTAAACAAGACAGATAACGTTCCAAGTCTTATTTAGTACATATGTTGTTTTCCAATGGGCTAATACTAGGTTTGCAAAGCTGGCCCCCACTGGGGACCCCATTGCTACACCAGTCTTCTGCAGGAATAGTTTGTCTTCAAAAGAAACAAAGTTGTTCTTTAATAAACGGTGTAAAAGTTTTTCTACTACACTGCATTCGTTATTTGTAGCTCCCTTAGCCTTAATGAACTCCACTACCCATTGGGTCCCCAGATCTTTTGGGATGCATGTGTACAAGTCGCATATATCTATGGTCAGAAAGTTAAGGGAGAAGTCGAATGTTATATATTTTGTATGTCTTCCAAAAAAGACCATGAGTCTTAAAATATGCTCTTGGGTTTCCACATATTTTTTTAAAATCAGATCTACAAATTTGGCACACGGGTACGTTATTGATTGCCTAGCGTCTACCAAAGTACGGAAGGGGGGGTTGTCCAAGTCTGTGTGGAGCTTGGGGATGCCAAAAATTTTTGGGATCCTTGGAGCTGGAATAGTTAGGTAATGATTTTGTTCTACACTGATTAGTCCTATGAACAAATCATTGATTTTTAATTTAATGTTATGACAGGCCTGATTGAGTTCGTTCCTACTGGTAGTTTCATAGGTGTCTTTCTCTAACAGAGCTAACATTACCCTTGAGTACTCCACATTATATACCACAACAAGCCCCCCTCCCTTGTCAGGTTTCATCAGTCTTATTGGCAAGTTCCTAATTTTGAATAGAAGACTTCTTTCTTCCTTTGTGATGTTGTCGACATTTTGTTTCCTCAGATGTCTTTTAGTTATTTCTCTAAACTCATTTTCACATAGGTGTTCGTACATACATAGTAAAGGGTTCTGTGGTGGATTAAAACTACTAGTCACCCGTAAGTCGTTCGTGGTGCCGTTCAGATTCCCAAACATGATGTTCAGATTGAGTTTACGTATGAACATCTTAAAATCAATTAAGAGTTCCACTATGTTACAGTTACTAGTAGGTACAAACGTAAGCCCCTTAGCAAAAAGTTCAACTAAAGTTCTGTCAATACAACATCCAGTGTAGTTGTATATGTTGAAGTCCCCGGTTTGGTTTGTTATAGTCTCTAGCAGGGTCAATCCCACTGTTTGTTCGTGCTCCGGGTATTGTATTGTCTCCTCTGTCCAGAGACTGGTTGTGATCTCCAGTTGCCCCCCCCCCCCTCTGTAGTTTTTTTGTTGAGGTTGTTGGTGCTGCTCTTCTAACTGCCAGTCTGTATCATCCCCTGTGTCAGGGTTATTGTTTTGGGCATTCGTCTCTTCTATTACACAGTCATTCTCAGTGTTCTCAAAGTCTAAATCTGGATCTTGGGCGTTTCCAGTATAGCCCTGGGCATTACTCCTTGTAGTGTACCTTCTCAGGTCTCGAGGTTTGTTTGAGTTGTAATTATTCTTAGGTTTCCCAGTTCCATTTAGTGAACTAGGGGGTTTGGGGAAAGCCAACCCCTCCCTATATGCTTTTAGGTCTCTATTTAATTTCTTGATTTTTATGGCTTTTAATTTTACCATCTGTTGAGCAATATTAGCTAATGTTCTTTCAAATTCATACCCGTATCTGTGAAAATCCAAGTCGTCTTTGATTTCCTTTTCTAGGGCTGTAGTTTCCCTAGTTAGGGTCTCTAAAGCTATTTGGTAATGCTTAGTCATACATTCTAGGATTTCCAATCCATGTTTATTGTACAGTCCTGTTAATTCGTTAAAAAAGTTTGACCCGAATTCTAAACCATTCGGGTAAGAGAATAGTCTGAGACCCTTAGGTACTATCCCCTCCTTAATACATTTATTCAAGTAGTTCAACTCTAGTTGTGCTTTTTTGATTTTAAATAAGTTATTGTCAAACACTTTGAGTTTTTCTGTTAAGGTGAACTTACTTGTCCCATCATTTCCGTCTGGGATGGTGTTTTGTTGACCATCGAAAGTTAATTCCTCGTTAAGCCAATTCCCAGGGTCAAAAATGCCATGTAGAATTCTCGTATTCCCCTGGTTACGCTCTCCTATTTGACTATCCGGCGGTAGTGTTCTATTTTCTTTACATATTCTGCTCTGTTGAGTCATGTTCGGGTTTGGATTAACAGGAGTAGTGTCAACAGTTTGATTTTGGCTAAATGCGCTCACGCTTTCCACTCTTTCGGTTAGGCGATCCAAGCGCATATTGATTAGTTCGAGTAATTGTGTTAAGTTACCCTGTGAAGGACAGTCTCCTTCTTCCGAAGTATTCATCCTTGGTGCGTGGTAACCGGCCCTCCTGAACAAACCGGGAACTAGAGAAAATTACAGCACACTCCGTAAAGCCAAAATAGGAAGGAACAGGCACCAAACCGCAAAAGGAACGCTTCTTCAAGCCAAGTCCACAAACGACCTTCACCAAACTTTGTAAAATAGTCAGAGAATCTTTAATTAAACAAGACAGATAACGTTCCAAGTCTTATTTAGTACATATGTTGTTTCCCAATGGGCTAATACTAGGTTTGCAAAGCTGGCCCCCACTGGGGACCCCATTGCTACACCAGTCTTCTGCAGGAATAGTTTATCTTCAAAAGAAACAAAGTTGTTCTTTAATATAAGGTGTAAAAGTTTTTCTACTACATTGCATTCGTTATTTGTAGCTCCCTTAGCCTTAATGAACTCCACTACCCATTGGGTCCCCAGATCTTGTGGGATGCATGTGTACAAGTCGCATATATCTATTGGTCAGAAAGTTAAGGGAGAAGTCGGATGTTATATTCTGTATGTCTTCCAAAAAAGACCATGAGTCTTTTAAAATATGCTCTTGGGTTTCCACATATTTTTTTAAAATCAGATCTACAAATTTGGCACACAGGTACGTTACTGATTGCCTAGCATCTACCAAAGTATGGAAGGGGGGGGTTGTCCAAGTTTTTGTGGAGCTTGGGGATGCCAAAAATTTTTGGGATCCTTGGAGCTGGAATAGTTAGGTAATGATTTTGTTCTACACTGATTAGTCCCTTCTATGAACAAATCATTGATTTTTAATTTAATGTTATGATAGGCCTGATTGAGTTCGTTCCTACTGGTAGTTTCATAGGTGTCTTTCTCTAACAGAGCTAACATTACCCTTGAGTACTCCACATTATATACCACAACAAGCCCCCCTCCCTTGTCAGGTTTCATCAGTCTTATTGGCAAGTTCCTAAGTGTGAATAGAAGACTTCTTTCTTCCTTTGTGATGTCGACATTTTGTTTCCTCAGATGTCTTTTAGTTATTTCTCTAAACTCATTTTCACATAGGTGTTCGTACATACATAGTAAAGGGTTCTGTAGTGGATTAAAACTACTAGTCACCCGTAAGTCGTTCGTGGTGCCGTTCAGATTCCCAAATATATATATATATATATATATATATATATATATATATATATATATATATATATATATAATGTGGAGTACCCAAAAATTTTTGGCATCCCCAAGCTCCACAAAAACTTGGACAACCCCCCCCTTCCGTACTTTGGTAGACGCTAGGCAATCAATAACGTACCCGTGTGCCAAATTTGTAGATCTGATTTTAAAAAAATATGTGGAAACCCAAGAGCATATTTTAAAAGACTCATGGTCTTTTTTGGAAGACATACAAAATATAACATTCGACTTTTCCCTTAACTTTCTGACCATAGATATATGCGACTTGTACACATGCATCCCACAAGATCTGGAGACCCAATGGGTAGTGGAGTTCATTAAGGCTAAGGGAGCTATAAATAACGAATGTAGTGTAGTAGAAAAACTTTTACACCTTATATTAAAGAACAACTTTGTTTCTTTTGAAGACAAACTATTCCTGCAGAAGACTGGTGTAGCAATGGTGTCCCCAGTGGGGGCCAGCTTTGCAAACCTAGTATTAGCCCATTGGGAAACAACATATGTACTAAATAAGACTTGGAATGTTATCTGTCTTGTTTAATTAAAGATTCTCTGACTATTTTACAAAGTTTGGTGAAGGTAGTTTGTGGACTTGGCTTGAAGAAGCATTCCTTTTGCGGTTTGGTGCCTGTTCCTTCCTATTTTGGCTATATTTAATAGCATGGCAAACCACTTGAGAAGAGCCCAACAATGAGATGGCCAAAACCTTCTCTTCAGAGTAACCTGATAAGCCTGAGAAAGACTAGCCAAGACATACCTGGTCATATGGGTGTGGTAATTAACATGGAAAGGTCAGGGTAGTAGCAGTGTACACCTTTTTGCTCAACCACTCCATGGTCCTACTGCCCTGGTCAGGAGGAGGCAAATTAGTATAGGATAACAGTTTAGGTTGTTTGTAAGAAGAGACAAACAGAGGGGTCAGTAGAAGGAGATTTGTAAAGAAACTTACAAGCATCACGCATCTTTACAAAGCCCGTCAGTTTTTTAGGGGCTGGAGGCTTGGAGTCAGGAGCCTGAGAATCTGCTGAAAGTATCTAACAAGGCAGCTGGGACCAAAGGTACAGCAGAGGGCTGAGGGGACTCCATCCAGAGGAGTTCATAATATCTCTTCTGGACATCAGAAAAGTACAGTTGTGTATACCTACCATAAATATAGATGTTAGAGTGTCTTCACTGTTGCAGTCATAAAGTACAGTTTTGTACCTACCATAAATGTAGATGTTCGAAGATCCACATTGCTGCAGTCCTTACACTTGGGTAGTCCGCTGTCCTCGGTCGGCCCGAATATCAAAGTATAAGGCTGACGTCGGTCAAGGCGCATTTGACTGACATCAGGACGTCAGGGTACAAATGCGCATGACCGACGTCATATCCTCAGTCTTTTCTTGCCCCAGATGTCAGAAGACCCTAAAAATAAAGGTCAAAACCAAAAGACAGCAAACAAACAACCAACCACCCCTGCACTAATTATATGTACAATATATACAATATACACAATATTTACAACCCAACCCACACAACCACCTCTAACTACAGAGGGAAGGAGGGAGGGTAAATTGGACTGCAGCAATGTGGATCTTCGAACATCTACATTTATGGTAGGTACAAAACTGTACTATGTTCTTCATCTCACATTGCTGCAGTCCTTACACTTGGGTAGAATCCCAAAGCAGAGGTAAGGGAGGATGGCCAAACTATAAGGAAGCAGGAGCTGCCAAAATGCCCTGCAAAACAGCAGTGGCAAAACCAGCCCTGGATTTAGAGTAAAGTGGTAGGTGATAATGCCTAGAGAAAGTATGCACTGAACTCCAAGTAGCTGCCTCCAAAATATCCTTGGTTGCCACCCCTCAAAAAGCTGTCAGTGGCAGTAGCCCTAGTGGAATGAGGCCTAATCCCAGCTGGAATCTCCTTGCCATGATGGGAATAACAGAAAGCAATGCAAAACCCAATCCACTTAGAAATAGTTTGTTTTGACACAGGCTTGCCCTGAGAACTCAAAGCAAAAGAAACAAATAACTGCTGAGACTGCCTGAACCCTTTAGTTCTGTCCAAATAATATCGCAACTGCCTGTGTACATCTAAAGTGTGCAAAATCTTTTCCCCTTTATTTTGGGGATTTGCATAAAAGTAGGCAAATGAATAGTTTGGTTTAAAGCCACACTAGAAACCACTTTAGGCATAAAGGAAGGATTAGTACGTAAAGATACCCTATCCTTATGGAAAATTAAGAAAGGCTCAACCGCCATAAGGGCCTGTAATTCAGAAACCCTTCTTGCAGAGGTAATGGCCAACAAAAGGCAGTCTTCCATGACAAATATTTCAACTCAGTAGTAGCTGCAGGCTCAAAAGGTTGTAGAGTGAGTTTCTCCAACACAAAATTGAGATCCCAAGCAGGAGTAGGAGCTCTACGTGGGGTCTTATATTCTTTGCCCCTCTAAGAAATTGCTTGAACAAAGGATGAGAAAACAATGGTGGGTCACAGTCATAGTGAGCTGAAATTGCTGCAGCATGAACCTTAATAGAAGAGAAGGACAAACCTTTGTCCAGTAACTCAGTAAGATATTGAAGAGCCACACTCAAATTAGGCTCAGAAACATCAAAATCCTTTGCTGCACTCCAAAATAAAAATCTCTTCCATTTATCTGCGTACACTTTCCTTGTACTAGGCCTTCTAGCTTCCAAAATCACATCCAAAACTTGTGGTGGAAGTTGAGACCCTCTATGGTTCAAAACAGAATATGCCAGGCTGTTAGGTGAAGAGAGTGAAGTTTGACATTGAGCAAATGACTGTCCTCCTGGGACAACAGGTGTGGAATCGAAGGTAAAGGCCATGGAGGCTTCCGTACCAGACTTCTCAGTAATGGGTACCAGTGCTGTCGAGGCCAATCTGGAGCTATTAAAATCATCCTTGGCTTGTCCTGTCTGACCTTTAGAAGTACCTTTGGGAGGAGAGGCAGAGGTGGAAAGGCATACACATGAAGATTGCTCCAATTGAAAGAAAGAGCATCCACTCTCCAAGCTGTGGGATGAAACCTTTTCGTGCAAAACTTTGGCAGCTGATGGTTTAGTGGAGAAGTGAACAGATCTATGTCTGGAGTTCCTCATGACACTGTCAATTTCTGAAATACATGAGGATCTAATTTCCACTCGTGGGGATCCATAATTCGTCTGCTCAACACATCTGCTAAGGAGTTCTGTGCTCCCGGCAGAAACCTTGCCTGAAGATTGAGCTGTAAACTGAGAGCAGTCTCCCACAAAATCATTGCTTGCCTGCATAGAGGATAAGAATGTGTTCCCCCTTGCTTGTTGATGTACCACATGACAGTTGTGTTGTCTGTTAGAATCAACACCTGCCCTGGAAGAAGTAAATCCTTGAAAGCTATTAATGCAAACTGGACTGCTAACATCTCCTTCAGATTGATATGTAGATGTTGTAGTCTGGCAGGCCACTTGTCTTGTATCCACTTTCCATTTAGATGAGCTCCCCAAGCTTTGTCTGAGGCATCTGTCGTTAAAATCTGACTCGCCTCTGGCGGGGTCACAGAGAGTCCCTTGTTTAGGTGACATTCCTGAGCCCACCACAAAAATTCCTTTTGAATGCAAGGTATTATTTGAATGACAGTGTCCAGATCCTGGCAGTGCTGTGTCCATACATTTTTGAGATACCATTGCAGCTTCCTCATATGCAGTTTGGCATTGGGAAGCACCAGAATACAAGATGCCATGAACCCTAAGGCTTGAAGGACTGTCCTTGCAGTCAGCCCGGACTGATGAGATAGTTGATGGAAATAAAGGGAAAGATTCTTTTGTTTGTCCGGGGTCAAAAAGGCCATCTGGGATGCTGTATTCAGTTTTACACCCAGAAAGCACATGTCCTGAGAGGGTACTAGACTGGACTTTATTTCGTTCACAGAATACCCCAGGCATCTTAGCACTGCTATCACATATTCCAAATGATGAAGAAGCTCTTCCCTTCCTTGAGCCAGAATCAGGCAATCGTCCAAATAAGGATAGATCTGTATTCCTTTTAGCCTGAAGAAAGCTATCACTGGAGCCAGAACTTTCGTGAACACTCTGGGCGCAGTAGATAAGCCAAAGGGCAATGCAGAGAACTGATAGTGAGAAGTCCCAGCTCAAACGCAGATACTTCCTGCAACTTAGTCTGATAGGAACATGAAGGTAAGCCTCCTTGAGATCCAAAGTTACCATCCAATGATCTTTGCCCAGCAGAGGTAAAAGCTGTTGTAACGTCAACATTTTGAACTTGGGAATGTCCAGATAAGTGTTGAGGATAGATAAATCCAAAATTGGTCTCCACGTGTTCCCCTACTTTGGTACTAGGAACAGGCGAGAATAAAATCCTAGGCCCACTTCTGGCATAGGGACCGGCTGTATGGCCCCTAGTTGAAGTAACAGAGAAATTTGCTTGTGAGCCTCTATTCTTTGTTGAGGAGGAACGTCTGGCATGCCTCTGAAAGGAGGCAAGGTATGGAAATAAAACCTGTAACCGTGGTGTATGATATCCAATACCCATCTGTCTTGGGTAATTAAACTCCAATTTTCTTTGAAAAGTGCCAACCTTCCTCCCAAAGGTGCTGCCAGACGAGAAGGCTCTGGCAGCTGAAAAGGTAGGTCATTGGGTCTGTTTACGAAAGGACTGACCCCTGCCCTCACCCGAAGACTGTGCAGGTGAACTCCCTGTTCTAGGCCTAAAAGAGCCCTGAGCTCTGCCCCTACCACGTCTAGACCTACCCCTAGACTGGGAATCATAAGAAGGATACGTCCACCCCTTGGTAGGCCAATTTCTACTAAACTTCGGAGGCTGAACCTGCAAAAAATCTTTAACAGTCTGCATAGACTTAGCCTTGTCTTCCATTTTCTTTAAGACTGCCTCAACAGGAGAACCAAACAACAAATCAGATTGTAAAGGAGCATCTAAAATCCTTGTTTTAACATGGTCAGATAAATTTTGATCCCTCAGCCAGGCGTGCCTGCGAAGAACTGACCCAGTGGCAGCCACCCTAGACGAGACCTGTACAGCATCAAAACCACATTGCAAAGAATGCTTACCCACCTGTTCAGAAACATGTACTAAATCTTGTAACTCTTTACAATCAATACCTTCCGCCAGAGCATCAACCTTAGACTTCAATTGTGAAAGGAGATAGTTTTGGTATTTCAACATGTGAAACTGGCAATTCAAAGCCCTCATAGCTAGAGTGGAAGAAGTATAAACTTTCTTTCCCCATCTATCCAAGGCCCTGGCCTCTTTATCTGCAGGAACCGGATTCTTGACAACAGAAGCCTTAACACCTTTAGGCCCCTGGCTAACAGTTTCTGGGTCTGCCCTAGGACTCTTAAAAGATACTTATGAGCTTCAGGCACCCTGTAATACCTATCCGGTTTAACAGGAGCAGGAGGCAAAGAATCAGGATTAAGAGAAGCCTCTGTAAAACATCTTCCACTACATCCAAAACAGGAGGTATAGCCAAAGGCCTATGCTGGGGTAAAACAAAAATTCCTAAGCCTTTTCCTGGAAGCAGAGAAGTCCTGACCTTCCCACTTAAAATGCTCCCTCATGGAATGAAGAGTTTCTGAAAAGAAAAATCCTCAGGAGGAGAAGCAGAAGGAGTAGAATCATCCACATCAGAATCAGAATAAGGAGAGTACTCCTGCAAGTCTTCAGCCGAAGACTCTGAAGCATCCGAAGCCTGCTCAAAACTCCCTAGCTCAGGCTCCACCCTAGGTCTCTTATCAGGAGGGGGCAAAGAACCCCTAATCAAAGTAATCAAATCTTCTGCCATTTTAAGCATATGCTTCTTGGGCACAGTTCCAGAAGAACTAGGGGTGACACCAACTGAAGCTAAACCTGGCCTGCCCTTAGGAGAAGCCTTGGAAACAGAAGGAGAGGGCCTAACCACCCTAGGCAGGAGGGAGTATAGTAACCTGAGAAGCCCCATCACCCTGACCTGCCTCCTGAGAGGCCACATCCTGCAATAACAAAGTCTCTCCCTGGGATCCCAAAGAAACCTCCGGTGGAACCACCGGCTCCACTGACACCTCTAAAGAACCGGCGTCCGGTACGGACAGTTCTTCTAGCCTAGGCTTCACTGCTTTGTCCTTGCGCTTCTTCGAAGAAGCGGGCGTCGGAGCATCCGACGGCATTTTATAATTGCACCGCTTCCCGAAGACTAACCTGGCACAATCTAATCTCCTCCTTATAGTGCGCTTATTGAATCTAGCACAAGAGCGACACCCAACAACGTCGTGCTCAGGCCCTAAACAAGGAATACACAAAGTATGATAATCTCTATGCCGTATCTGTTTCCCACAAGAAATACAATTATTCACTTTTTCTGACATCCGGTAAACCACTGAGGCAAGAAAAAACTAAAATATTCCCCAACGGGGTACTTAGCCAACTTTGACTCGGTCTGAAACTCCGAAATCGAAAAATTTCAGAACGCCAACCGGCACTTGCAATACAGCTTCTGCATCGGACCATGCGGCAAAAAAGACTGAGGATATGACGTCGGTCATGCGCATTTGTACCCTGACGTCCTGATGTCAGTCAAATGCGCCTTGACCGACGTCAGCCTTATACTTTGATATTCGGGCCGACCGAGGACAGCGGACTACCCAAGTGTAAGGACTGCAGCAATGTGAGATGAAGAACATCTGTAGGGTACTCCTGCCGGCAGGCAGCCCGAGGTCGGCCAGAATATCAAAGTCTGGGTCCGGTGTCGGCTGTATCAGCAAGTACCCTGACGTCAGAACGCATGGGCATAAAGCTGACAGCCGACGCCATCTTCTCCAGCCTTTCTTGCCCCTGATGTCAGAAGCTCCCATAAAACCAAAAGATGTCCCAAGGGAAACACAAATAGACCAGAAAGGTAGTGGAAAAGAAACACGAGGGGTCTGGAGGGAGGGAAACACCGACAGCAACAGTGAAGACACTCAAACATCTACATTTATGGTAGGTATACACAACTGTACTATGTTTTTCGTGTTTCACTGTTGCAGTCATAACTGTAGGGTAGAATCCCAAAGCTGAGAACACGGGAGGAGGTTATGAAGAAGGAGCAGCTAGAAGACACTGCAAAACAGCAGTGGCAAAGCCTGCCCTAGACTTAGAGTACAAAGGGAGGTTATAGTGCTTGGAAAAGGTATGCACAGAGCTCCAAGTGGCAGCCTCCAGAATGTCCTTGGTAGGAACTCCTCTGAGAAAGGCTGCTGAAGTGGCAGCTGCTCTAGTAGAATGAGCCCTGACAGTACCTGGAAACTGTTTTCCATAAAGAGAGTAACAATATCTTATTCCATGAGCAATCCATTTGGAAATAGTTTGCTTAGAAATAGCTTTACCTAGAGAACTGGAAGCAAAAGAAATAAGCAATTGATCTGATTTTCTGAAATCTTTAGTTTTGTCCAGGTAAAAACGTAGTTGCCTGTGTACGTCCAATGAATGCAAAATCCTTTCCCCCTTATTTTGGGAAAAGGGTAGGCAGGTGAATAGTCTGATTTAGAGCCACACTAGAAACTACCTTAGGCATAAAAGTAGGATTGGTCCTCAAGGAAACTCTGTCCTAATGGAAGATGAGGTATGGTTCCACGGCCATGAGGGCTTGTAACTCAGATACCCTTCTGGCAGAAGTTAAGGCCAACAAGATAGCTGTCTTCCAGGATAAGAACTTAATATCCACAGAGGCAGCAGGATCAAAAGGAGGCAAAGTAAGCTTTTCCAAGACATAGCTGAGATCCCAAGGAGGGACAGGAGGAGATCTAGGTTGTCTTAAATTCTTAGCTCCTCTCAGAAATTGTCTAACCAGCTGGTGGGAAAAAATGGGCGGATCACAATTGAAATGAGCCAAAATAGCAGAAGCATGAATTTTAATGGAAGAAAAGGAAAGACCTTTAAGCAAAAGGTCTGAGAGATAAAGTAAAAAGTACAGTTTTGTACCTACCATAAATGTAGATGTCCGAACTGGATAGCATCTGCAGTCATAACAAGTGGGTTGTCCTGTCATCAGGCAGCCCTGCAGTCGGCCGGATTCCAAAGTCCGGGTCCGGCTTCGGCTGATGTCGCACTCCTCCCGACGTCATCTCTGTTGGTCTTCGGGTATAAAAGCAATAGCCGACGCCATTTTCCTCAGTGTTTCTTGCCCCAGATGCCAGTAGCCCTCTTGCAGGCTAAAAATTTGGATAGATGCCAATGTTTCCAAATAGATAGAGGTAAACACAGCAATAAGCATATATGTACAAACAAATACACCATAAAAGACTCCCCCCCCAAAAGCTAGCTATTAGGAGGGTAAACACCCTAGGAGTACCACAGAGGGGAAGGAGGGAGGGTAATCCTGACTGCAGATGCTATCCAGTTCGGACATCTACATTTATGGTAGGTACAAAACTGTACTATGTCCTTCATGGATGCATCTGCAGTCATAACAAGTGGGTAGAATACCATTAGCCAACTAGGGGAGGAGGTAAAAAGTAGATTATGGTGTGTTTAGGATCCCTTGCAGTACAGCAGTGGCAAACCCTGCTCGGGATCTGGAATAAAGAGGCAAATTATAATGCTTGGCAAATGTATGCACGGAGGTCCAAGTAGCCGCCTCAATAATGTCTTTGGTTGCCACTCCTCGTAAGAAGGCTGTGGTAGTGGCTGTTGCCCTTGTAGAATGAGGTCTTATGTTCTGTGGAATTGGTTTTCCATGGAAGGAGTAACAGTATCGTATGCAATTTCCTATCCATTTGGAGATTGTCTGTTTGGAAATAGCTTTTCCTTCCCTTCCTGTTGCATAGGCTACAAAGAGTTGGCCAGTCTTTCTGCTATTTTTTGTTCTGTCCAAGTAGTAGCGTAGCTCTCTATGTACATCCAAGGTATGCAGTATTCTTTCCCCTCTGTTTTGTGGGTTGGGAAAGAAGGTAGGTAGGTGGATTGCCTGGTTTAAAGACACTCTGGATACCACCTTGGGCATAAATGTAGGATTAGTCCTCAAGGACACTCTATCTTGGTGGAAGATTAGGAAGGGTTGCACTGCCATTAAGGCCTGTAGTTCTGAAACCCTCCTTGCTGAAGTAATTGCCAGTAGGAAAGCAGTTTTCCATGACAGGTGTTGTAGGTCTGCTGTTGCTGCTGGTTCAAAGGGTGATAGTGTCAACTTTTCTAGCACAAAGTTTAAATCCCAAGCTGGTAATGGTGGTTTCCTTGGAGGTTTTACATTCTTGATTCCTCTGAGGAACTGCCTGAGCAAAGGTGCGAAAAACAGGTGGATCAAAGCTGTATTCTGCTGAAATAGCTGATGCATGTATCTTGATGGAGGAGTAGGACAGGCCTGAATGAAGAAGTTCGCCAGATACTCCAGAATGTTAGGCATATCTATGTTTGACACATCTTTTCCTCTTTCCGTACTCCAAATGACAAACCTTTTCCATTTTCCAGCATAGTTCCTTCTTGTTGAAGGTCTGCGTGCTTCAAGAATAATGTCCTTAACTCTTTGGGAAAGTTCTGGATTAGCTGCTGCTATGTGATGTTCCATGCAGTCAGTTGCAGCGTTTTAGGTTTGGATGTATGATGCTGTAGTTGTTCTGAGTTAACATCAAAGGCATCAGTGGTATTGGCCACATATTGTTCCGAGACATGCTCTTCAGTAGTGGGTACCAGTGTTGTCTTGGCCAGTTTGGAGCTATCAGGATTATCCTTGGACGTTCTTCCCTTATTTTTAGCAGTACCTTGTGTATCAAAGGAAGAGGTGGGAATGCATATGCTGTTAGGCCTTTCCAGTTGAAGGAGAGTGAGTCCACTTTCCATGTTAGTGGGTGGAATGTCCTTGTGCAGAATTTTTTGAGCTGGTAATTGAGAGGTGATGCAAATAGGTCTATCTGTGGCATTCCCCATTTCTTGAGATGGTCTTGAAGATGTCCGGGTGCAGCTTCCATTCGTGGGCATCCGAAGTGGTTCTGCTTAATATGTCTGCCAGAGTATTGTCTTTCCTGGTACAAATATTGCCTGTAACTGAATGTTGTAGCTGAGTGCCAGGGTCCACAGCTCCAAGGTCATTCTGCATAGGGGTATGAATGAGTGCCTCCCTGTTTGTTGATGTACCACATGACTGTGGTGTTGTCTGTCCTTATCATCAACTGGCCCTCTTTGAGAAATGGTTTGAACTTTTGGATTGCCAGTTTTACTGCCAGCATTTCTTTTAGATTGATGTGCAGGTGAAGTTGATCCTGTGTCCACAATCCTTGCACGCATTTGTCCAGCATGTGGGCCCCCATCCTAGGTCTGAAGCGTCTGTTGTGATGGTCTGGCTTGGTTGACATCTGCGAAAGGGTAGGCCTGGGTTTGACTGGCATGCCTGAGCCCACCATAGGAACTCCTGTTTTAAGCATGGAATTAGTGGGATTTCTGTTTCTAGACTGTGTCTGTGTTGGGACCATAAATTCTTTAGGTACCACTGTAGTTTCCTCATATGTAGTCTGGCAAATGGGACCAAGATTATGCATGATGCCATGAAGCCCAAGGCCTGTAGAACTTTTCTTGCTGTTAACTTGTTCAGTTTTGTTAGTGCCAAGAAGTAAAGAGGAAGTTCTTTTTGTTTTCTGTAGTCAGGAATGCCATTTGTTGTACTGTGTCCAATTCAGCCTAAGAAAGTCCTTGTTTGGGATGGTATCAGTCTTGACTTTTGTAAATTGACTGTGTATCCCAGTCCTTGTAGCAAGTAAATGACCCTTTGTAAATCTGTTGTCAGCTTGCTTTTGTTGTCCCTTGTAGCAGGCAGTCGTCCAGGTATGGGTAAATTTGAATTCCTGTAGTCTGCAATGGCGATTACTGATGCCAGGCATTTTGTGAATACTCTGGGCAGTAGATAAGCCAAAGGGCAATGCTGAGAATTGATAGTGCTCTGATCCTGCAAGAAATCTGAGGTATCTTCTGCAGATTGGTCGAATGGGGACGTGCAGGTATGCCTCCTTGAGATCTAGAGTTACCAGCCAAGACTCCTTGCCCAGCATGGGAAGAAGTTGCTGTAGGGTCAGCATTTTGAATTTTGGGACAATGATGTATGTATTTAAGGTGGACAGGTAGAATTGGTCTCCAACTTTTTCCTTTCTTGGAACTAGGAATAGTCTGGAGTAGAACCCCTTTCCTTGTTCTGCTGTTGGCACTCTTTCCACAGCTCTCATGTTTGCTAACTCCATTATCTGGCGTAGAGCCTCTGTTTTTGATTTGGAGGTAGATTTGGCATTCCTCTTTTGACTGGTAAAGTGTGGAAGTGAAACCGGTAACCTTGATCCTTGTCTTTTGTTATGTAGTGCCAGTTCTTTGAAAATAAGGTTAACTTTCCGCCTAGAGGGGCTGCTATTTGTTCCCTGGTAGGCGGATTTAGGATTAAGTCACTGCGGTTGTGCTGATGTAGTGGCAGTGGCTGTGTCTGTGCCTCTGTTGTTACCTTGCCACTGTCGTCCTCTGTAGGCACCTCCTCTGGATTGGTTTCTGCCTCTGGAACGTCTATTTCTACCCCTTTGAAATTTTGTGGAGTCAGGAAAGGACCAATTCTTGGCAGGCCAGTTCCTGCTAAACCTTGGGGTTGAACCTGCAAGAAATCTTTAACAGTTTGAACAGATTTTGCCTTTTCTTCCATTTTCTTCATAACCTGCTGGGCAGGTGTACCAAACAGACTTGTCTTGTCCATAGGAGCATCTAGCAACTTAGCTTTAACATGATCCGGTAAAGCTTGTTCCTTTAGCCATGCATGCCTTCTTATCACTGTGCCTGTCATGACTGATCTAAATGAAGCCTCCAGTGCATCATAGCCACATTTTAAGGAATGGTTGCTAACCTGTTGTATGTTATTTACCATCTCTAATACATATTTCTTATCAAGAGATTCATCAGTGGTTAGTTTTTTAGTTAACTGATCAAGCATAAACTCTTGGTATTGTATCATGTGAAACTGACAGTTTAAAGCTCTAGCTGAGAGAGTAGCTGAGGTGTAGACCTTTTTACCCCATCTGTCTAGTGACCTTGCTTCCCTTTCAGAAGGAATAGGGTTTTTAGCTGTGGTCGGCTACTGCCTTGGGACCCTGGGATATAGTTTCTGGGTCTGCAAGTGGGGCCTTGTAAAGGTGGTGATGAGTATCTGGCACCCTGTAAAATCTGTCTGGTTTGGCAGGGGCTGGGGGTAAAGAATCTGGAGCGGAGCAAACATCATTGAAAGCATCATCCACCACAGAGAGAACAGGAGGTATAGCTAAGGGCCTGTGCTGTGGGAGGTGCAGAAAGGTCCTAAGTCTTTTCTGGAGTCTGAAAAATCCTGTTGCTGCCATTGGAACTGTTCTCGCATGGCATGCAAGGTTTCCCCAAAGGAGAATTCTTCTGGTGGGAAGCAGCTGGAATGGATTCTTCAGCATCCGAATCTTCAAAATTGGAGAAGGGAGCCTCAGGCTGATCAGTTATGTCTGATTCATCAGCAGAATCATCAGTAGAGACTGGCTCAGGGGCTCTGCCCTAGGTCTCTTCTCAGGGGGCTGAGAGGCCCTGTCTGGGTGAGGTTGAGATCCTCTAATTAAGGAAATTAAATCTTCTGCCAAGGAAAGCATTTGAGAACTAGAAGAGGGCCTGGATGTGGGGGTTTAACAGGCACTGATTTAGTAGTCTTGGCTGCTTTAGCCCTGGCGAAGGCCTTAATGGACATGGCAGCTGGAGGCCTAGCAGCACCACGTGCTGGGGTAGAGACATCCAAGGGGATGGTGTCTGATAAGTCAACCACCGTAGTGGGTAAAATTTCTGAGGTCGATTCAAGAGTTGTAGCAGGGGCCTCAGTTGTTAGAATAGGTTCAGCTGTACTTTGAGCAGTTTTCGGTTTGGCGAAACAGAGACACTCATGTTTGCTTTACCGTGGTTTCGGCGAAACCGCGGACCGCGAGTGTCGGTCTTTATCTTTGCGTTTTTGGGTGTAGTCGGAGGATCCGGCGGCATAATGTACGCAAAATCAGTACCGAAAAACTGTTCTGCAAACTCCGACCGACGCCTAAGCGTTCGTCGGTTAAAAGAAGCACAGGCGAACAGGCTGCTACGTCGTGGGCTGGGCCTAAACAAGGCAGACAGTATGAGTGGAAATCTTTATGAGGTATTTGTTTCCCACAGGTTAAACAATTGTTAACTTTTTCTGACATCGGCTGAGGCAAGAAAGAGTCCCCAACGGGTACTTAGCTTTAGAAGTCTTGAGTAGTATTCGGTAGAAGTAATCTCTGGATCCGACCGACCGGCACTTGCGAACAGCTTCTGCTTCGGGCCACGGCAAGAAAGACTGAGGAAAATGGCGTCGGCTGATGCTTTTATACCCGAAGACCAACAGAGATGACGTCGGGAGGAGTGCGACATCAGCCGAAGCCGGACCCGGACTTTGGAATCCGGCCGACTGCAGGGCTGCCTGACGACAGGACAACCCACTTGTTATGACTGCAGATGCATCCATGAAGGACATCAGAGGGAATATCAGGTAAAAAAAGGATCAGAACCACGATCCTGCATCCAAATACAAAATCTCTTCCATTTAGAAGCATAAGATTTCCTTGTACTAGGACGCCTAGCTTCCAAAAGAATATCCAAAATTTGTTTAGGAAGAGAAGAAGGAATCAATTGCCTTTGATGAGCCAAGCTGCCAGGCAGAGAGTCTTGATTTGAGAGTGAAATACCTGACCCTGATGCTGGGACAGTAGAGAATGGGTCAGAGGAAGACTCCAAGGGGGTTCCAAGCAAAGGTGCAGTAGAGTTGGATACCAAAACTGACGAGGCCAATTTGGAGCTATCAAAATGATAAGTCGGGGTATGTCCAGCTTTATCTTTAGCAATACCCGAGGCAGAAGAGGAAGAGGAGGGAAAGCATATCCCGAAAGATTCCTCCAGCTGAAGGACAGGGCATCCACTTTCCAAGCTGTCTTGTGGAAGGACCTGGTGCAAAAGAGAGGCAACTGATGGTTGAGATGGGACGCAAACAGATCTATCTGAGGACAGCCCCAAACTGCAGTTATCTTGCTGAATAAGTTGGGTCCAACATCCATTCGTGAGGATCCAAAATGTTTCTGCTTAGGCTGTCTGCTAAGAGATTCTGATTTCCTGGAATGAACTGTGCCTGAAGATCCAGATTCAAATTTAGGGCCGTGTCCCATAAAGTCATGGCAAGTCTGCAAAGGGGGTAAAAGTGAGAGCCCCCTTGCTTGTTTATATACCACATGACTGTGGTATTGTCTGTTCGAATTAGCAGAGGTCCTGGCTTCAAAAGAGTCTGGAAGACTAGAAGAGCATTTTGGACTGCCAACATCTCTTTCAAGTTGATGTGCCATAGAAGGTGTTTGTTTGTCCAAGAGCCCTGTTGGCATTTGTCTAGAAAATGAGCTCCTCAAGCATAATCCTAGGCATCCGTGGTTATGATCTGAGTAGGTTGAGGAAGACGAAAGGGCTTCCCTTCGTTCAAAACACACACCCTGGACCACCAAAGGAATTCCTTCTGGAGGCAGGGAATCAGTGGAATCATTGTATCCAGACTGTGGCAATGCTGAGACCATACACTCTTTAGGTACCATTGAAGTTTCCTCATGTGAAGCCTCGCATTTGGAATCAACAGGATGCAAGAGGCCATGTAGCCCAAAGCCTGCAGGAATTTCCTTGCAGTGAGCTGAGTCAAGGTTGCCAAGGTCTTGAAGATTGAAGACAGCTGTAACTGTTTTTCTGGAGTAAATAAGGCCATCTGTAAACTTGTGTCTAGAAGAGCTCCCAAAAAGATCATTCATTGAGAAGGAATCAAATGTGACTTTTTTGTGTTCACTGAGAATCCCAGTAGTAGGAGAAGACGCTGAACAAAATGCAGGTGTTGAAGTAAAAGGTCTTTGCTGTCTGCCAGAATTAGACAGTCGTCCAGATAGGGGTAAATCTGAATCCCCTGGAGTCTGCAGTAAGCTACTACTGGAGCCAGGCATTTGGTAAAAACTCTGGGCGCAGTAGATAAGCCAAATGGCAGTACAGAGAATTAGAAGTGTCTCGAGCCTGCCTTGAATCTGAGGTACTTTCTGCATTGTTGCCTTATGGGGACGTGTAAGTAAGCGTCTTTTAAGTCCAATGTTACCATCCAAGCATCTTGTGAGAGCATTGGGAGAAGTTGTTGAAGTGTAAGCATCTTGAATTTTGGAATTTCCAAAAAGGTGTTTAATATTGAGAGGTCCAGAATAGGTCTCCAGGAGTTCTGTTTTCTTGGGACCAGAAAAAGTCTTGAATAAAAACCTTTCCCCACCTCTAGAGGTGGAAAGTACAGTTTTGTACCTACCATAAATGTAGATGTCCGATAGGTGTGCATCTGCAGTCATAACATATGGGTTGTCCTGCCTCAGGTAGCCCTTTGGTCGGTCGGATTCCAAAGTCTGGGTCTGGCCTCGGCTGATGTTGCACTTTCCCCGACGTCAGAGCGTCTGGGGTATAAAAGCATCAGCCGACGCCATTTTCCTCAGTTTATCTTGCCCCAGATGCCAGATGCCCTCTAGGAAGGCTAAATTTGGATAAATGCAATAAAAATCCAAACATTTGCAAAATTATATATATATATGTATATACAAACAAATACACCATAATAGATTCCCCCAGCTAGCTAAAAGAGGGGTAAGCACCCTAGGAATACCACAGAGGGGTAGGAGGGAGGGTAAACCTGACTGCAGATGCATACCTATCGGACATCTACATTTATGGTAGGTAAAAAACTGTACTATGTCCTTCAAGGATGCATCTGCAGTCATAACATATGGGTAGAATACCATAGCCAATCTGGTGGAGGAGGTACTAAGAAAAGGATGGTGTAGTTAAGATCCCCTGCAGGACTGCAGTAGCAAAGCCTGCTCTGGATCTGGAGTATAAAGGTAGATTGTAATGTTTGGCAAATGTATGCACGGAGCTCCAAGTAGCAGCTTCTAAAATGTCCTTGGTAGCCACCCCTCGTAGGAAGGCTGTAGTGGTGGCCGCGGCCCTTGTGGAATGAGGCCTGATGTTTGCAGGAACTGTCTTTCCATGAAAGGAGTAACAAAATCGAATGCAATTTCCTATCCATTTTGAAATTGTCTGTTTGGAAATTGCTTTTCCTTGCAACCCAGCAGCATATGCTACAAATAGTTGGTCAGTTTTTCTGCTACTTTTAGTTCTGCCCAAGTAGTAGCGTAATTGTCTGTGTATATCCAGGGTGTGCAGAAGTTTTTCCCCTCTATTCTGTGGATTTGGGAAGAATGTAGGCAAGTGAATAGCTTAGTTCAAGGATACCCTAGATACCACCTTTGGCATAAAAGTAGGATTGGTTCTTAGTGAAACTCTGTCCTGATGGAAGATAAGAAATGGCTGTACTGCCATTAATGCTTGTAACTCAGATACTCTTCTTGCTGAAGTTATTGCCAGAAGGAATGCAGTTTTCCAAGACAGAAACTGTAGATCCGCTGATGCTGCTGGTTCAAAGGGAGGTAGTGTTAGTTTCTCCAAGGCAAAGTTAAGATCCCAAGCAGGTAAAGGGGGTTTTCTTGGAGGTTTGATATTTTTTTATCCCTCTCAGAAATTGCCTGAGGAGAGGGTGCGAGAAGATAGGTGGATCCACATTGTATTCTGCTGAAATTGCTGAGGCATGAATCTTAATGGAAGAATAGGACAGACCATTGTGGAACAATTCTGCTAAGTATTCCAGAATATGTGTCATGCTTGCCACGGTCACATCTAAACCTTTTGATGTGTTCCAAATGAGAAATCTTTTCCATTTAGCTGAGTATGTCTTCCTTGTGGAAGGCCGGTGAGCTTCCATGATAATGTCCTTCACTCTCTGTGATAAAACATTTTGTTTGGGATTTAAGGAATTTTCCAGGCAGTTAGTTGCAATGTTTTCAAGTTGGGATGCATGATCTTGAAATTGTTCTGCATCAGAAGAAGAGGCCATAGGGGGAGAGGCCATGGTTTTGCCTGTGACATGCTCCTCAATAGTGGATACCAGTGTTGCCTTGGCCAGTCTGGAGCTATCAGAATCACTCTTGGCTGTTCCTCCCTGATTTTCAGTAGAACCTTGTACATAAATGGGAGAGGTGGGAAGGCATATACTTTTAGAGTTTTCCAGCTGAAAGAGAGAGAGTCCACTCTCCAAGCTTGTGGGTGGTATGTCCTTGAGCAGAATGTCTTCAGTTGATGGTTGAGGGGGGAAGCGAACAGGTCTATCTCCGGCGTTCCCCATGCCTTTGTTACGAGTTTGAAGATGTCTGGGTGCAGCATCCATTCGTGTGCATCCATGGTAGTTCTGCTTAAGCTGTCTGCCAGTGTATTTTCCTTTCCTGGCACGAACTGGGACTGCAGTTGGATATTGAGTTTCAGGCATAGTTCCCATAGATTCATAGCCAGCCGGCATAGAGGGTAGGAGTGTGTGCCTCCCTGCTTGTTTATGTACCACATGACCGTGGTGTTGTCTGTCCTTATTAGCAGGTGTCCTTGATGGAGGAAGGGTTTGAATTGCATGCAACACTGCCAGCATTTCCTTTTGGTTTATGTGCACGCGTAGCTGCCCTTGAGACCATAGGCCTTGGATACATTTGCCCTCCATGTGTGCTCCCCATCCTCGGTCCGAGGCGTCCGTGGTGATGGTTTGTTTTGTTTTTGGTTTGTTGAAAGGCAACCCTTTGTTGGACTGGCAGGCCTGAGCCCACCACAGGAATTTCTTTTGAAGGCAAGGAATGATTGGTATCAAAGTTTCCAAACTGTGAGAAAGGCCATTTGGGTGGTTGTGTCTAGATCTGCACCCAAAAAGGTTATCCTTTGCGATGGAACAAGTCTTGATTTTTGGATGTTGACTGTGTATCCAAATGCCTGTAGCAGGTGGATGGCATAGGCCAAGTCCTTTATCAAATTTTCCTTGTTGTCCGCTTGTATAAGGCAGTCATCCAGATATGGGTAGATTTGAATCCCCTGAAGTCTGCAGTGTGCAATTACCGATGCCAGGCATTTCGTGAATACTCTGGGCGCAGTAGATAAGCCAAAGGGCAATGCTGAGAATTGATAATGCTCTGATCCTGCAAGAAATCTGAGGTGTCTTCTGCAATTTGGTCGAATAGGAATGTGCAGGTATGCCTCCTTGAGATCTAGAGTCACCAGCCAAGACTCCTTGCCCAACATGGGAAGAAGTTGCTGTAGGGTCAGCATCTTGAATTTTGGCACAATGAGTTAAGTATTCAGTGCAGACAGGTCGAGAATAGGCCTCCATTGATTTTCTTTTCTTGGTACAAGGAATAGTCTGGAGTAAAATCCTTGGCCTTGTTCTGAAAGTGGTACCTTCTCTATAGCTTTTATTTGAAGCAAGTTGTTGATCTGCTTTAAAGCCTCTGCCCTCTGATTTGGTGGAAGGTTTGGCATTCCATTTCTCTTTGGCAAAGTGTGGAAGTGGAACCTGTAGCCTTTGTCTGTTTGCAGTGTCCATGTGTCCCTTGTAATATAATGCCAGTTTTCTGAGAATAAAGCAAGCTTTCCGCCCAAGGGTGCTTCCAGTTGAGCCCTGGTAGGCGGAATCAGAGTAAAGTCATTGAGCCTGTCCTGGTGTAGTAGTTATTGTTGCTGCTGTTGCACTACCTCTCTGGTTGGCAGGCTGCCACTGACGGCCTCTGTAGGAGCCCCTAGATTGGCCTCTGCCTCTGGGACGTCTGTTCCTGCCTCTCTGGGCTCTGTCCGAGTCTGGAAAGGACCAATTCTTAGTAGGCCAGTTTCTGCTGAACCTCGGTGGTTGTACTTGCAGGAAATCCTTAACTGTTTGCACAGATTTTGCCTTTTCTTCATACTTTTTTAAGACCTCCTGAGCAGAGGAGCCAAATAAATTTTGTTTCTCCATTGGAGCATCCAGGTGTTTAGCTTTAACATGGTCTGGCAAAGATTGTTCCTTCAGCCAGGCATGCCTACGAATAACTGCCCCAGTCATAGCTGACCTAAATGAAGCCTCCAATGCATCATAACCACACTTTAAGGAATGATTACTAACCTGCTGTGAGTTGTGTACCAAATCCTGAAGGGATTTACGGTCAAGGGGTTCAGGAGAAGAAAGCTTCTTATTCAGTTCATCTAACAAATACTCTTGGTACTGTATCATATGAAATTGACAATTTAGTGCCCTGACGGAAAGAGTTGCAGAAGTATATACCTTCTTTCCCCATCTCTCTAAAGCTCTAGACTCTCTTTCAGAAGGTAGAGGATTTTTGGCAGTGGCAGCCGCAACCCCTTTAGGGCCCAGAGTAATAGTTTCTGGGTCTGCAGAATGGGCTTTATACAGATGGAAATGAGAATCCAGGACCCTGTAGTATCTATCAGGTTTGACAGGGGCCGGAGGGAGAGTATCAGGGGCTGTACTGACATTGTACACATCATCAATTACATTAAAAACAGGAGGTACAGCTAAGGGCCTATGTATTGGCAAATGTAAAAAGGTCCTTAATATTTTTCTAGAATCAGAGAATTCCTGACCTTGCCATTGAAAATGCTCTCTCATGGAATGTAAAGTCTCACCAAAGGAATACTCTTCAGGAGGGGAGGCCGAAGGGATAGATTCTTCAGCATCAGAATCCTCATAGGGCGAATAAGCCTCCTCCTGGTGGTCTGACAATTCAGATCCATCCGTGGACTCATCTGAAGAGTGTGGGTCAGAGGGCTCAGTCCTGGGCCTTTTGTCTGATGGAGGATGAGAGGACCTGTCCGGGTGAGGTTGTGAACCTCTAATCAAAGAAATAAGGTCCTCTGCAAGGCTGAGGATCTGAGAACTAGAGGAAGGCCTCTGGGAGGTAGTTTTGGGAGGCAAAGCTTTAGAAAGTTTAGCAGCTTTAGCCCTAGAAAAGGCCTTAATGGACATGGAAGCAGGGGGCCTAGCTGCCCCTGGTCTGGGCCTAAGCAAGGAAGGCAGTAGGAATGGAAATCCTTATGAGGTATTTGTTTCCCACAAGTTAAACAATTATTTACTTTATCTGACATCGGCTGAGGCAAGAGAGAGTCCCCAACGGGGTACTTAGCTTTTTCGAAGTCTTCGGTAGCTGAATTCACTGGATCTGACCGACCGGCACTTGCGAACAGCTTCTGCTTTGGGCACCGCGCGGCAAGAAAGACTGAGGAAAATGGCGTCGGCTGATGCTTTTATACCCCAGACGCTCTGACGTCGGGGAAAGTGCGACATCAGCCGAGGCCAGACCCAGACTTTGGAATCCGGCCGACCGAAGGGCTGCCTGAGGCAGGACAACCCATATGTTATGACTGCAGATGCATCCTTGAAGGACATCAGGTTCTATGGCTCTTAAGGCTAATAAAGCATCCACTTGATTTAAGGCCTCTGTCCATTGATGTTTTGGCAGATCTGGCCAGTCGGAAGGCCTTGGCAGAGTGTGAAAGTGGAATCTGTAGCCTTTCAAAATCACGTCTAACACCCATTTGTCCTGGGTAATGCGAGTCCAATTTTGGTAAAAAAGAGAAAGTTTTCCTCCGAGAGGGGCATCCAGGGAAGGAGGACCTGTAGCTCAACAGAGGGAGTCATTGGGCCTGCTTTCTTTGGGTTTGAGGTCTGTCTTCTCCCCTTCTAGGTGAAGAAGCAGTCCACTGTCTAGATATGTAAGAGGCCTGAGCCCGACCTCTGGACCGTCTATATCTTCCCCTTTGAGGCCTGTCAGAAGTGGGAAAAAGACCAATTTTTGGAAGGCCAATTTCTAGAAAATCTAGGAGGCTGTACTTGCAAAAAATCTTTTACAGTCTGCATAGACTTGGCTTTTTCTTCCATCTTTTTAATAACCTCCTCAGCCTTAGATCCAAATAAGACATCATGCTGAACAGGGGCATCTAGCAATTTAGCCTTAACTTGGTTCAGGTAAATTCTGCTCACGAAGCCAAGCATGTCTCCTGATAACAGTACCAGAGGCAGCAGCCCTGCAGGAAGCCTCTAAGGCATCAAAACCACAATGTAAACTATGTTTGCTAACTTGTTCAGTTGCATGCAACACATCCTGTAATTCCTTGTCCTCAGCACATGCAGGAAAGGTAGAAAGCTTTTGTTTTAAAACAGATAAAAGAAACTGTCGATACTTAAACATGTGAAACTGGCAATTTAAAGCTCTAATAGAAAGGGTAGCTGAAGTATAAACCTTTTTGCCCCACCTGTCCAAGGCACGAGAATCCTTTTCAGAGGGGATAGGATTCTTACAGGAGGCGGCCTTAGCAGCATTGGAACCCTGCGAAATAGTTTCAGGATCAGCAGAAGGGTTCTTAAATAAGAATTGATGGGAATTAGGGACCCTGTAAAATCAATCAGGCTTAGAAGGAGCAGGCGGCATGGAATCAGGATTCAAGTTAGCTTCAGAGAAGGCATCATCCACAATGTCAAGTACAGGAGGAATAGCTAAAGGCCTGTGTTGAGGGAGAAGAAGAAATTCCCTAAGTCTCTTTTTGGAAGCAGAATAATCCTGACCTTCCCAATGAAAATGCTCCCTCATCTCATGCAAGGTTTCCCCAAAAGAGAAATCTTCAGGGGGAGAGGCAGAGGGAACAGAATCCTCTGCATCCGAATCCTCATAAGGAGGAAAAGAGTAATCCTGATCAGAGGAAGAAACTGAAGATACAGAAGCCTGATCAGAGGAATCATAAGGGATATCCTGTCTAGGCCTTTTCTCAGGAGGAGGGTGAGAGCCCCTAATCATAGTTAATAAATCCTCAGCCATCCGTAGTAATTGCTTCTGACTCTTAGGAGCTGAATCCGAAGAAGCTTGATCAGAAAGTCTGGGTTTAACAGGATTCTTTGACTTAGCCTTTGTCTTTGTGGAAATAGTAATATGTGAAGGCCTGAAGACCCCCTCAGAAGCCGGTACCTGCACAGCGGTTCCGGACCCATCTGAAGGAGCGACGTCCGAAGGTCCTGCAGCAGACAAATTACTAGGCCTAGATGGCACCCCATGGGAGTCCGTGTCGGCCATCGGTTCTGAAGTGGCAGACGACAGGGGCTGCAAAAGCGCCTCACTGACGACCGCCGAACCCGAAGCTGGCTCTGGCTGCAAAATATCCTGTTTGGACCTCGGAGGCCTGTCCTTATCTTTGCGTTTCTTCTGTATTCCGGTAGTCGGTAAAGTATCCGACTACATCCTATAATTAAATCGTCTACCATAGTAATTCAATGCCCAATCGTACCTACTCTTGATAGTGCGAGAATTAAACCTGGCACAGAACCGACAGCAAGAAACGTCGTGGTCAGGGCCTAAGCAAGGTAGACAGTAAGAGTGGAAATCTTTATGAGGTATTTGTTTTCCACACGATACACAATTATTAACTTTTTCTGGCATCGGAGGAGCAAGAAAAAGGTTTCCCCAATGGGGTACTTAGCTTTGAGAAGAGAAGTAGAAAACTTCGGACCGACGACAAATGCACCATGTTGTCTTGAAAACGCTAACCAACAACTAGCGAACTGCTTTGCACCGCACGGCAAGAAAGACTGGAGAAGATGGCGTCGGCTGTCAGCTTTATGCCCATGCGTTCTGACGTCAGGGCACTTGCTGATACAGCCGACGTCGGACCCAGACTTTGATATTCTGGCCGACCTCGGGTTGCCTGCCGGCAGGAGTACCCTACAGTTATGACTGCAACAGTGAAACATGAAGAAAGTACAGTTTTGTACCTACCATAAATGTAGATGTCCGATAGGTATGCATCTGCAGTCATAACATATGGGTTGTCCTGCCTCAGGCAGCCCTTCGGTCGGCCGGATTCCAAAGTCTGGGTCTGGCCTCGGCTGATGTCGCACTTCACCCGATGTCATAGCTCCTGGGGTATAAAGGCATCAGCCGACGCCATTTTCCTCAGTGTTTCTTGCCCCAGATGCCAGGTGCCCTCAAGGAAGGCTAAATTTGGATAAAAGTAGAAAATTCCAAACAGTAGAAAGCAAAAAAAAAAAAAATATATATATATATATATATATATATATATATATATATATATACATATATATATATATACATATATACATACAAACAAATACACCATAATAGATTTCCCCCAGCTAGCTAAAAGAGGGGTAAGTACCCTAGGAATACCACAGAGGGGAAGGAGGGTGGGTAATCCTGACTGCAGATGCATACCTATCAGACATCTACATTTATGGTAGGTACAAAACTGTACTATGTCCTTCAAGGATGCATCTGCAGTCATAACATATGGGTAGAATACCATAGCCAAACTGGGGGGGGGAGGCACTAAGATAATGATGGTGTAGTTAAGATCCCTTGTAAAACTGCAGTTGCAAAACCTGCTCGGGATCTGGAGTATAAAGGAAGATTGTAATGCTTGGCAAATGTATGCACGGAGCTCCAAGTAGCAGCTTCTAAAATGTCTTTGGTAGCCACTCCTCGTAGGAAAGCTGTAGTGGTGGCAGTAGCTCTTGTGGAGTGAGGCCTGATATTTTCAGGAGTTATCTTTCCATGAAATGAATAGCAGAATCGGATGCAATTTCCTATCCATTTTGAGATTGTCTGTTTTGAAATTGCTTTTCCTTGCACTCCTGTTGCATATGCTACCAAAAGCTGGTCAGTTTTTCTGCTGGCCTTAATTCTGTCCAGATAGTAGTGCAGTTGTCTGTGTACATCCAAGGTGTGTAGTAGTTTTTTCCCCCCTGTTCTGTGGGTTGGGGAAGAATGTAGGTAAATGAATAGCTTGGTTCAAGGATACCCTGGATACCACCTTTGGCATAAAAGTAGGATTGGTTCTCAGAGACACTCTAGGAGGTCATAGTCTCCCTATACTCCTCACTCATCAGACCAATGATTGAGTACAATGCCCCATTCGGAATGTATCTGACCCGACACTTGCAGCAGCTGGAGAGGCCACAAAAGTTCCTCACCAAAAGGATAAAGGGTCTCAAACATCTGTCCTATGCTGCCCGACTGAAAGAACTCCAGCTCTATTCAGTCGCTTACCGCTTGCTCAGAGGTGACCTTTGCCTAACATACAAGGCCATGTCAAACCCAGATTTGATGAATATGCTTCACCTCAAAAAATCTAGATCCGTCAGAGCCACAAGGGCGGAGACTTAAACCTCGACACGGCTATTAATAGGGCGTGCTGGAGGGATAGATTCATCACCCAAAGACTCCCTATGCTGTGGAATAAAATCCCGGTATATGTGAGGCAGAGCACCTCGCTGGCCTTGTTCAAGAGAAATCTTGACCAATGGATGGGAGATCGCAGATATACCCCAGGGATTACCTCAGTGTCACTGCTCAACAGAGGCACAGCAAAATAATGGGTATAGTTCCCCATACTAAAGGGGTGGCGTAAGCCACAAAACTATGGGCTAGGCTTGTAAATGCCCTCGGGCAGATAGCCTAGTATGAACCTATGAACCTATGAACCTATCCTGGTGGAAGATAAGGAAAGGCTGCACTGCCATTAATGCCTGTAACTCGGATACCCTTCTTGCTGAAGTGATTGCTAGCAGGAAGGCAGTTTTCCAAGATAAGAACTGTAAGTCTGCTGTTGCTGCTGGTTCAAAAGGGGGAAGTGTTAATTTTTCTAGCACAAAATTGAGATCCCATGCAGGCAGAGGTGGTTTCCATGGAGGCTTTACATTTTTGATCCCTCTCAAAAATTGTCTGAGGAGAGGATGAGAGAAGACAGGAGGATCCATGTTGTACTCTGCTGAAATTGCTGATGCATGAATCTTAATGGAAGAATAGGACAGGCCATTGTGGAACAGTTCTGCTAAGTATTCCAGGATGTGTGCTAGGTTTGCCAGTGTGACATTTTCTCCCTTTTTTGCAGTCCAAATGAGGAATCTTTTCCATTTGGCTGAATATGTTTTCCTTGTGGAGGGTCTGAGAGCCTCCAGGATAATGTCCTTAACCCTCTGAGATAAATCAGGTTGGTTTTGTTTTATGTAATTTTCCAAGCAGTTAGCTGCAGCGTTTTTAAGTTTGGATGCAGGGTCTTGCAGTTGTTCTGTGTTAGAAGTAAAGGACATAGAGGTAGAGGCCATGAGTGCGTCCGAGACATGCTTCTCAGTAGCGGGTACCAATGTTGCCTTGGCCAGTCTGGAGCTATCAGAATTACCTTTGGCTGTTCCTCTCTGATCTTCAGTAGAACTTTGTACATCAAAGGGAGAGGTGGGAAGGCATATACTGTCAGGGCCTTCCAGCTGAAAGAAAGGGAGTCCACCCTCCAGGCAAGTGGGTGGTATACTCTTGAGCAGAATTTCTTTAGTTGGTGGTTGAGTGGGGAGGCGAACAGGTCTATCTCTGGCATTCCCCATTTCTTTGTTATGGTTTTGAAGATATCTGGATGCAGCATCCATTCGTGAGCATCCGTGGTAGTTCTGCTTAAGCTGTCTGCTAGTGAATTCTCTTTCCCTGGTACAAATTTGGCCTGCAGTTGGATGTTGAGATTCAGGGCCAAGTTCCACAGGTCCATTGCCATCCGGCATAGAGGGTATGAATGTGTGCCTCCCTGTTTGTTGATGTACCACATGACTGTGGTATTGTCCGTCCTTATCAGCAGGTGTCCTTGCTGGAGGAATGGTCTGAATGCCTCGATTGCATGCTTCACTGCCAGCATCTCCTTTAGATTTATGTGTAGATTCAGCTGGTCTTGGGACCATAGGCCTTGGATGCACTTGTCTTCCATGTGTGCCCCCCAGCCTAGGTCTGAGGCGTCCGTGGTGATGGTCTGCCTTGGATGTGGTTTGTGGAAAGGCAATCCTCTGTTTATCTGACAGGCCTGAGCCCACCACAGGAATTCTTTTTTCAGGCATGGAATGATTGGTATCAGGGCTTCTAGACTGTGTTTGTGTTGAGACCATACATTCCTTAGGTACCATTGTAACTTTCTCATATGCAGCCTGGCATGTGGGATCAAGATTATGCAGGATGCCATGTAACCCAGGGCCTGCAGGACTTTCCTTGCAGTAAGCCGAGTTTGTCTTGTTAATGCCATGAAATAGAGAGGTGGTAGTTTTTGTTTTTCCTCTGTGAGAAAAGCCATCTGAGTTAGTGTCCAGTTCTGCACCCAAAAATGTTATCCTTTGGGATGGCACTAGTCTTGACTTCTGTATGTTGACTGTGTATCCCAAGGCTTGCAGCAGTTGTATGACATTGGCCAAATCCTTTATTAATTTCATCTTGTTGTCCGCTTGTATTAGACAGTCGTCCAAGTATGGGTAGATTTGAATTCCCTGAAGTCTGCAATGAGCAATTACTGATGCCAGGCATTTCGTGAATACTCTGGGCGCAGTAGATAAGCCAAAGGGCAATGTTGAGAATTGATAATGCTCTGATCCTGCAAGAAATCTGAGGTGTCTTCTGCAATCTAGTCGTATAGGGACGTGCAGGTATGCCTCCTTGAGATCTAGAGTCACCAGCCAAGACTCCTTGCCCAACATGGGAAGAAGTTGCTGTAGGGTCAACATTTTGAATTTTGGAACAATGAGATATGTGTTCAGTGCGGACAAGTCGAGAATAGGCCTCCATTGATTTTCTTTTCTTGGTACAAGGAATAGTCTGGAGTAAAAACCTTGGCCTTGTTCCATAGATGGAACCTTTTCTATTGCTCTCATCCTTAGTAAGCTGATGATTTGTTTTAGAGCCTCCGATTTCTGGCTTGGTGGAAGGTTTGGCATTCCTCTCTTTTTTGGTAGAGTGTGGAAGTGAAACCTGTAGCCCTTGTCTATTGTTTGTAAAGTCCATTTGTCTCCTGTAATGTAATGCCAGTTTTTTGAAAATAAAGCTAGCTTTCCGCCCAAGGGTGCTTCCAGTTGTTCCCTGGTAGGCGGAATCAGAGCCAAGTCATTGTGTCTGTCCTGTGGAAGTGGTTGCAGTCGCAGCTGTGGCGGCACTTCTCTGGTTGGCAGGTTGCCACTGACTACCCCTGTAGGCACCCCTTGACTGACCTCTGACTCTTGGGCGTCTATTTCTGCCTCTCTGTGCTCTGGAGGTGTCTGGAAAGGACCAATTCTTTGAAGGCCAATTTCTGCTAAACCTCGGAGGTTGGACCTGCAGGAAAGCCTTGACTGTTTGGACAGATTTTGCTTTTTCTTCCACTTTCTTTAGAACCTTCTGTGCAGGGGAGCCAAATAAACTTTGTTTCTCCATAGGGGCATCTAGGAGTTTAGACTTAACATGATCTGGTAAGGATTGTTCTTTTAACCAGGCATGCCTTCGAATAACTGCTCCAGTCATAGCTGATCTAAATGAAGCCTCCAGTGCATCATAGCCACATTTTAAGAAATGATTACTGACCTGCTGAGAGTTGTGTACCAAATCCTGAAGGGACTTACGGTCTAAAGATTCAGGAGAGGCCAGCTTTTTATTCAGCTGATCTAACAAAAATTCCTGGTACTGTATCATGTGAAATTGACAGTTTAAAGCCCTGGCAGAAAGAGTAGCAGATGTATAAACCTTTTTACCCCATCTCTCTAATGCTCTAGATTCTCTTTCAGAGGGTAGTGGGTTTTTGGCCGAGGCAGCTGCAACACCTTTAGGGCCCTGAGAAATGGTTTCTGGGTCTGCAGCATGGGCCTTATACAAGTGGAAGTGAGAATCCGGGACCCTGTAGTATCTGTCAGGTTTGGCAGGGGCCGGGGTAAGAGAATCAGGGGCAGTGCTGGCATCATTGTATGCATCATCAACAACTGATAGTACAGGTGGTATGGCTAAAGGCCTATGCTGTGGTAAGTGTAAAAAAGTCCTTAGCCTTTTCCTAGAATCAGAAAAATCCTGACCCTGCCATTGGAAGTGTTCCCTCATTGAGTGTAGGGTTTCCCCAGATGAAAATTCTTCTGGAGGTGAGGCAGAAGGAATGGAGTCTTCTGCATCAGAATCCTCATAAGGTGAGTACAGGCCTTCCTGATGGTCTGATGCATCTGAACTATCCGAGGAATAGTCAGAGGAGAGAGGTTCAGGTGGTTCAGTCCTAGGCCTCTTTTCAGAAGGGGGTTGTGAGGCCCTGTCTGGGTGAGATTGGGATCCCCTGATCAGAGAAATAACGTCCTCAGCAAGGCTGAGAATCTGAGAACTTGAGGTAGACCTGTGAGAGGGAGCTTTTGTAGGTAAGGCCTTGGAAAGTTTGGCTGCTTTAGCCCTGGAAAAGGCCTTGATAGACATAGAAGCAGGGGGTCTAGCTGCCCCACGTGCAGGAGTAGAGATGTCCAACGAATAGTGTCAGACAAATCTTGTGTGCCTGCTTCTTCAGTAGGAATTTCTGTAGCCGACTCAGCCATGGCCTGTGTGGCCTCGGTTATCAGAAGAATGCTTTCGGCCGAAGGGAGAACCGAGGTCTTGGTTTCAGCCGAAACCGAGACACTCGCGGTAGGCCTAACCGTGGTTTCAGCCGAAACCGCGGGCCGCGAGTGTCGGTCCTTTTCCTTGTGTTTTTTAGCTAAATGTGTAGTCGGAGTCTCCGACGGCATTTTATATGCAAAAGTGGAGCCAAAAAACTCTTCTGCAAACTCCGACCGACGTCTAAGTGTCCGTCGGTTGAAGGAAGCACAGGCTAAACAAGCTGATACGTCGTGGTCTGGGCCTAAGCAAGGAAGGCAGTAAGAGTGGAAATCCTTATGAGGTATTTGTTTCCCACAAGTTAAACAATTATTTACTTTGTCTGACATCGGCTGAGGCAAGAAAGAGTCCCCAACGGGGTATTTAGCTTTTTTAGATGTCTTCGGTAGTTGAAATCTCTGGATCTGACCGACCGGCACTTGCGAACAGCTTCTGCTTCGGGCACCGCGCGGCAAGAAAGACTGAGGAAAATGGTGACGGCTGATGCCTTTATACCCCAGGAGCTATGATGTCGGGTGAAGTGCGACATCAGCCGAGGCCAGACCCAGACTTTGGAATCCGGCCGACCGAAAGGCTGCCTGAGGCAGGACAACCCATATGTTATGACTGCAGATGCATCCTTGAAGGACATCATCGTGGGTATGGTTCCATTTAAAAAATTCTAGCACACGAGAGTTGGTATCCTAAAGTTAAGTTCCTCAAAGAGAAAATCTGGAATAATGGAGTCATCCTCCTCAGGACCAGAGTCCAATGCAGAAGGAATCGGAAAGATGTAAGCCAAATACTCCTCTCCAGAGAGAAATTCCTCATAAAAGTAGTAGATGACCTCCCGGGGGGGACACACTCTCATGGGGGTCTTCAAAGCCATGAGTGCATTAAACAACCCCTGTATAAAATTCTGCCATTCATGCTGGGGATTTTTAGGAGCAGGGAAATATGCTTTGTTTTCTGGTTCTTTTTCAAAAGGACAACAGCCATAAAGATCTGAAGAGGTTTGGACCCTTGCTGACACTCAAAACAACACAGTGGGAATTTCCTCATGAACAAAAATAAGAACACCCCTTGGTTCCTGGCATATGACCAGCAGAGGTTCCTGCTCAACATCCACAGAGGATGTCTGCAGAGCCTCCAAGGATGTGCTGGAAGCCGGATACATGTCAGCCTCTGAAACAGTTGTGGCACAGATGTTTGACAAAGCAACCAGATGATCCTCCAGGCTTTCAACATCCTCGAGAGAGATGTCGGGGGAAAACGGTACAGCAGCTCAATCAGACCTCACTCTTTTGGTCTTCTTGGCAAATGGGTGAAACTCAGGATGGGATGACTCACCACCACAGCCTGCGCCAACAACTTGGTATTATCGACCTCGGGACTTTTCCTAAAAAAAGCACAATGGGAAGCCTAAAGCCTAAGTGAGACAGATGCAGACCATCTCTAACAAAGCTTCGTGGTCTTCTAAGACAGTGGTTTTCTAAGTAGACCGACAATGAAAGGTCTTTGGGACAGACACTTGATAAATCAGGTGGCAGAAGCAATTACATTAAAAACCTAGAGACTATGCTCTCTCCCTCACAAGTCAGTATATCTGGCACTGAGAAGGCTATCAACACAATCACTACACCTCAAACACCACCCTCAACTACACAACACGCCCACATATATGGAGGTTCTTAACAAAAACATACCTGGACAAAGGAGACCTCAGAGGCAAAAACACACGCTAACTCCACAATCTTCCACACTACATACCACGCATAGTCCACACACCTGTCTCTTGCAACCACAAATGCCTAACCATAAACCCAACATATTAGTCATAGGAGACTCCATTGTGAGACACAGATGTGCCTCTCACCAGGCTGGAAAACGCTGGAAAAGGAGAAAGTCAGTTAAGTTGTCTGTCACGTGCCAAAATCCGCCACATCAGATGCGCACTCAAGTCTCTCAACAACAGGTATGTCTCAACATCAGGTACTGTTATGACTCTGTCATAATCCATGCTGGGGTGAACAACTTGAGACATACCTCCCTGGACTATATGAAAAGAGACATGATTGAGCTCACTTAATGTGTCCCCCAAGCAGGTATGTCCTTAGTCTTAAGCCGCATTCTACCATCACCCAGAATGATGCCTCAACACAAACAGAAAATGACTAACAATTGGCTTAGTTTCTGGTGTCATTCCACGGGGATCCAGTACCATTGAGTCTGGGAAGATGTCATCGACAGACCACGAAGCTTTGTTAGAGATGGTCTGCATCTGTCTCACTTAGGCTTTAGGCTTCTGGCAAAGGCCCTTGCCTCTCCCATTGTGCTTTTTTTAGGAAAAGTCCCGAGGTCGATAATACCAACATAAAAATTTCAACAAAATGTAAATTAAAATTCATGCTGCTAAACAATATGAGTCTAAACATGAAACTGTACTCACTTGCAAGCATTCTTAATCCTGGAAGATGCTGACATTTGTGCAGTCACAGAAACCCGGTTCAAAGCTGCGGAGAGCACCCCAGCCTTACCTAGTTACTAATCCTTTCATACATTCAGACCCAAAACTGTGGGCAGAATAACCAAAAGAAATGGCGTTTCAATGTATATTAAAGACACACACATACACCTCCAGGCTGGTATAACCGTATAACGCACAGTAGACACTCCAGGTGCAGTTAACCATTGACAAGACCCCTATTCAAATCATACCTAGCTACAGGCCTGAGAATTTGACTCAGGATGCCCACTCCACCTATCTGGACCTCTTTGAATCTATCAAGATTTAACCCTTTACCCTGATCCTGGGTGACTAACTACTCAACCATAGATTGGAAAAAACTACTCATGCCAGAACACAAATGCCCAGAGATTCCTTGATTTTATCAATGCAAACGCCTTGGAGCAGCTAGCCAATACCCCTCACAACAGGTGACAATATCTTGGACTTGCAATTAATCAGCATGAGTAACCACTGCAGCACCCCTACAGTAGTAGGAGTATCCTCCCTGGTAAGATCTGACCATAAAGCTGTCACGTTCGAAGTCAGCATCTCCCCTGACCCCCCCCCCAGCTAGGGTGTAACAAAAAGAAACTTCTCCAAAGCTAATTACAACCTCCTCAGGGATGGTATAAACAGCTTCACAGCCCCCTCCCCCCTCTGCTGGAACTGGCACCAATGTCCAAATCTACACCACAGTACTACATGAGCACTTGTATAGATCCATGGAATCAGGAATACCTGACAAGACAAAATCATCCTCCATCCGGAAGAGCAAACCTGTCTGGTGGACATCTGCAATAAATAAACTATATAACAAAAGGAAAAAATTGCTGTCCAGAATCAAGGAGGAGCAGGTGCCCAACTATAAGCAATCTCTCCTTAGCCTGAACAAGCAAATAAAAGCACTAATGAAATCCTCTCAAGCCAACTTCGAGTCCAAACTGGCCACATCTGCTAGAGACAATCATAAGGCCTTCTTCACATAGGTCTGCAATCTCAAAGGAAGCACCCAGATCTGTTCAGAACTGCTGGTCAAGGACACCACATACAGAAATGCTGAAGATATAGCCAACCTAATGGCCGATAGTTTCAGTGAAAACTTCACCCCTCTGTCCCCCCACCAGTAAATCAGGACATCCCCAGTATCTGCCACCCTTCCCTTATCTCTAGGGAACACGTCATCAATGCCCTCTCAAAAGGCAAAAAATGCAGCCTCAATGAGACCCAATAACATCCCATGCTGCATCCTACATGAACTTGCATCATCATTAGGCATGCTATTCATCCAAAGCCTGAGTACCGGCTTTGTCCTAGCCGAGCAAATGTCAGCCACTATCAACTCTTTCCACAAAGGTAGAGCATCCACCGATCCAGAAAATTAGACCTATAAGCCTAACTAGCCTGATCTGCAAGGCCATGGAATGGACCATCATGGACCGCATTAAACAGGGACATTGGCAACCTCCAGACACTTGGCCCCACAGAGTTTGGCTTTGTCAAGGGGAGATCATGTCTGTTAAATCTGGTCGACTTCTTTGAGAAAGTCGCCAAAGCCATGGATGAGCGGAAGATGGTGCACACAACCCACCTACCTTGACCTGGCCAAGCCCTTCGACACTATTCCCCACTCTGGCATAGTAAACAAACTCTCTCAACTAGGTATCAATCCATGGGTAGCAAACTGGCTTACTGATCGAACCCACCTAATCAAAACAGGAAAAGCCACCTCAAGCAGTAGACCCATAATGAGTGGCATTCCCCAGGGATAGGTCTTGAGGCCTCCGTTATTTGGGATATGCTTCCCTGAGGTGCAGGCCAAAACCAGTGGGCAATGGCTGACAAAGTTTGCAGATTACTGCAAGCTGAGTGCGGTCATCAATTCTCCAAATGATGTGGACGTCCTCCAAGAGGGTCTCACCCAAACAAATAACTGGTGCCAGAAACATGGCTTCAAGTTGAATGTCAAAAAAAGTATCATCATTCCCTTTGGGGAGAGTGACGTCGCCAAATATCACATTAATAATGACATCCTAAGCATGCAATCAGTCACGAGGGATTTGGGCACCAAAGGGTGTTATAGCAACCTAACTTTTGACCACCATGTTGCTTCCGCTGTACCGAAAGCTTTCTATAGGATGCACCTCATAAGTAAGGGTATCTCATCCAGGGACAAGGACATCATAAGAGCCCTGTATTCTTCCCTTATATGGCCAATTACCGAGTAAAACGCCCTCTTCAGCATGTACCATGCAAAACACATGCAGCAGCTGGAGACACCACAGAGTTCCTTCACCAGATGAATCCAGGGCCTCAAACATCTACCCTACACAGACAGGCTAAAAGCCCTGTCCCTCTACTCAGTTTCATACAGATTCATCAGAGATGACCTCTGTCTGGCATACAAAGCAATCTCAGACCCCGCTCTTGATGGGACTGCTGCATATCCGTAAGTCAAGCTCCACTCTAGTAACCCGCACATGCAACCTCAACCTGTCTGTGACATCAATAGGACTTGTTGGCGGGACAGATGTGTGTCCCAGAGACACCCCCCCCATCTGTGGAATAGACTCCTTCTCCACATCAAGCAAAGTACCTCATTATCCCTTTTCAAGCACAACTTAGTTAACTGGATGGAAAAAAGTAAATACACCCCTGAGATTCCACCTGTGTTCCTGCTAGACAGAGGCTTTGGGTGCTGCCTTGTCTAAACATGGGCTAAACTCTTAGCTAGGCTTATAAGGGCCTCATGGTCAATAGCCTAGTAACTTCCTATGACGTACGATTGTGAGAAGCACCCAATCAAAACAAACATTGCTCATGATGGTCCTTATGGGGAATCTGTCTCCCGCACTAACAATTTCCCTTTCTGGATGACATGCAACTTTACAACTTAAAGGAAAAAAACAAGATAAGAAAACCCCAATGAGTCACTTACCTGAAAACGTTTTGGTAACCAGCCGAAAAGTACAGTTTTGTACCTACCATAAATGTAGATGTCCGATAGATATGCAACTGCAGTCATAACATATGGGTTGTCCTGCCTCAGGCAGCCCTCGGTCGGCCGGATTCCAAAGTCTGGGTCCGACGTTGGCTGATGTCGCATTTCTCTCCGACGTCAGAGCGGCTGGAGTACATAAGCATCAGCCGACGCCATCTTCTTCAGTATTTCTTGCCCCAGATGCCAGGTGCCCTCCAAGGAAGGCTGTAATCAAATTGGAAGATAAAACAGATTTCCAGACAAATAAATAAGCAACAAACAGATACACCATAACAGATATCCCCAGCTAAGGGTAACAGGGATAGGAGTGGACCCAAGGCATAGAGGGGAAGGAGGAAGGGAAAACCCGACTGCAGTTGCATATCTATCGGACATCTACATTTATGGTAGGTACAAAACTGTACTATGTCCTTCAAGAATGCAACTGCAGTCATAACATATGGGTTGAATACCATAGCTTAGCTGGGGGAGGTGGAATGCTCTAAGAAAAGGATGGTGTAGCTATCAATCCCTGCAGGACTGCAGAAGCAAAGCCTGCTCTGGATCTGGAATATAGAGGAAGGTTGTAGTGTTTGGAAAATGTATGCACGGAGCTCCATGTAGCAGCTTCTATAATGTCTTTTGTAGGCACCCCTCTTAAGAATGCTGTAGAGGTGGCTGTAGCTCTAGTGGAGTGTGGTCTGACATTGGCTGGCACACACTTTCCATGGAAGGAATAACAGAATCTGATGCAATGTCCAATCCATTTAGAAATTGTCCGTTTTGAAATCGCTTTTCCTTGTACTCCAGGGGCGTAAGCTACAAAGAGCTGATCAGACTTCCTACTGGTCTTGGTTCTGTCCAGGTAGTAGCGAAGCTGTCTGTGAATGTCCAAGGTATGCAACAGTCTTTCCCCTTTGTTCTCAGGATTGGGAAAGAAGGTAGGCAGGTGAATTGATTGATTTAAAGAGACCCTAGATACCACATTTGGGAGAAAGGTAGGGTTGGTTCGTAAAGAGACCCTGTCTCTGTGAAAAGTTAAGAACGGTGGTATAGCCATTAGGGCCTGTAATTCCGAAACCCTTCTTGCTGAGGTAATGGCCAACAGGAATGCTGTCTTCCAGGAGAGAAATTGTAAATCCACAGAAGCTGCTGGCTCAAAGGGAGGTAAAGTCAATTTTTCTAGGACAAAGTGGAGGTCCCAAGCTGGTACTGGTGCCTTTCTTGGGGGCTTTATATTCTTGATTCATCTAAGAAATTGCCTTAACAAAGGATGTGAAAACACAGGTGGATCAGTGTTGTATCTAGCTGAGATAGCTGAAGCATGTATTTTTATAGAGGAGTATGAGAGTCCATTATGTAGCACATCTGCCAAATATTCCAGGATGAGTGGGATGCTCAAAAGTGATGCATCATGGCCCTTGGTGGTATTCCAAATGCTGAATCTCTTCCATTTGGCTGAGTAAACCTTTCTGGTGGATGGTCGGCAGGCTTCTGTCAGTATCCGCTGAACTTCTTTTGAAAGAGGTAGGTTGAGGTTATTCATGGGATCTCCCAAGCTGTTAGCTGTAGCGTCTGGATGTTGGGATGAACTGTCCTGAAGTTGTGTTGAGTCAAAAGTTGGGGCCATTGAGGGAGGGCCCATGTTTTGTTGTGACATATGCTCCGTAGTAGTGGGTACCAGTGCTGTCTTGGCCAGTCTGGAGGTATTAGGATCCCCTTGGGCTGCTCTGCTTTGATCTTTAGTAACACTGTGGTCATCAGTGGCAGAGGTGGAAATGCATAGATTTTTAGGGAGCTCCAGTTGAATGAGAGAGCATCTATTTTCCATGCTTTTGGATGATATGTCCTTGAACAAAACTTCTGTATTTGATGATTGAGGTGGGAGGCAAATAGGTCTATGCCCGGCCTGCCCCATGTCGAAGTGAGTCGTATAAAGATTTTTGGATGTAACCTCCATTCGTGGGGGTCTAGGAAATTCCTGCTTAGACTGTCCGCCAGAACATTGTCTTTGCCTGGAACAAACTGGGATTGCAACTGTATGTTTAGGCTCAGTGATTTTTCCCAAAGATTGTCAGTCTGCAAAGGGGGTAAGAATGAGTGCCCCCCTGCTTGTTTATGTACCACATCACAGTGGTGTTGTCTGTCCGTATTAGTAGGTGGCCTGGTTGTAGTTGTTGTCCGAAGGCCTCGATGGCATGCATTACTGCCAGCATTTCTTTTTGGTTGATGTGCAGATGTGTTTCCTTTGGAGACCATTGTCCTTGAATACATCTGCCCTCCATGTGCGCCCCCCATCCAAGGTCTTGGGCGTCTGTGGTCATGGTCTGTGTTATCTGAGGTTTTTTTGAATGACATACCTGTGTTTGACTGGCTTACTGAGGCCCACCATAGAAATTCCTTTTGAAGACATGGAATGAGTGGTATGGTTGCTTCTAGGTTGTTGCTGTGTTGAGACCATAAGCTTTTTAGGTACCATTGAAGCTTTCTCATGTGTAGTCTTGCTAGTGGTACCAGGAGAATGCAGGATGCCATGTAACCCAGGGCCTGTAGGAATCTCCTTGCAGTCATCTGGGTGAGCTTTGCTAAAGTTTTGAAGTAAAGAGTTAGCTTCTTTTGCTCGTCTTCTGTCAGGTAAGCCATTTGAGAGGCTGTGTCTAGTTTGGCTCCTAAGAAGGTAATTTGCTGGGATGGCTGAAGTCTTGACTTTTGAAAGTTGACTGTGTATCCCAGAGCCTGTAGCAAATGTATGACATAATTCAAGTTTTTTGTCAAAGTTAGTTTGTCGTCCGCTTGTATGAGGCAATCGTCCAGGTACGGGTATATTTGAATCCCGTGGAGCCTGCAATGAGCAATTACTGAAGCCAGGCATTTCGTGAATACTCTGGGAGCAGTAGATAAGCCAAATGGCAATGCTGAGAATTGATAATGCTCTGGCCCTGCAAGAAATCTGAGGTATCTTCTGCAGCTGTGTCTGATAGCAACATGCAGGTTAGCCTCCTTGAGGTCCAGAGTAATCAGCCAAGACCCCTTGCCCAGCATGGGAAGGAGTTGCTGTAGAGTCAGCATTTTGAACTTTGGTACTATGATTAAAGTGTTTAAAGCGGACAAGTCCAGTATTGGTCTCCATTGAGTTTCTTTTCTTGGAACAAGGAACAGTCTTGAGTAAAATCCCTGACCTTGTTCTTGTTGTGGAGCTTTTTCTATTGCTTTGATCTGAGCAAGCAGAGAAATTTGCTTGATAGCCTCTGCCCTCTGGTTTTGTGGCAGGTTTGGCATACCCAGTTTTCTTGGCAAGGTATGAAAATGGAACCTGTAACCGTGGTCTATAATGTCCAAAATCCATTTGTCCTTTGTCAGTTTGTGCCAATTTCTTGTAAACAGAGATAATTTTCCACCCAAAGGAGCTTCTGCTTGCTCCTTGGTCAGCGGACCTAGAGGAAAGTCATTGAGAATGTCCCTGTGGGGCGGGAGAAACCCCTGTGTCACTTCTTTGGTTTCCTGGTTGCCACTGTCGTCCCCTGTAGGATCCTCTGTATTGACCTCTTCCTCGGGCACGCCTGCTTTTGCCCCTTTGAAATCTTTCAGGATTAGGAAAGGACCAGTTCTTAGAAGGCCAGTTCCTGCTGAATCTAGGTGGCTGAACCTGGAGGAAATCTTTGACTGTCTGAACTGACTTGGCTTTTTCCTCAATGGACTTCAACACATCTTTAGCATTAGCACCAAAAAGCTTGTTCTTTTCCAAGGGTGCATCAAGAAGTTTTGCCTTAACATGATCTGGTAAAGGTTGATCTTTTAACCATGCATGTCTACGAATGACCGCCCCTGTCATAGCTGCCCTACATAAAGCTTCCAATGCATCATATCCATACTGTAGAAAGTGATTGCTAACTTGCTGAGAATTGTGTACAGCCTCCTGCAAAGACTTCCTATCTAAAGGTTCAGGGGAGGCCAATTTTTTCTGTAAATCATCTAACAGGAAATCCTGATATTGAAACATGTGAAAGAAACAATTGAGAGCTCTCATAGATAAAGTAGTGGAGGTGTAGACCTTCTTCCCCCATCTCTCTAAGGACCTTGCTTCCCTGTCGGAGTGCAAAGGGTTTTTGGAGGTGGTAGCAGAAACCCCTTTAGGCCCCTGGGAAATTGTTTCTAAATCAACAGCATGGGCCCTAAAGAAATGAGAATGGATTTCTGGGACTATAGTATCTGTCAGGCTTGACAGGAGCAGGAGGAAGAGTATCAGGGGTAACACTGGAGTCAGAGTATAAATCATCCAAAACATCAAGCACAGGAGGTATAGCTAAGGGTCTGTGTTGGGGCTTTTTAAGGAAGGTTCGAAGGCGCTTTCTGGAATCTGAATATTCCTGGCCTTGCCACTTAAAATGCTCCCTCATGGAATGCAGAACTTCCCCAAAAGACATATCCTCAGGGAGAGAAGCCGAGGGGATAGAGTCCTCTGCATCTGAATCCTCATAGGTCTGGAAGGGCTCTTCCTGGCTTTCGGAGTGAACAGAGTCCTCAGAATCTTCATCAGTGGGGAGAGGATCAGGGGGTTCAACTCTAGGCCTCTTATCAGGAGGAGTCTGGGATCCTCTCTCAGGGTGGGCCTGGGAACCTCTGATCAGGGAAATTAAATCTGCGGCCATAGCCATGATTTGAGTTTCAGGAGTAGGCTGAGGTAAGGTCTTAGCAGAAAGATGCTTGGACTTGCTGGCTGCCTTGGCCCGTGTGTAGGCCTTGATAGACATGGACATGGGAGACCTAGCCGCTCCACGTGCAGGAGTGACCTTATCCACAGCAATGGTCTCGGGCATTTCCTCGGTTTCAGTATCCAGAGGAAAGTCAATAAGTGGCGTCGGAGTGGCCTCCGGTATCGGAGGTATCGGTAATGCGGTGTCTTCGGTTCGGAGCGGTGGAATAACCGCCTCAGAGGTAACCGGAGCACTCGTGGTTAATTATGGCGTGGTGTCGGTGGAAGACGCGGGCTGAGGATGTCGGTCCCGGTCTTTTCGTTTCTTAGGAGTCTGCGTTGTCGGTTGTTCCGACGGCATCGTATAATCAAATGTATCGCCGAAAAAGTCTTCAACGAACTCCACCCGGCGCCTGAGATTGCGCTTGTTAAAGCGAGCACAGGCGACACAGGCCGAGACGTCGTGGTCTGGGCCAAGGCAAGGGAGGCAGTAAGAGTGGAAATCCTTATGAGGTATTTGTTTACCACAAGACAAACAATTATTTACTTTTTCAGTAATTTCTGACATCGGCTGAGGCAAGAAAAGGTCCCCAACGGGGTACTTAGCTTTTTTGATGACTTCGGATTCGAAGAATACAGGAGCTGACCGACCGGCACTTGCGAACTGCTTCTGCTTCGGGCACCGCGCGGCAAGAAAGACTGAAGAAGATGGCGTCGGCTGATGCTTATGTACTCCAGCCGCTCTGACGTCGGAGAGAAATGCGACATCAGCCGACGTCGGACCCAGACTTTGGAATCCGGCCGACCGAGGGCTGCCTGAGGCAGGACAACCCATATGTTATGACTGCAGTTGCATTCTTGAAGGACATCGAAGGAGCATTCAGACTTGCTATCAAAGATGCCAATCGGACTGGTAAAGAAGTTCTGAGGTATGTACGTCACTTTTATGCCCTACGCCATGTGCAGGAAGCACATGTGACATAGGAAATCCTTAAAATCCTAAGCCTTGTAACATATGACATCCTTAAAATCCTAAAGCTATAGTACACTAACTGGAAGTTGGACTACACTAGCCAGGGAATCCTTTTAAAGAATACTGCGGCAGTGACATGGAAGGACAGCAGCTAGGTACTGATGCAGTCTTGAAAAAAGATGGGTAGTTTATTTTATATATATGTATACGTATATATATATATATATATATATATATATATATATATATATATATATATATATATATATATATATCTATATAGTGCATTGTTTATAGGACATTGCAAGTATACAAAAATTGGATAGGTGAAATTCGAGGTTAGAATTAGGGTGTCCCACACGGCTCGGGCCTAGACTCGTACTTGTTTATCTTTCAGCTCTATCTTTTTTACCTGAGATGTTCTACAGTCTGTATGCAGATGACTTGCAATAGGGTAAACTGATAAAGTGTCTTACAGATAAGGGACGTCTGCAAAATAACTTGACTAATTTGACAATTTGGGCACAGGACAATAACATGCTGATAAATATATCAAAAAATAAACATAACACATTTAGAAAAAGTGAAAGGTGAGTATTTAATACAGCACAGTGACTGAAAGTGTAGACTCATTAAAGACCTGAGTATAGGGGGTAGAGCCAACTTTGAGTTTTTCCTATCATATCAACCAACTGGTTAGTGATGGTTATAGATCTATAAGTTGTATAAAAAGAAGTCTAGGAAATCAGAAATGAAATCGCTGTCAGTCACATCAGAAACAAACATGAGTAAGGGATAATACGGAAACCTCATAAGAAAACAAGCATGAAAATAACTGGAAAGAGTAGAGCGGAAATATACCAAGGACATCTATGGATGAGAAAATTTAAATTATTATGAAAGACAATATCTGAAATTGTACAGAGTCTCAGTTGTTTAAGGGAGGAGACCTTATTCAGGTATACAGGGCATTTACAGACAGCTACATCTGGGAATGTTTGAAGTTCTCAAAAAGAAGAGAATCAGCAGGCAACCTATCTACAAGATTATGTGGGAATGAGAAGTATATTAATTGGTTCTCTGACAGAGCAACTGATGCATGGAATAGACTACCAAGTTACAATAAAGCAAGCACTAGTTTAGATATTTTTAACAGCCTGGACACTTATTATGGGGAAAAGAAGTTATGCTCTTACAATAACATTCCATCTGTGTTGTTAATCATCTATTCTCAACTCTTGGTAGTCGGTTCCAATCCTCAGAAAAGTACAGTTGTGTATACTTACCATAAATGTAGATGTTAAGAGTGTATTCACTGTTGCAGTCGTCGGCAGTTTTAGAGCTTGGGGGCCTGTCTCTGTCTTGCATTTTTTCAGAATCCCGGTAGTCGGATGGCTAACCGACATTTCTGGATAATTAAACAGAGAACCGAAATATTTAGAGGCACAAATATACAGATGACGGATAGTGCGCTGATTAAATAAAGCACAAAATCGACAGCAAAGTATGTCGGGGTCAGGGCCTAGGCAAGGAATGCAGTATGAATGAAAATCTATACTAAGTATTTGCTTTCCACAAGTAATGCAATTATTAACTTTTACTGACATCGGTAAGGAGCAAAAAATAGTTTCCCCAACGGGGTACTTAGCTATAAGTTGAAGACTTTGGTTCTGAAACTCGAAAACGAAAATTTCAGGAGTCGGCCGACCGGCACTTGCTAACTGCTTCTGCTTTGGGCACCACACGGCAAGGACTGATGTAATGGCGTCAGCTGCATGTTATATACCCCTGACGACCTGATGTCATGGAAGAAGGGACAGCAACCGACGCAGGACCCAAGAGTTTGTTAATCAGACCAACTAAGGGCAACCTGCAAGCAGATTATCCAAATGTAATGACTGCAACAGTGAAACACTAAGAACATCTACAGCTGTGTACACTTACCATAGATGTAGATGTTCGAGTGTTATTCACTGTTGCAGTCATTACATTTGGGTTATCTGCATGCAGGTAGCCCTCACCCGGCCTGAATATCAAAGTCTTGGATTCCTGCATCGGATGCAGTCTCTTCTTCCATGATGTCAGGTCATCAGGGGTATAAAACATGCAGCCAACGCCATTACATCAGGATTTTCTTGCCCCAGATGTCAGGTGCCCCCATAATAGAAAGTAATCATATGTTAGATTACACCTCTAACAAAAGCAAACCCACCAGAAAGTTGGAATACACTAAACAAGAAGAAAGGTATAGCCAAGAGAAGTCAGGGAAGGGTAAACAGGACTGCAACAGTGAATACACTCGAACAACTACATTTAACTGTACACAACCGTACTATGTTCTTCGTGTTTCGCTGTTGCAGTCATTACATTTGGGTTGATTCCCAAAGCTAAGGAAGGGCGGAGGAAGTTAGAGAGCATTAGGACCATCTATTAAGCCCTGCAAAACTGCAGTGGCAAAACCAGCCCTGGTTTTAGAAAAAATAGGCATGCGACAATGCTTGAAGGTATGTACAGAGCTCCAGGTAGCAGCTTCTAGGATGTCCCTGGTAGGGACACCTCTGAGAAAGGCTGTAGAGGTAGATGCAGCCCTGGTGGAATGTGATCTTATCCCCTGTGGGGTAGGTTTTCCATGGTGCTTACAAGAGAAATGAATGTAATGGCCTATCCACTTAGAAAAGGTTTGCTTTGAAATGGCCTTCCCCTCTGCCCTACAGCAAAGCCAACTAGCAGCTGTACAGATTTTCTGAGAGGCTTAGTCCTGTCCAAATAAAATCTAAGTTGTCTGTGCATGTCCAAAGAGTGCAGTATTCGTTCTCCTTTGTTTTGTGGATTTGGGAAAAAAGTAGGCAAATGAAGGGACTGATTAAAGGCCACACTAGACATCACCTAGGGCATAAAGGAAGGATTGGTCCTGAGGGACACCCTGTCTGCATGGAAGATGAAGAAGGGCTCCACTGCCATGAGGCCCTGTAATTCAGACACCCTTCTTGCTGAAGTGATGGCAAAATGGAAGGCTGTTTTCCAAGAAAGGAATTTCAACTCTGCAGTTGCAGCTGGCTCAAAAGGAGGGAGAGTGAGCTTTTCTAATACAAAGTTAAGGTCCCAGGCTGGAGTATGGGCTCTCCTGGGAGGTCTTAAATTTTTGGCCCCTCTGAGGAATTGCTTTAGCAGGGGATGAGAGAAGATGGGTGGGTTCAGTATTATAATGTGCTGAAATGGCAGAGGCATGAATTTTCATTGACGAGAAGGAAAGGCCCTTGTGGAGCATCTCTGTTAAGTACTGAAGAACAGGCGGTAAAGCTGGGCACTGTTGTGCCCATCCCCAGAGTCTGGCTCCAGGAACAGTATCTTTTCCACTTTTCAGCATAGGATTTTCTAGTAATAGGCCTCCTTGCCTCCAGAATGACATCTAGCACCTGCTTAGTGAGGGATGCTATTGAAGAGCTCAAGGAATTAGCCAGGCTGCAAGGTTCAGGGTTTGAAGCTGAGGGTGCAGAATCTGGCCCTCCTGCTGAGAGAGCAGGGAAGGGGCTGAGGCAGGTGACATACTGCGCAAGAGGGGGTACCAGTGTTGGCGTGGCCAGTCTAGTGCAATCAGTATTGTCCTTGGTTTGTCCTGTTTGATCTTTAGAAAAACTTTTGAGAGGAGAGGCAGAGGGGGAAGGCATAAACTGACAGGATTTCCCAGGTGAAGGACATGGCATCCACTTTCCAAGCTTGAAGGAAGTCCTTGTGCAGAATTTGTCCAATTGGTAGTTATGTGGGGAGGCAAACAGGTCTATCTCTGGATTCCCCCATTTGTTTCTCAAAAGGTTGAACATCTTTGGTTCCAGTTTCCACTCGTGTGGGTCCATGAGATTTCGGCTTAGGTCGTCTTCCAGTGAATTTAGCTTACCTGGCAGGAATTGAGCTTGTAGGTGAACTTGGTAGCTCAAGGCTATGTTCCAAAGAGGCATGGCTAGTCTGGAGGGTACGAGTGGGTTCCCCTCTGCTTGTTTATGTACCACATAACAGTGGTGTTGTCTGTCTTTACCAAGAATTATCCTGGAAGAATGTGGTCCTTGAAGGCTGTCTGGGAATTCTGTACAGCTTACATTTCTTTTTGACTGATATGCAGGTGCATTTGACTCTGGTTCCATTTGCCCTGAATGCACTGCCCTGCCAAGTGAGCCCCCCCATGCATAATCTGATGCGTCTGTTAGGGTTTGGACGGTAGGGGGTAGAGTGAATGGGAGCCCTCTGTTGTGGTAGCAGGCCTCTGCCCACCAAAGGAACTCTGTCTTTATACAAGGAATGATGGAAATCATTGTCTCCAGGTCCTGAGAATGTTGACACCATATGCTTTTTAGATACCATTGTAGTTTCCTCATATGCAGTCTTGCATATGCAATTAGTAGAATGCAAGAGGCCACGAACCCCAGGGCTTGCAGGATTTTCCTTCCAGATAGCCTACTTCAAACTACTGGCCACAAAAACCCAGCTATCAAATAACTGTTTCTCTGGCGTGAGGTAAGCCATCTGGGAAGCTGTGTTCAAACTCGCTCCCAGGAATACAATTTGTTGGCAGGGAACTAGATCAGATTTCTTTTCGTTTATGGTGTACCCCAGTGAGGTTAGAAGTTTCTTTACAAATGCCAGATGTTTCAGTAGCATGCCCTGGTTTTCTGCCTGAATTAGACAATTGTCCAGGTATCGATATATTTAAATTTTTCTTTGCCTGCAAAATGCAATCACTGGAGCTAGACACTTTGTGAATACCCTGGGCGCAGTAGTCAAGCCAAAGGGAAGTGCAGAGAACTGAGTGTGCATGGAGCCTTCTCTGAAGCACAGGTATTTCCTGCAAGATTCCTTTACTGGAATGTGCAGGTAAGCTTCCTTTAAGTCTAAGGTTGCCAACCAGGCATCTCTGCCTAACATAGGAAGCAGCTGTTGAAGTGTTAGCATTTTGAATTTTGGGATTACCAAAAAGGTGCTTAGAATAGAGAGGTCCAGTATATGATGTCAGGAGCTGTCTTTTCTGGGTACCAGGAAAAGTCTTGAATAAAAACCTTGTCCCCTTTCTTCTGCTGGGACAGGTTGAACAGCCCTGATACTTAGAGAAGAGAGAGAATCTGCTACTGAGCCTCTGCCCACTGATTTGGGGGTAGGTCTGGCCAACCGTTTGGGGTTGGTAAGGTGTGGAAGTAGAATCTGTATCCTTGGGAAAACTATATTTAAAACCCATTTGCCCTGGGTAATGATTTCCCAGTTTTTTGCATGCAGGGCGATCATTCCCCCTAAGGGAGCAGGCAGTTGTGCAGGGCTTGGAAGGATTAAGGTCAAGTCTTTGTGACATTTTTGCATAGGGGCGAGTCTTACTAGTTCCAGCTTTGGAAGTGGGAGCCCCCCACTGCTTAGGCCTGTTTGTACCTTGAGACTGTAGCCTAGGTGGTCTGCTGTTCCTGGGTTTGGGCTGAGAAGACCTGGAAGAGACTGGAAAGGACCAATTCTTAGAAGGCCAATGCCTACTAAATCTGGGAGGCTGTACTTGCAGGAAATCTAATAAGTTTGCATAGATTTAGCTTTTTCCTCCATCTTTTTAAGGACTTCTGCTTTGTTGCCAACCAGGCGGTCTTTAAGGGAGCATCCAGTAATTTAGCTTTAACATGATCTGGCAAATTTTGCTCCTTAAGCCAAGCATGCCTTCTAAGTACAGACCCAGTGACAGCAGCCCTGCAAGATGCTTCTAAAGAGTCAAAACCACATTGCAAAGTATGTTTACCAACTTGTTCAGCATAATGCATTAAGTCTTGCAATTCTTTATGTTCAGCAGTGTCAGGAATCAACATCATTTTCTGTTTAAGTCGTCCCACAATATGTTGTTGATACTTCCATATGAAACTGGCAGTTTAAGGCCCTAATGGCCAAAGTAGCATAAGTGTACACCTTCTTACCCCATGTGTCCAAGGCCCTGGAATCTCTATCGGAGGGGGTAGGGTTTTTAGCAGAAGTAGCCTTAATGCCTTTTGGTCCTTGGGAAATGGTCTCTGGATGAGCAGTAGGATTTTTGAATTGAAACTTGAGAGTCAGGTACTCCAATACCCGTCAGGTTTTCTGAGAGCTGGAGGTAAAGAGTCTGGGACCAGGCTAGATTCCAGGAAGGCACCATCTACAATGTCCTGAACAGGAGGGATAGCTAAAGGCCTGTGTTGAGGGAGAAGTAAGAATTCCCTAAGCCTCTTTCTGGAGTCACAGAAATCCTGGCTTTCCCACTGGAAATACTCCCTAAGTGTGCGCAAGGTTTCACCAAAAGAAAAATCTTTTGGAGGAGAAGCAGAGAGAATGAAATCCTCTGCATCAGAATCCTCATAGGTAGATAAGGGTAAATCCTGGTAATCAGAAGAAACAGAAATTTCAGAATCCTGATCAGAAGAATCAGAACGAAAATCAGTTCTAGGTCTCTTAGAGGGGGAAGGCTGACTTCCCCTAATTAAAGGGTCTACTTCACGCTGTTGTAAGGTGACAATATCAAGTCTGACATCGTCGGCATGACAATATCGAAAGTGAAGAACATTGTGCAAGTAAACAGAAATCTCTGTAAGGAGAGATTTCCATTTACCTCAATGAAGTGCGGTCTCGGAGTTGGTATATTTAAGTATGGTGTGTGTTGGGGGTGCAGGGTGGGATTGCCCCCCTGCTTGCGCCATTTAGTTTTATTTATTTTTTTACTTTATTGGATGCTTTAATCGATCAATAAAGTTTGACCTTTATTGATTCGATTAAGTAAACTTTCGATAACGTGATATAGAAGCTAATTAAAGTAAGGTCTTCAGCCATTCTTCTGTTTTTTAGGCATATGGGCCTGACCATACGGTTTGGATGTCAGTTTTCTAGGCATGGGTAGAGTTTTAGGCCTTGAAGAAGATGGCGTCTGTTTGAAATACAAGTCTGTAGGCCTGAATACACCCTCAGAAGCCGGTGCCTGCACAGTGGCTCCGGACCCACCCAAGGTAGAGACATCCGCAGGTTCCATAATGTAAGAAACATCTCGCGGCATACCGGACTCTGAAAGGGTCTCAGCAGAGGCCTGTGAATCTGAAGTAGCGGGTATCAGGGGCTTCAAAAGCGGCTCACTGAGTACCAGCGAACTGGCGACTAGCTTAACGGAAGCGTCATCGGCAGTTTTGGACCTATGCGGTCTATCTTGTCTTTATCTTTAAATTTTTTCGGAATATCGGTAGTTGGATGGCTTGCCGAAGCGATTTCTGGGTAGTTACACAGAGTACCAAAATAATTTGCTGCAAAAATAGCCCGACGACGAATAGTTCGGGGATTGAATAAGGCACAAAACTGACAGCAAGGAATTTCGTGGTCTGGGCCTAAGCAAGGAATGCAGTACGAATGAAACTCATTATGAGTTATTTGCTTTCCACGGGTAATACATTTGTTAACTTTTACTGACATCGATTAAGAGCAAGAAAAAGGATCCCCAATGGGGTACTCAGCTTATTTGAAGACTTTGGTTCTGAAACTCAAGAATGAAAATTTCAGGAGTCAGCTGACCGGCACTTGCCAACTGCTTCTGCTTCAGGCACTGTGCGGCAAGAAAGACTGATGTAATGGCGTCGGCTGCATGTTTTATACCCCTGACGTCATGGAAGAGACAGCATCGACGCAGGAACCCAAGACTTTGATATTCAGGTTGGCCGAGGGCTACCTGCAGGCAGATAACCCAAATGAAATGACTGCAACAGTGAAAGAAGAAGAAAGTACAGTTTTGTACCTACCATAAATGTAGATGTCCGAACTGGATAGCATCTGCAGTCATAACAACTGGGTTGTCCTGTCGTCAGGCAGCCCTTCGGTCGGCCGGATTCCAAAGTCTGGGTCCGGCTTCGGCTGATGTCGCACTCCACCAGACGTCATCTCTGCTGGTCTTCGGGTATAAAGGCATCAGCCGACGCCATTTTCCTCAGTGTTTCTTGCCCCAGATGCCAGTTGCCCTCTTGGAAGGCTAAATTTTGGATAAATGCCAATGTTTCCAAAAAGATAGAAGGCAAACACAAAAAATAAGCATGTATGTACATATATACAAACAAATACACCATAAGAGACTCCCCCCACCAGCTAGCTATTAGGAGGGTAAATACCCTAGGAGTACCACAGAGGGGAAGGAGGGAGGGTAATCCTGACTGCAGATGCTATCCAGTTCGGACATCTACATTTATGGTAGGTACAAAACTGTACTATGTCCTTCATGGATGCATCTGCAGTCATAACAACTGGGTAGAATACCATAGCCAACTAGGGGAGGAGGAAGAAAAAATTATGGTGTGGTTAGGGATCCCTTGCAGCACAGCAGTGGCAAACCCTGCTCGGGATCTGGAATACAGAGGTAAATTATAATGCTTGGCAAATGTATGCACGGAGGTCCAAGTAGCCGCCTCAATAATGTCCTTGGTTGCCACTCCTCGTAAGAAGGCTGTGGTAGTGGCTGTTGCCCTTGTAGAATGAGGCCTTATGTTCTGTGGAATTGGTTTTCCATGGAAGGAGTAACAGAATCGTATGCAATTTCCTATCCATTTGGAGATTGTCTGTTTGGAAATTGCTTTTCCTTCCCTTCCTGTTGCATAGGCTACAAAAAGCTGGCCAGTTTTTCTGTTACTTTTGGTTCTGTCCAGGTAGTAGCGTAGCTGTCTATGTACATCCAAGGTATGCAGCATTCTTTCCCCTCTGTTTTGTGGATTGGGGAAGAAGATAGGCAGGTGGATTGCCTGGTTTAAAGACACTCTGGATACCACCTTAGGCATAAATGTAGGATTAGTTCTCATGGACACCCTATCTTGGTGGAAGATTAGGAAGGGTTGTACTGCCATTAGGGCCTGAAGTTCAGAAACCCTCCTTGCTGAGGTAATTGCCAGTAGGAAAGCAATTTTCCATGACAGGTGCTGTAGATCTGCTGTTGCTGCTGGTTCAAAAGGAGGGAGTGTCAACTTTTCTAGTACAAAGTTCAAGTCCCATGCTGGCAATGGTGGTTTCCTAGGAGGTTTTACATTCTTGATCCCTCTGAGGAACTGCCTGAGTAGAGGATGTGAAAAGACAGGTGGATCAAAGCTGTATTCTGCTGAAATAGCTGATGCATGTATCTTGATGGAGGAATAGGACAGGCCTGTATGTAGAAGCTCTGCCAAATACTCCAGAATGTTAGCAATATCTATATTCAACACATCTTTTCCTCTTTCAGCAGTCCAAATGACAAACCTTTTCCATTTTCCTGCATAGTTCCTTCTTGTTGAAGGTCTGCGGGCTTCAAGGATAATGTCTTTAACCCTTTGGGAAAGATCTGGATTAGTTGCTGCTATGTGATGTTCCATGCAGTCAGTTGCAAAGTTTTTAGGTTTGGATGCATGATGCTGTAGTTGTTCTGAGTTAACATCAAAGGCATCAGGGGTATTGACCACATTTTCTCCCGAGACATGCTCCTCAGCAATGGGTACCAGTGTTGTCTTGGCCAGTTCGGAGCTATCAGGATTATCCTTGGACGTTCCTCCTTGATTTTTAGTAATACCCTGTGTATCAAGGGAAGAGGTGGAAATGCATATGCTGTCAGACCTTTCCAGCTGAAGGAGAGCGAATCCACCTTCCATGCAAGTGGGTGGAATGTCCTTGTGCAGAATTTTTGAGCTGGTGATTGAGAGGGAAGCGAATAGATCTATCTGTGGCATTCCCCATTTCTTTGTGATGGTCTTGAAGATGTCCGGGTGTAGCATCCATTCGTGAGCATCCGAGGTGGTTCTGCTTAACATGTCTGCTAGAGTGTTCTCCTTTCCGGTACAAATATTGCCTGTAACTGGATGTTGTAGCTGAGTGCCAGGTTCCAAAGGTCCAAAGTCATTCTGCATAGGGGGTATGAATGAGTGCCTCCCTGTTTGTTGATGTACCACATGACTGTGGTGTTGTCTGTCCTTATCATCAAATGGCCTTCTTTGAGAAATGGTCTGAATTTTTGGATTGCCAGTTTTACTGCCAGCATTTCTTTTGGTTGATGTGCAGGTGTAGCTGGTCCCGAGTCCACAATCCTTGTACGCATTTGTCCAGCATGGGAGCCCCCCATCCTAGCTCTGAGGCACCTGTTGTGATGGTTTGGCTTGCTCGAAGTTGTGGAAGGGTAGGCCTGGGTTTGACTGGCATGCTTGAGCCCACCATAGGAACTCCTGTTTTAGGCATGGGATTAGTGGTATTTCTGCTTCTAGGCTGTGCCTGTGTTGGGACAATAAATTCTTTAGGTACCACTGTAGTTTTCTCATATGCAGTCTGGCATGTGGGACCAAGATTATGCATGATGCCATGAAGCCCAAGGCCTGCAGAACTTTTCTTGTTGTTAGCTTGTTCTGTTTTGTTAATGCCAAGAAGTAAAGAGGGAGTTCTTTTTGTTTTTCTGCAGTTAGGAATGCCATTTGTTTTACTGTGTCCAATTCCGCGCCCAAGAATATCCTTGTTTGGGATGGTATCAGCCTTGACTTTTGTAAATTGACTGTGTATCCCAGGGCTTGTAGCAAGTAAATGACCCTTTGTAAATCTGTTGTCAGCTTGCTTTTGTTGTCCGCTTGTAGCAGGCAGTTGTCCAGGTATGGATAAATTTGGATTCCCTGTAGTCTGCAGTGGGCGATTACTGATGCCAGGCATTTTGTGAATACTCTGGGCGCAGTAGATAAGCCAAAGGGCAATGCTGAGAATTGATAATGCTCTGATCCTGCAAGAAATTTGAGGTATCTTCTGCAATTTGGTCGAATGGGGACGTGCAGGTATGCCTCCTTGAGATCTAGAGTTACCAGCCAACACTCCTTGCCCAGCATGGGAAGAAGTTGCTGTAGGGTCAGCATTTTGAATTTTGGGACAATGATGTATGTGTTTAAGATGGACAGGTCGAGAATAGGTCTCCAACTTTTTTCTTTTCTTGGAACTAGGAATAGTCTGGAGTAGAATCCTTTGCCCTGTTCTGTTACTGGTACTCTTTCCACAGCTCTCATCTTTGTTAATTGCATTATCTGCTGTAGAGCTTCTATTTTTTGATTTGGAGGCAGGTTTGGCATTCCTCTTTTGACTGGTAAAGTGTGGAAGTGGAACCGGTATCCTTGGTCTATGGTTTGCAAAATCCACTTGTCTTTTGTGATATAGTGCCAATTTTTCGAAAATAAGGCTAACTTTCCGCCTAATGGTGCTGCTATTTGCTCCCTGGTAGGCGGAGTTAGAGTCAAGTCACTGTGATTGTCCTGTTGCAGTGGTAGTGGTTGTGTCTGTGCCTCTGTTATTACCTTGCCACTGTCGTCCTCTGTAGGCACCTCCTCTGGATTGATTTCTGCCTCTGGAACGTCTATTCCTGCCCCTTTGGGATCTTGTGGAGTCAGGAAAGGACCAATTTTGGCAGGCCAGTTCCTGCTAAACCTTGGGGCTGAACCTCTAAGAAATCTTTAACTGTTTGTACAGATTTTGCCTTTTCTTCCATTTTCTTCATTACCTGCTGGGCAGGTGTACCAAATAAACTGGCCTTATCCATAGGAGCATCTAATAGCTTAGCTTTAACATGATCCGGTAAGACCTGCTCTTTCAACCATGCATGTCTTCTTATCACTGTGCCAGTCATGGCTGATCTAAATGAAGCCTCCAGTGCATCATAGCCACATTTTAAGGAATGGTTACTAACCTGTTGTATGTTATTTACCATTTCTAATACATATTTCTTATCTATAGAGTCATCAGAGGATAGCTTTTTAGTTAACTGATCAAGCATAAACTCTTGGTATTGTATCATGTGAAACTGACAGTTTAAAGCTCTAGCTGAGAGAGTAGCAGCTCTAGCTGAGAGAGTAGCAGAAGTGTAAACTTTTTTGCCCCATCTGTCTAACGACCTGGATTCCCTTTCTGAAGGTATAGGGTTTTTTGTTGTGGTCGAGGCTACTGCCTTAGGCCCCTGGGAAATAGTTTTGGGGTCCGCCAGTGGGGCCTTGTATAGGTGGTGATGAGTGTCTGGCACCCTGTAAAATCTATCAGGTTTGGCAGGGGCTGGAGGTAAAGAATCAGGAGCAGTGCAGACATCATTAAATGCATCATCCACAACAGGCAAAACAGGAGGAATAGCTAAGGGCCTATGTTGTGGTAAGTGCAGAAAAGTCCTAAGCCTTTTTCTTGAATCTGAGAAATCTTGTCCCTGCCATTGGAATTGCTCTCTCATGGCATGTAAGGTTTCCCCAAAGGAAAATTCCTCTGGTGGAGAGGCAGCTGGAATGGATTCTTCAGCATCAGAGTCTTCATAAGTAGAAAAAGGATCCTCTGGCTGTTCTGCAATGTCGGAGTCATCCGCAGAATCATCAGAGGACACTGGCTCGGGGGGCTCTGTCCTAGGTCTCTTTTCTGGTGGCTGAGAGGCCCTGTCTGGGTGAGATTGGGATCCCCTAATTAAAGATATTAAATCTTCTGCCAGAGTAAGCATTTGTGAACTGGAAGGGGGCCTGTGTGAGGGAGGTTTAACAGGCACTGACTTAGCAGATTTGGCTGCTTTAGCCCTGGCAAAGGCCTTGATAGACATGGCTGCAGGGGGTCTTGCAGCACCACGTGCTGGGGTAGAGACATCCAAAGGGATGGTGTCAGATAACTCACTAGAAGCCACAGTTGTAGGCAAAATTTCTGAGGCCGATTCAGGTAAAGTAGCGGGAGCCTCAGTAGTAGTCATGGATTCGGCTGAAGATTGACCAGTTTTCTCGGTTTCGGCCGAAACCGAGACACTTGCGGTTTGCTTGACCGTGGTTTCGGCCAAAACCGCGGTCCGCGAGTGTCGGTCTTTTTCCTTGCGTTTTTTGACAATTTGGGTAGTCGGAGGATCCGACGGCATAATGTACGCAAAGTCTGAGCCGAAAAACTGTTCAGCAAACTCCGACCGATGCCTTAGCGTTCGTCGGTTGAAGGAAGCACAGGCCGAACAGGCTGCTACGTCGTGGTCTGGGCCTAAGCAAGGCAGACAGTAAGAGTGGAAATCTTTATGAGGTATTTGTTTCCCACAAGTTAAACAGTTATTGACTTTTTCTGACATCGGCTGAGGCAAGAAAGAGTCCCCAACGGGGTACTTAGCTTTTAGAAGTCTTCGAAGTAGTATTCGGTAGTAGTAATCTCTGGATCTGACCGACCGGCACTTGCGAACAGCTTCTGCTTCGGGCGCCACGCGGCAAGAAAGACTGAGGAAAATGGCGTCGGCTGATGCCTTTATACCCGAAGACCAGCAGAGATGACGTCGGGTGGAGTGCGACATCAACCGAAGCCGGACCCAGACTTTGGAATCCGGCCGACCGAAGGGCTGCCTGACGACAGGACAACCCAGTTGTTATGACTGCAGATGCATCCATGAAGGACATCATCCGGTTTGGCACTTATACAGCTTGCGCCAGCCAAAAATCTCTCAAGGTAATACTAAACCACAATGCCCCTCTCTAAATTACCTCGGATCAGGTTTGCAGACTTGTAGACAGCCAGAATAATCATAATCAAATATGCAAAAGCCAAGTTCAAGGTGAACCCTAACAAGGCACCCAGGACCAATGTTCACTCCTCCAGGAATTCACAGGAGGGGGAAGGAGAGTGGGATGCCAAAAAAAGATGAAGATCGACAACACAGATGGAATGTTATGGTAAGAACATAACTTATCAGATGTTTTCGATCCTCATCTATTCGTAACTCTTGGGACAGAGGCCCCAGCTACTTTACATCCTGAATGGCCCTATGGAAAGATACTCCTGAGAGCCATAGATGCAAAGGAAGCTCTTACCCTGGAGACCAGATCCAAATTGCAATGAGTGATAAAGGTATGTGGAGTAGCCCACATTGCTACTGTGCATATTTCACTCATAGAAGCCTTGGCATGGAAAACAACTGGAATGGCCACTGATCTGGTGGAATGTGCCAACAGGTGCAGGTAACTTGAAAATCTTTTTATTATACATGCAAGAAATACAATCTCCGCCATTTTGACAAGGTAACTTTGGAAACAGATTTCCCTAAAGCTGGGCCGGAAAAGGATACAAAACTGTTGTGATTTTCTAAATTGTTTAGTTCTGCTGAAATAGAAAAGTACAGTTGTGTACACTTACCATAAATGTAGATGTTAGAGTGTATTCACTGTTGCAGTCCAGGTTACCCACCCGCCATCCCCCTTTTCATCACATTTGGGTTATCCTGCCAGGGGTAGCCCTCAGTCGGCCCGAATACCAGAGGTTTAGTATTTCTGCGTCGGTTGATGTTGCTCCAGGACTGACATCAGGTCGTCAGTGGTATAAAATCAGGCAGCCGATGCCATTATATTAGTTTTTCTTGCCACAACTGTCAGGAGCCTCCAAATACGGAGCTATGCTATGGTGGAAGAACACCACCAGTAGAAAGTAAATACCAAAAATTTCCTGTAAGGAGAGAGGAAAAAAGAGAGAGAGAGAGACCAGGGGGATGGAAGGGGGGAAACCAGGACTGCAACAGTGAATACACTAACACCTACATTTATGGTAAGTATACACAACTGTACTATGTTCTTCGTGTTTCAATGTTGCAGTCATCACATTTGGGTTGATTCCCAAAGCTGAAGAAAAGGGTGGCGGCAGTCAAGAAGACTAGGGGCTGGCTAGGATGCCCTGCAAGACTGCGGTGGCAAAGCCTGCTCTGGATTTGGAGAAGTTAGGGAGGTGGTAATGCTTGGTGAAGGTATGAACAGATGTCCATGTTGCAGCCTCCAGGATGTCCCTTGGTGGGGACCCCTCTGAGAAAAGCTGCAGAGGTGGAGGTTGCCCTGGTGGAATGCATCCTGACCCCTTTGGAGGCGGTTTCCCGTGCTGTTTGTAGCAAAAATGGATGCAGTGTGCTATCCATTTGGAAATGGTTTGTTTGGATATGGCCTTGCCTTCTACCCCTGCTGCAAAGCTGACTAGCAATTGATGTTTTTCCTAAAATATTTGTTCCTGTCTAGATAGAATCTGAGCTGTCTGTGCACATCTACAGAGTGCACAATCCTTTCCCCTTGTTTTGTGGGTTAGGGAAAAAGGTGAGCAAATGGATGGAAGGTTGAGAGGCACACTGGACACCACTTTAGGCATGAAGGATGGGTTAGTCCTGAGTGAGACACTGTCAGCATGGAAAATGATGAAGGGCTCTACAGCCATGAGTACTTGTAGCTCTGATACTCTTCTAGCTGAAGTGATGGCCAGAAGCAAGGCGGTCTTCCAAAAGATGAATTTTAACTCTGCTGAAGCTGGAGGTTCAAAGGGGGGTAGGGTGAGCTTTTCCAACACAAAGTTAAGGTCCCTAGCTGGGGTCGGAACTCTTCTGGGTGGCCTTAAGTTGTTAGCCCCTCTTAGGAACTGTTTGATAAGAGGGTGCGAGAAGAGAGGTGGCTCTGTGCTGTAATGAACAGAGATGGCAAAGGCATTCATTTTAACAGAAGAGAAGGATAGACCCCTGTGTAGTAGGTCTGCTAGGTAATCCAGGATGAGAGGTAAGGGGGGGCTGTGCCATTCTGGCTCCCTTAGCCTGGATCCAGATGCAAAACCTTTTCCAATTGTCAGCATAGAATTTTCTAGTGCATCTGGCCTCACGTATAACATCTAGGACTTGTTTGCTTAGGCTGGCAGCTTGAAGAGAGGTCAGGGAATAAGCCAGGCTGCCAGATTGAGGGTCTGCAATTGGGGATGCATGAATTCTCTATTCCTCTGTGTTAGGAGTGTTGGGATATGAGGTAGGTACCATGGTGACAGGGGTGACAGGCTGTGCACCAGTGGGTACCAGTGCTGGCATGGCCAGTCTGGGGCAATCAGGACTGCCCTCAGTTTTTCCTCCCTTATTCTGAGCAGTACGCTTGAAATGAGTGGCAGAGGGGGAATGAATAGACAGAGGTTTACCCACTGGAAGGATAGAGCATTCACTTTCCAGGCCTTGCTGTGAGGTTCCCTAGTGCAGAATTTGCTGAGCTGATTGGAGTGGGAAGCAAAGAGGTCCACCTTCAGGGTGCCCCATCTCTGGGTTACAAGGTTGAAGGTTCTGTGGCCTAGCTGCCACTCGTGTGGGTCTAGCAGGTTTCTGCTTAAGTTGTCTGCCAGAGTGTTTAGGGAGCCTGGCATGAATTGTGCTAGCAGGTATAGTTGCATGGTTGAGGCCATGTGCCAAAGGGTCATGGCAAGCCTGCAGAGATGATCAGAGAGAGTCCCTCTCTGCTTGTTGATATACCACATCACTGTGGTGTTGTCTGTTTTTGATCAGTAGAGGCCCTGGGGAGAGAGTAGGGGGTCTGAAAGCTATCAGGGCATGCTGAACCGCTAGCATCTCTTTTTAGTTTATGTGCAGATGTATTTGATTTGGGCTCCAATGGCCCTGGATGCACCTGCCATCCAGGTATGCACCCCAGGCATAGTCTGATGCATCTGGAGTGAGGGTCTGGGTGGTATGGAGTTGTGAGAAGGGAAGTCCCTTGTTGTGGGTGCATGCTGCTGCCCACCAAAGAAAATCTTTCCTTAGACAAGGTATCATTGGTATGATCATTTCCAGTCTTGAGAGTGTTGACACCAAAGGCCTTTTTAGGTGCCATTGTAGTTTCCTCATATGCAGTCTAGCATACGGAATGAGTAGAATGCAGGAGGCCATGAACCCAAGAGCTTGCAGGATTTTCCTTGCGGATAACTGGGTTCTGGTGGCCAGTTGAGAGAAGTAGCCTGTCATGTAGGCTTGTTTTTCTGGAGTAAGGAATGCCATCTGGGATGCTGTGTCCAGGCTTGCTCCCAGGAATACAATTTTTTGTGTGGGGACTAGTTTTGATTTGTTTTCGTTGTTAGTATACCCCCCCCTGGGAAGTCAGTAGGTCCTTTTACAATGGTCGGGTGCTGTAACAGCTTTTCCTGACTGTCTGCCTGAATCAGGCAATAGTCTAAGTAGGGGTAAATTTTAATATTTCTTTGTCTGCAAAAAGCAATGTCTGGAGCCAGGTATTTTGTGAAAACTCTGGGAGCAGTGGATAAGCCAAAGGGAAGCACAGAGAACCAAGTGCATAGATCCTGCCCTGAAACGTAGGCATTTCCTGCAAGATTCCCTGACTGGAATGTGTAGGTAAGCCTCTTTTAGGTCTAGGGTGGCTAACCAAGCATCCTTGGAAAGCATAGGAAGTAGCTGCTGGTGGGAGAGCATTTTGAATTTTGGTATCACCAGAAAGGTGTTTAGAATGGATAGATAGAGGATTGGGCGCCAGGTGCCCTCTTATCTCGGTACCAGGAAGAGTCTGGAATAGAAATCTTGGCCTATCAGTTCTGCAGGAACATGCTGTATTGCCCTCAAGGAGAGCAGGGAAAGGACTTGCTTTTTGGCCTCTGCCCACTGGTTTGGAAGATCTGGGAACCCTTCTGGGGTTGGCAGAGTGTGAAAATAAAATTTGTATCTCTGGGACTCTATGTTGAGGACCCATTGGTCGCTGGTAATAAAGGCCCAGTTGCTTGCATGGAGGGAGAGTTTTCTTCCTAGGGACACAAGCAGGTGGGCAGAGATGAGGGGTGGAGGTGCAAAGTCACCAAGTTCTTACCATAAAGGGGTGGCTTTGCACTCCCTGTTTTTGAATAGGAGGAACTCCAATGCTTAGATCTCTACATTCCCTGGGGCTGCTGTCTGGGGGGGGGGGGGCTGTGTCCCCTGGGTCTGGGCAGAGCTGGCCTGGAGAGGCTAGGAAAGGACTAGTGCTTGGAGGGGCAATGCCTACTGAACCTCGGAGGCTGGACCTGTAAGAAGTCTAACCGTCTGCATAGATTTAGCTTTTTCTTCCATCTTTTTTAAGACCTCTAATGCCTTGGTGCCAAATTGTCTTTGTTCAATGGTGCGTCCAATAACTTGGATTTGACATGGTCTGGCAAGGTCTGTTCCTTACGCCAAGCATGCCTTCTAAGGACAAAACCAGTGACTGCTGCCCTGCAAGATGTGCTTATTAACTTGACTTGCAGAATGCATTAGCTCTCGTAATTCTTTACTTTCTGTACAAGCAGGAAAGGAAGATATTTTTTGTTTGAGGAGTTCCATGGTATGCTGCCGATATTTCATCATGTGGAACTGGCAATTTAATGCTCTAATAGCAAGAGTTGCGGAGGTGTATACTTTTTTTTACCCCATCTGTTCAAAACTCAGAAATCCCTGTCTGAGGCAGTGGGATTCTTAGTGGAGGTTGCTTTAATGCCTTTAGGTCCTTGAGAAATGACCTCTGGGTCAGCAAAACGATTTTTGAAAAGGAATTTGTGAGAGTCATGGCTGCTGTAGTACCCGTCAGGTTTCCTGGGAGCGGGAGGAAGGGTGTCAGGAGTCAAACTGGATTCCATAAAAACATCCTCCACAACATTCAGGACAGGAAGAATGGCCAAAGGTCTGTGCTGTGGTAAACCTAATAATTCCCAGAGTCTCTTTTTTGACTGAGGATAGTCTTGATATTCCCACTGGAAATGCTCCTTTAAGGTATGAAGGGTTTCCTCAAATAAAAAATCCTCGGGTGGAGAGGCAGAAGGAATTGATTCCTCTGCATCAGAATCCTCATAAGCAAAGAGGGGTTGCATGTCTTCTTATTCAGAAGCATCAGACGCCTGTTCAGACAAAACTACTGGGGACAAGTCTCTTTCTTTTGGAAGGGGTAGCCTGGCTTCCCTTAATAAGCATAATAAAGATCTTCCTCCATTTAAAGCATTTGTGACTGAGGCAAGGAAGCAGGTGCATGAGCTTGGGTTTTTTTGGTCTTAGTTCGCACCCTGGACCTTAGAAACTCTGTAGTTTTAAAAAGAACTGAAGACGCGAAAGAAGTCATTGGTCTATGTAGAGCATCAGTAGTGCAAAGAACTTCTTCAGAAGCCGGTGCCTTCTCAGCGGCTCTGGACCCATCCAAGGTAGAGACATCCGCAGGATCCTGAGTCGAAGAAGAGTCTTGCGTCCGCAGGATCCTGAGTCGAAGAAGAGTCTTGCGGCATACCAGACTCCGAGAGGGTCTCGGTAGCGGCCTGCAAATCAACAGAAGCGGGCATCAGGGGCTACAAAAGCTCCTGAGGACCGGAGAACTGATGACCAACTTAGCAGAAGCATCTTCGGCAGTTTTGGACCTGTGCGGTCCGCCTTTGTCTTTATCCTTACGTTTTTTCAGAAGATCTGCAGTTGGATGGCTTAAGGGTAAGGGGACATATAAATGTGGGGCGTGTCAACAGTGCCAATATGTGGCCAATAATGAGAGTCTGGTTTTGACAAGCCGGGGCAGAACACTTAGTAGTCATAATTATTACAACTATAATAGTGAGAGGATGGTTTATTTGGTGATGTGTAGCCAGTGTGCCTCATTTTATGTAGGCAAAATTGAGCGCAAATTAGAGACAGATTTATGAGCATATATATGACATGAAAAACAAGAATGATACCAAGGCCCTCTAAGCATACAGCTTCATGTAGCCAGCTAGTTTTAGCTTTTTTGTCCTTGAAAGTATCCCCTTAGATACTAGGGGGGGACCTTGGGAGACCTGCCTTGAATACAAAGAACTGTATTGGCAGGTTTTTTTGGATGCAGGCAAACAGACGGGGCTCAATGGATATATTTCCATTTTACCTTTATTAACATTAAGAGCTGCCGAGCTTTAAATGGGGGCAATACAGGAACAAGTTGATTTTTTCCTACAACCACGGATTGCTAGTAATATTTTAGTTATAAATAAAACTCTAGTCCTTATTAACATTTTGTGGTTTTGCCAACAGATGGTGCTAAGTTCACAAAATTTAGAGTATTTTCACATATTATTGTATTAGGGCTTCTTTCAAGTTTTGAGATTTTTTAGAGATAAATATATTTTGCATTAAATATTTTTATTAAGGAATTTTATGTAAGACACAAAAGGTTTGCAACTTTAACATGTTTAGCTTTGCATTGCTTTAACACGGATATATAGGTTGTTATAAACATGGTAGAAAAAAATTTAAAAGGATTTTCTCCGATTGTTTTAATGAATTGTTTTAATTAAGAGGTGATGTTGACTGGCTAAGTAATTTGAGCATATTATAAAAGAGCTTTGATTTTTTTGGTTCGCTGTCTGATGAAGTCTGCTGTAGTAGACGAAAATGTGGAAGAAATTGTAGCATTAAATAAAGTGCTTTGGTTGCTGTAAGAGCTTTTCCGTTTCACTTCATTGGAAGTTATTAGTCGGACGACTTACCAAAGCTATATTGGAATTAGAGGACTGAGCGAAAATATCTAGCTACAATAAGGGCCTAGCGACGTATAGTTCTGGCATTGAACAAACCACAAAAGCGACAGCAAGGGACGTCGTGGTCTGGGCTAAACAGGTGACGAAGTAAGAATGGAAGGCTCAGTGTGGTATTTGCTTTCCACAGGCGAGACATATGTTAACTTTTTCTGACATTGGTTAGAGCAAGAAAAAAGGATCCCCAATGGGGTACTTAGCTTTAGAACATTTCAACTTTAATTCGGAAACGAAAACTCAAGTAGCGGCCGACCAGCACTCATGCTAACTGCTTCTGCTTCAGGCTCCTCGGCAAGAAAAACTGATGTAATGGCGTCGGCTGCCTGATTTTATACCACTGATGACCTGACGTCAGTCCTGGAGTGACAGCAACCGACACAGAAATACTAAGCCTTTGGTATTTGGGCAGACTGTGGGCTACCCCTGGCTGGATAACCCAAATGTGATGACTGCAACAGTGAAACACGAAGAACATCGTAATTGTCTGTGAACATCCAGAAAATGTAGGCAATATTCACCTTTGTTGGAAATATTAGGAAAGAAATGATTAATGTTGAACTCAGACTACCTTCGGAAGGACGGACGGATTGGTTCTGACAAACTCTATCCTTATGGAAAACTAAGTAAGGAGGTTTAGAGCATAAAGCCTGCATCTCAGATGCTCCTCTTGTGGAAGTTTATTGTTTTGAGAAAAAACGTTTTCAGTGAAAGAAACTAAGTTGCATGCCAGTGCTGGCTCAAAGGAGTAAGCATCAGTGACTGAAGAATAGTCAGAGCCCCTGGGGGTAGAAGGTCTTTAAACTGAGGTTTTAAATGCAGGGTTCCTTTGAGGAACACAATCTATATGAAATTAGAGGAAAGTTCCTGAAACCATTATGGAAGATGGAAACGGTAGCTAACTGGACATTAATTGTGAAGGCGGAAGCCCCTTGATCAGAAAGAATTGCTAGAAATTCTAGAACTTTTCCCACAGCAGTGGAGAAAGGGTCAAAATCATTATCGTAAGCCTAACTTGAAAATCTCTTCCACTTACTACGGTAGAGTTTCCTGGTGGATGGTCTACGGGAAGCCAGCAGAATTTTCCACACTGGGGAAGGTATATTATGCCTGGCGACTAGTGGAATTGGAGGACCCAAGCTGTCAGCTTGAGATTTTGAAGGCTGGGATGTACCAGTCAATGAAGGTGAGAGAGCGGGTATGGAACTGGGTCCAGAATCCATGGACAATGAACTAGATGAGGTCAAAGGAAAAGGGGAAAAAATTTGTTAGAGGCCAATAGGGTGCAATGAGGATTACTTTGCTTCTCAACCTGGCTGCTTTCTTGAGAAAGAGAGGAATTAGAGTAAAGGGGGGAGCACAGAGGAGAGCAGAGGGCCAGTCAAGAAGAGCATCTCTATATGACTCCCCCTGAGGGGGGGATTGGGGCAAAGTAGTTTCTGCACTCGTGTTGGGGAGATGCAAAAAGGTCACAGCAAGGCTGGCCTCAACATCGAAAAATCTTCACTATTTTGGGATTGAGAGACCAGTCATGAGGCAGAAGAATGCATCTGCTCAGTTTGCCCACTATCATGTTTGAACTCCCCGGGATGTGCGTCGCTATCAGAAAGCAGTTGGAGGAAAAGTACAGTTGTGTACACTTATCATAAATGTAGATATTCGAGTGTATTCACTGTTGCAGTCATTACATTTGGGTAACCTGCTGGAAGGTTACCCTCAGTCAGCCTGATTAACAAAGTCTTGGGTCCTGCGTCGATTGCTGTCCCTTCTTCCATGACGTCAGGTCATCAGGGGTATAAAACATGCAGCCGATGCCATTACATCAGTTTTTCTTGCCCCAGATGTCAGGTGCCCCCCCCCCAATGGGGAGCAAATAAAATTAAACACACAAAAATATACCTCCAACCAAAAGCAAATACACCAAAAAGGCTTTTAAGCATAGTAAAATAAAGTAGAGGTAAAGTAAGAGAAAAACAGTGGGCTGGAGGGAGAGCAACCAGGACTACAACAGTGAATACACTCAAACATCTACATTTATGGTAAGTGTACACAACTGTACTATGTTCTTCATGTTTCACTGCTGCAGTCATTACATTTGGGTAGATTCCCAAAGCTATGGTTGGGAGGATGGAATTTTACAGCATTAGGACCAGCTATAAGGTCCTGCAAGACTGCAGTGGCAAAGCCAGCTCTGGATTTAGAGAAAATTGGTAAATGATAATGCTTGGTGAAAGTATGTACTGAACTCCAGGTAGAATATCCCTGACAGGAACACCTCTGAGAAAGGCTGCAGAAGTGGATGCAGCCCTGGTGGAATGAGATCTGGTCCTCTGGGGGATAGACTTTCCATGGTGCTTATAGCAGAAATGAATGCAATGGCTTATCCATTTAGAAATGGTTTGTTTTGAAATAGCCTTCCCCTCTTCCCTAGCAGCAAATGTCACTAGCAGTTGTTCAGATTTTCCTCGAAATTTAGTTCTGTCCAAGTGGAATCTAAGTTGTCTGTGCACGTCCAAGGAATGCAGAATCCGTTCCCCTTTGTTTTGCGGATTGGGATAGAAGGTTGGCAAATGAATGGACTGGTTAAGAGCCACACTGGAAACCATCTTGGGCATGAAGGACTGATTGGTCCTCAGAGATACCCTGTCCGCATGAAAGCCATAAGGGCCTGTAAATTCAGATATCCTTCTAGCTGAAGTGATTGCTAAGAGGAAGGCTGCTTTCCAAGAAAGAAATTTAAGTCTGCAGTAGCAGCTGGCTTGAATGGAGGTTAAGTGAGCTTTTCCAAAACAAAGTTAAGGTCCCAGGCAGGGGTAGGAGCTCTCCTGGGTGGTCTCAAATTCTTTGCCCCTCCGAGATACTGTTTGAGCAGGGGATGAGAAAAGAGAGGTGGTTCTGTGTTATAGTTAGCTGAAATAGCTTTAGCGTGGATTTTAATAGAGGAAAAAGACAGGCCCTTGTGAAGCATCTCAGTTAAGAATTGCAAAATCTGAGGTAAATTGGGCGCTGCTGTGCTCCATCCCTAAAGATTGGTTCCAGGCACAGAATCTTTTCCATTTGTCAGAATAAGATTTTCTAGTACCAAGTCCTCTCACCTCCAAGATGACATCCATTCACAGGTTTGCTGAGGGATACTAAGGATGAATTTAAGTGATAAATGCCATGGTGGTACGGCCATAGCGTTACCTCACAGCAAGAGTTTCTCCCGTTCGATTCTCGGTGTGGCTTGGGAGTGCCTTCTGTGTGGAGTCTGCATGTCCTCCCCACGACTGGGTAGCATTTGAAAGACATGCGTCCGTAAATGGGCTTGCCTTTGAAGGTTGGGCATAGAGCTGGCACCTCTGCGTTTTGTAAAAATCTACTGCCAGTCATTAGCGGACCGGAGTTCCGCTCTGGCGACCCCGTACTGGGAAAAAGCCGAAAAGACAAAAGCCAAGCTGCAAGGTTTATGTTGGGAGCTGAGGGTGCAGAATTTAGTTCTCCTGCTGAGACAGTAAGGAAGGTGTCTGAGGCAGGTGCCATGGAGATATTTGTGACACTGGGCAGGAGTGGGTACCAGTGTTGGTGTGGCCAGTCTGGAGCAATCAAAATCATTTTTGGTTTGTCCTGTTTGACTTTTAGCAGAACTTTGAAGAGCAGAGGGGGAAAGGCGTAGACTGATAGGTTTTTCCAGCTGAAGGACAGAGCATCCACTTTCCAGGCTTTTTTGCGAGGAGTCCTTGTGCAAAATTTGTCCAACTGGTAGTTCTGGGGGGAGGCAAACAGATCTATGTCTGGGCTCCCCCATTTGCTTGTCAGCCTGTTGAAAATCCATGGTTCCAGTTTCCACTCGTGGGTCCATGAGATTTCTGCTTAGTCCGTCTGCCAGTGTATTCAGTTTTCCTGGCAGGAATTGAGCTTGCAATTGCACTTGGTAGCTCAAGGCAGTGTTCCACAATGCCATGGCTAATCTGCAGAGGGGGTAGGAATGTGTATCCCCCTGCTTGTTTATGTACCACATAACCGTGGTGTTGTCCGTCTTTACCATTAGCTGTACTGGATGAATTTAGTCCTTGAAGGCTGTCAGAGCATTCTGTACAGCTAACATTTCTTTTTGATTGATATGTAGCTGCATTCGATTTGGGTTCCATTTGTCCAGAAAGCACTTTGCTGCCAGGTGAGCCCCCCATGCATACTCTGATGCATCTCTAGGTAGGGTTTGGATGGCAGGGGTAGTGTGAATGGCAGTTTCCTGTTTTGGTGGCAGGCCTCTGCCCACCACAGGAACTCCAGGCATAGGCAAGGTATGATAGGAATCATTGTTTCCAGGCTGTGACAATGTTGACTCCACAGACTTTTTAAGTACCACTGAAATTTCCTCATATGCAGTCTTGCATATGGAATTAGAAGAATGCAGGAGGCCATGAACCCCAAGGCTTGCAGTATTTGTCTTGCAAATGGCAGAGTTTTTGTGGCAACTTGATTGAAGTAAGTTACCAAATTAATTTGCTTTTCTGGTGTGAGGAAAGCCATCTAGGCAATTGTATTCAAGCTTGCACCCAGGAATGTAATCTGTTGAGAGGGTACCAGCTGTGATTGCTTTATGTTTATGGTGCACCCTAGGCAAGTTAGAACGCTTTTTATAAACGCCAGATGATTTATAAGTAAGGCCTGGTTTTCTGCTTGAATTAGACAATGGTCCCGGTATGGATATATTTGAATATTTCTTTGCCTGCAAAATGCAATTACTGGAGCCAGGCACTTTGTAAATACCCTGGGTGCAGTAGACAAGCCAAAGGGCAGTGCAAAGAACTGATAATGCAAGTAGCCTGCATTGAAGCGTAGGTATCTTTCTGCAAGATTCCCTGATTGAGATATGCAGGTAAGCTTCTTTTAAATCTAGAGTTGCCAAGCAGGCATCTTTGCCTAGCACAGGAAGTAACCGGTGTAGAGTCAGCATCTTGAATTTTGGAATGTCCAGAAAGGTGTTTAGAGTAGACAGGTCCAGAATTGGATGCCATGATTTGTCTTTCCTGGGTACCAGGAAAAGTCTGGAATAGAAACCTTGTCCCTTTTCCTCTTCTGGTACTGGTTGAATAGCCCCCATGTTTAAGAAGGAAAGTACTTGTTTCTGAGCCTCTGTTCACTGATTTGGGGGTAGGTCTGGGTCACCCGTATGGAGATGGTAACATGTGGAAATGAAATCTGTATCCCTGGGACATGACATTTAAAACCCATTTGTCCTGGGTTATGAGTTCCCAGTTTTTTGCATGAAGAGCAATATTTCCCCCCAAGGGCAGCTAAAAGATAAGTGCTTGGTAATTTTAAAGGAAAGTCATTAAGACTGTTTATCATAGGGGGTCATGTTATTTCCAGATTTGGAAGTGGAGGCCCTCCATTGCTTAGTTCTGAGAGTCCCTTGGGACTGAAATCAGGTGCTTTTGGTGTGTCTGGATTTGGCTTGAGTTAATCTGGAAGGAGCTGGAAAGGACCAATTCTTAGTAGGCCAGTGCCTACTAAATCTTGGCGGTTGCACTTGTAAGAAATCTTTTACAGTCTGCAGAGATTTAGCTTCATCTTTCATCTTTTTTAGAACTTCAGCCTTACTGCCAAACAAGGGGTCCTGATTTAAAGGAGCATCCAACAATTTAGCTTTAACAAGATCAGGCAGAGATTGCTCCTTAAGCCAAGCATGCCTTCTAAGCACAGACCCAGTAACAGCAGCCCTGCAAGATGCCACTAAAGAATCAAAAACACATTGCAAAGTATTTTTCCAACTTGTTCAGCAGAATGCAATAAATCCTGTAAATCTTTATTTTCCGCAGTCAGAAATCAACATTTTTGTTTAAGCAGTCCAATAATATGCTGTTGATATTTTAGCATTTGAAATTGGCAGTTTAAAGCCCTGATTGCCAAGGCTGCAGAAGTATAAACCTTTTTACCCCATCTACCCAGCACCCTGGAGTCTATCAGAAAGGGTAGGATTTTAGCAGTAGAAGCCTTAATGCTCTTGGGCCCCTGAGAAATGGTTTCTGGATCCGCAACAGGATTTTGGAAAAGGTACTTGTGGGACTCGGGAACCCTGTAGTATCGGTCAGGTTTACTAGGAGCCGGAGGCAGGGAATCAGGGGCAATACTGGATTCCGAAAACACATCAACAATGTCTAGTACAGGAGGTACAGCCAAAAGCCTATGCTGAGGTAGAAGGAAATCCCTAAGCCTCTTTTTAAATTCAGAAAATTCCTGACTTTCCCAGTGGAAATGCTCCCTTAAGGTATGTAAAGTTTCCCCAAAAGAAAAGTCCTCAGGGGGGAAGCAGAGGGAATAGAATCGTCTGCATCAGAATCTTCATAAGTAGGCATGGACAAATGCAGATCATTGTAAGAATTAGAAGAAACAGAGTCCTGATCAGAAGATTCATTGTCAAGTTCAGTCCTAGGCCTCTTAGAAGGTGGGGGGGGGGGGGTTTGACTACCCCTGATTTGATCATTTGTTTTTTAGGCATAGGGGCCTGAACATGTGGCCTGGGCATCTAGACATAGATCGAGATTTAGGCCTTAGAATAGAAGGTGGAGTCTGTTTAATATGCAAGTCTGTAGGCCTGAATACACCCTCAGAAGCCGGTGCCTGCACAACAGCTCCGGACCCATCCAAGGTAGAGGCATCAGCGGGTTCCATAGGTGAAGCATCTCACGGCATACCAGACTCAGAATGGGTCTCAATAGAGGCCTGTGAGTCAGAAGTAGCGGGTATCAGGGGCTGCGAAAGTGCCTCACTGAGTACCGGGGAACTGACGACTGACTTAAAAGAAGCATCATTGGCAGTTTTAGACCTCGACGGCCTGTCTTTTTCTTTGCGTTTTTTCGGAAATCCGGTAGTCGGGTGGCTAACCGATGTAATTTCTGGATAGTTAAACAGAGAACCGAAATATTTAGAGGCAAAAATGTACAGACGACGGAGAGTGCTGATTAAATAAAGCACAAAACCAACAGCAAGGTACATCGTAGTCAGGGCCTAGGCAAGGAATATAGTACAAATGAAAACCTTTATGAGGTATTTGCTTTCCACAAGTAATGCAATTATTAACTTTTACTGACACCGGTAAGGAGCAAGAAAAAGTTTCCCCAATAGGGTACTTGGCTTTAAGTTGAAGACTTTGGTTCTGAAACTCGAAAACGAAAATTTCAGGAGTCGTCCGACCGACACTTGCAAACTGCTTCTGCTTCAGGCACCACACAGCAAGAAAGACTGATGTAATGGTGTCGGCTGCATGTTTTATACCCCTGACGACCTAACGTCATGGAAGAAGGGACAGCAACTGACGCACGACCCAAAACTTTGTTAATCAGGCCGACTGAGGGCAACCTGCCAGCAGATTACCCAAACGTAATGACTGCAACAGTGAAATACGAAGAAAGTACAGTTTTGTACCTACCATAAATGTAGATGTCCGAACAGGAATGCATCTGCAGTCCTTACAAATGGGTTGTCCTGTCGTCAGGCAGCCCTTCGGTCGGCCGGATTCCAAAGTCTGGGTCTGGCCTCGGCTGGTGTCGCACTTCACCCGACGTCATAGCTGCAGTTCTTCGGGTATAAAGGCATCAGCCGACGCCATTTTCCTCAGTGTTTCTTGCCCCAGATGCCAGTTGCCCTCTTGGATAGCTAAATTTTGGATAAATGCCAATGTTTCCAAATAGAAGGCAAACACAAAAAATAAGCATGTATGTACATATATACAAACAAATACACCATAAGAGATCCCCCCCCAGCTAGCTATTAGATGGGCAAATACCCTAGGAATACCACAGAGGGGAAGGAGGGTGGGTAATCCTGACTGCAGATGCATTCCTGTTCGGACATCTACATTTATGGTGGGTACAAAACTGTACTATGTCCTTCAAGGATGCATCTGCAGTCCTTACAAATGGGTAGAATACCATAGCCAAACTAGGGGAGGAGGAAGAAGAAATTATGGTGTAGTTAGGATCCCTTGCAAAACAGCAGTGGCAAACCCTGCTCGGGATCAAGAGTATAAAGGTAAGTTATAATGCTTGGCAAATGTATGCACGGAGGTCCAAGTAGCAGCCTCTATAATGTCCTTGGTAGCCACTCCTCATAAGAAAGCTGTGGTAGTGGCTGTAGCCCTTGTAGAATGAGGCCTTATGTTCTGTGGAGTTTGCTTTCCATGGTAGGAGTAACAGAATCTGATGCAATTTCCTATCCACTTGGAGATTGTCTGTTTTGAAATTGCTTTTCCTTCCCTTCCTGTTGCATATGCTACCAGAAGCTGGTCAGTTTTTCTATTGCCCTTGGTTCTGTCCAGGTAGTAGCGCAACTGTCTATGTACATCCAAAGTATGCAGCAGTCTTTCCCCCCTGTTCTGTGGATTGGGGAAGAAGGCAGGTAGGTGGATAGCCTGGTTTAAAGACACTCTGGATACCACCTTAGGCATAAATGTAGGATTTGTTCTCATGGACACTCTATCTTGATGGAAGATTAGGAAGGGTTCTACTGCCATTAAAGCCTGTAGCTCAGAAACCCTTCTTGCTGAGGTAATTGCCAGCAGAAAAGCAGTTTTCCTGGATAGGTGTTGAAGATCTGCTGTTGCTGCTGGTTCGAAAGGGGGGAGTGTCAATTTTTCTAGCACAAAGTTAAAGTCCCATGCTGGTAATGGTGGTTTCCTAGGAGGTTTTACATTTTTAATTCCTCTCAGAAACTGCCTGAGTAGAGGATGCGAGAAGACAGGGGGATCTAAGCTGTATTCTGCAGAAATAGCTGATGCATGTATCTTGATGGAGGAATAGGACAGGCCTGTACGGAAAAGCTCTGCCAAATACTCCAGGATGTTGGCAATGTCTACCTTTGACACATCTTTTCCCCTTTCAGTACTCCAAATGAGAAACCTTTTCCATTTTCCTGCATAGTTCCTTCTTGTTGAGGGTCTGCGGGCCTCAAGGATAATGTCTTTAACCCTTTGGGATAAATCTGGGTTAGTTGCTCTTATGTAATGTTCCAGGCAGTCAGCTGCAGAGTTTTCAGGTTTGGATGCAGGGTGCTGTAGCCGCTCTGACTTAACAGCAAAGGAATCAGGGGTAGTGTCCAAATTTTCCCCCGAGACATGCTCCTCAGTAATGGGTACCAATGTTGTCTTGGCCAGTCTGGAGCTATCAGAATGATCCTTGGACGTTCCTCTTTGATTTTCAATAGCACCTTGTGCATCAAAGGAAGAGGTGGGAATGCATATGCTGTCAGGCCTTTCCAACTGAAGGATAGAGAGTCCACCTTCCAAGCAAGTGGGTGGTACATCCTTGAGCAGAATTTCTTGAGCTGGTGATTGAGTGGGGATGCGAATAGATCTATTTGTGGCAGTCCCCATTTTCTTGTGATGACCTTGAAGATGTCCGGGTGTAGCATCCATTCGTGAGCATCTGAGGTAGTTCTGCTTAATATGTCTGCTAGGATGTTTTCTTTTCCCGGTACAAAAATTGCTTGTAACTGAATGTTGTAGCTCAGAGCCATATTCCATAGGTCCAGTGCCATCCGGCATAGAGGGTATGAATGAGTGCCTCCCTGTTTGTTGATGTACCACATGACTGTGGTGTTGTCTGTCCTTATCATCAACTGCCCTTCTTGGAGGAATGGTCTGAAATTCTGGATTGCTAGTTTTACTGCCAGCATTTCCTTTTGATTTATGTGCAGGTGCAGCTGATCTGGAGTCCATAAGCCTTGTATGCACTTGTCCAGCATGTGGGCCCCAACCGAGGTCTGAGGCATCCGTTGTGATGGTTTGGCTTGGTTGAATGCTGTGGAAGGGCAAACCTGGGTTTGACTGGCACGCCTGAGCCCACCATAGGAACTCTTGTTTCAGGCATGGGATTAATGGTATTTCGGTTTCTAGGCTGTGCCTGTGTTGAGACCATAAATTCTTCAGGTACCACTGTAGCTTTCTCATATGCAGTCTGGCATGAGGGACCAGGATTATGCAGGATGCCATGAAGCCCAAGGCCTGCAGTACTTTCCTTGCTGTTAGCTTGTTCTGCTTTGTTAATGCCAAGAAGTAGAGAGGAAGTTGTTCTTGTTTTTCTGCAGTCAGGAATGCCATCTGTTTTACTGTGTCCAATTCTGCACCTTAGAAGGTTATTCTTTGGGATGGTGTCAGTCTTGATTTTTCTATATTGACTGTATATCCCAGGGCTTGCAGTAAGCAAATGACTCTTTGTAAGTCTTCTGTTAGCTTGTTTTTGTTGTCCGCTTGTATCAGGCAGTCGTCCAGGTATGGATATATTTGGATTCCCTGAAGCCTGCAGTGAGCGATTACTGATGCCAGGCATTTCGTGAACACTCTGGGCGCAGTAGATAAGCCAAAGGGCAATGCTGAGAATTGATAATGCTCTGATCCTGCAAGAAATCTGAAGTATCTTCGTATGCCTCCTTGAGATCTAGAGTCACCAGCCAATACTCCTTGCCCAGCATGGGAAGAAGTTGCTGTAGGGTCAGCATTTTGAATTTTGGAACAATGATGAATGTGTTTTTTCTTGGTACCAGGAATAGTCTGGAGTAAAATCCCTTTCCTTGTTCCATAGATGGTACCCTTTCCACAGCTCTCATCTTTGCTAATTGAGCTATTTGTTTTAGAGCTTCTGTCTTTTGATTTGGTGGTAGGTTTGGCATTCCTCTTTTTCCTGGTAAAGTATGGAAATGAAACCTGTAGCCTTGGTCTATAGTTTGCAAAATCCACTTGTCTCTTGTGATGTAGTGCCAGTTTTTTGAAAATAAGGCTAACTTTCCGCCTAAGGGTGCTGCTATTTGTTCCCTGGTAGGCGGTGCCAAAGCCAAGTCACTGTGATTGTCCTGTTGCAGTGGCAGTAGTTGTTTCTGTGCCCCGCTGGTTGTTACCTTGCCACTGGCGTCCCCTGTAGGCACCACCTCTGGATTGATTTCCGCCTCTTGAATGCCTATTCCTGCCTCTCTGTGTTTTAGAGGAGTCTGGAAAGGACCAATTCTTGGAAGGCCAGTTCCTGCTAAACCTTGGGGGCTGAACCTGTAAGAAATCTTTCACTGTTTGTACAGATTTTGCCTTCTCTTCCATTGTCTTCAGTACCTGCTGAGCAGGAGAACCAAATAAACTGACCTTATCCATAGGAGCATCTAATAGCTTTGCTTTAACATGATCCGGCAAGACCTGTTCTTTCAACCATGCATGCCTTCTTATAACTGTGCCAGTCATGGCTGATCTAAAGGAAGCCTCCAGTGCATCATAGCCACATTTTAAAGAATGGTTACTAACCTGCTGAATGTTATGCACCATTTCTAGAACATATTTCTTATCTAAGGAATCATCAGAGGACAGTTTCTTAGTTAACTGATCAAGCATAAACTCCTGGTATTGGATCATATGAAACTGACAGTTCAATGCCCTAGCTGAGAGAGTAGCAGAGGTGTATACTTTTTTACCCCATCTCTCTAAGGACCTGGATTCCCTTTCAGAGGGGAGAGGGTTTTTAACTGAGGTCGAAGCTACTGCCTTAGGCCCCTGGGAGATAGTCTCGGGATCTGCAAAAGGAGGCTTGTATAAATGGTGATGTGTGTCCGGGACCCTGCAGAACCTATCGGGCTTAGCAGGGGCTGGAGGAAAAGTATCAGGAGCAGTGCAAGCATCATTAAATGCATCATCTACAACAGGAAGAACTGGAGGTATAGCTAAAGGCCTATGTTGTGGTAAATGCAAAAAGGTCCTAAGCCTTTTCCTTGAATCTGAGAAATCTTGCCCCTGCCATTGGAATTGCTCTCTCATGGCATGTAAGGCTTCCCCAAAGGAAAATTCCTCTGGTGGAGAGGCAGAAGGAATCGATTCCTCAGCATCGGAGTCTTCATAAGTAGAAAAAGGAGCCTCTGGATGGTCTGTATTGTCTGTATCATCAGAAGAATCATCTGAGGACACTGGCTCAGGGGGCTCTGCTCTAGGTCTCTTTTCTGGAGGAGGTTGAGAGGCCCTGTCTGGATGAGATTGGGATCCCCTTATTAAAGAGATGAGATCCTCTGCCAGAGTGAGCATTTGGGAACTGGAACTGGGCCTGTGAGAAGGGGGCTTAACAGGCACAGACTTAGAAGTTTTGGCTGCTTTAGCCCTGGCAAAGGCCTTTATGGACATGGCTGCAGGCGGCCTAGCAGCACCACGTGCAGGGGATGAAACATCCAAAGGGATGGTGTCCGATAATTCTTGTGAAACCACAGTAGCAGGTTGAATTTCAGAGGCCGATTCAACCAGGTTAGAAGGGGCCTCGGTAGTAGTCATGGATTCGCTGAAGATAGAACCGTTTGCTCGGTTTCGCCGAAACCGAGACACTCGCGGTTTGCTTAACCGTGGTTTCGGCCGAAACCGCAGACCGCGAGTGTCGGTCCTTTTCTTTGCGTTTCTTAACAACTTGTGAAGTCGGAGGATCCGACGGCATTATGTACGCAAAATCTGAGCCGAAAAAGTGTTCAGCAAACTCCGACCGACGTCTAAGCGTCCGCCGGTTGAAAGAAGCACAGGCTAAACAAGCTGCTACGTCGTGGTCTGGGCCTAAACAAGGTAAGCAGTAATAGTGGAAATCTTTATGAGGTATTTGTTTCCCACAAGTTAAACAGTTATTCACTTTTTCTGACATCGGCTGAGGCAAGAAAGAGTCCCCAACGGGTACTTAGCTTTTAGAAGTCTTCAAGTAGTATTCGGTAGTAGTAATCTCTGGTTCTGACCGACCGGCACTTGCGAACAGCTTCTGCTTCGGGCGCCACGCGGCAAGAAAGACTGGGGAAAATGGCGTCGGCTGATGCCTTTATACCCGAAGAACTGCAGCTATGACGTCGGGTGAAGTGCGACACCAGCCGAGGCCAGACCCAGACTTTGGAATCCGGCCGACCGAAGGGCTGCCTGACGACAGGACAACCCATTTGTAAGGACTGCAGATGCATCCTTGAAGGACATCATCTGCCCATTCCCATACCAAGGGCTTCTCAACACAGGGGAAGGACTTGGTTCTGCCCTGTTTGTTGATGTACCAAACTACGGACATGTTCTCAGATTGAATTGTAATGGTTCCTAAAGAGAGGACAGATTGAAAGGCTTGCAATGCTAATAACACTGCCCTCAGCTCCAGGACACTGACATGCACGATGGAATCTATCAGGGACCAAGTGCCTTGAATGTCAAATCCCAGATAATGCCCCCCCACCCCATCAGGTAGGCATCCATGGTCACTATGGCCTTGGGTTGAGGAGAGACAAACGAGCTGCCTAAAAGGAATTTTTTGGATTCCATCCACTAGGACAGGTTTTTTTTTTTTTTTTTTTTACAGCAACAGGTGACACGAATGGGGTAGGTCATTGGATGGGTTAGAATAGACCATTGTGATAGTAGAAGCCACTGTAGTAGGCGCATGTGGAATCTCGCTAGCGGGATGAGCGTGATTATAATGGCCATGGAACCAAATGCTTGAATGACTAGCAGTTCTGGAACTTTATTTGTGCAGAGAATAGGACGCAGTTGTGATTTCATCTTCTGTAATCTGTGCTGAGGAAGGGAGGCTACACAAGATATGGTGTTCAGACAAGCTCCTTTGAACTCTAGATCTTGAAAGGGGCTTAGCTGACATTTTGCTTGATTGGCAGTGATGCCCAGGTGCATGAACAAATGCAAAATGAAGTCTACTGCTTGAAGCATCAGATGGCTGGAGGAAGCAGTGATGAGCCAGTCATCTAGATATGGCAACACCCGGAATCCGTGCAGTCTCAAGTGAGTTGTTACTGCTGCCATACATATGAACACCCTGGGGGCTGTGGTGAGGCCAAAGGGTAGCACTCTGAACTGAAAGTGACTGGCTCCTAGCTGAAAGCGGAGAAACCTTCTGGAGCATTTGTCTATCTTTATGTGGTAATAACAGTCTTGAAGGTCTATACCGCACATCCAAATCATCTTCCTCTAGAAAGGGAAGCATAGACTGAACCGTGACCATCCAGAATTTGGTTGCTGAATAAATTTCTCTAGGCGGCTAAGATCTAGTGGTCACCAGTCCCCAGTCTTTTTTGGCACTAAAGAACCTTGAATAAAATGTGGATCCTATCTGGTCTGGTGGGACTTCTTGGATGACTTTTTTCTAGCAGCTTTTGGATTTCTAAGGCTGTCTGGTCCCTCTGATTGGGTGGATTATCAAGGAGACCTGTTACAGATCTTGGATAAAGAAAGAAGGGGATACAGCAACCTCTGGTAATAATGGTCTGTGCCCAAGCATCTGTGGTTATTTGTCACCAAGCTCCTGAATGCAGAGAATCTTCTCCAGACTGCTTCCAGAGGTAAGCAATCAGGCCCTCTTTCAGGAGCGCTGGTACAGCTGGCAGAGAAAATCTCTGGAACCCTGATTTTGCAGGACACCTCTGCCTGAGGGATGGTGTCTTCCATTAGAGCCCCCCCTCTGCCCCAAGAGGAGCCTCCACCACTTGTGTCTTGGAAAGGCTCTTGGGACTTTCTGAACCAAATAGTACAGTTTGTACCTACCATAAATGTAGATGTCCGAACTGGATAGCATCTGCAGTCATAACAACTGGGTTGTCCTGTCGTCAGGCAGCCCTTCAGTCGGCCGGATTCCAAAGTCCGGGTCCGGCTTCGGCTGATGTCGCACTTCACCCGACGTCATCTCTGCTGGTCTCCGGGTATAAAGGCATCAGCCGACGCCATTTTCTTCAGTGTTTCTTGCCCCAGATGCCAGTTGCCCTTCCTGGAAGGCTAATTTTTGGATAAATGCCAATGTTTCCAAAAGGATAGAAGGCAAACTCAGAAAATAAGCATGTATGTACATATATACAAACAAATACACCATAAGAGACTCCCCCCACTAGCTAGCTATTAGGAGGGTAAATACCCTAGGAGTACCACAGAGGGGAAGGAGGGAGGGTAATCCTGACTGCAGATGCTATCCAGTTCGGACATCTACATTTATGGTAGGTACAAAACTGTACTATGTCCTTCATTGATGCATCTGCAGTCATAACAACTGGGTAGAATACCATAGCCAACTAAGGGAGGAGGGAAAAAATAGATTATGGTGTGGTTAGGATCCCTTGCAGCACAGCAGAGGCAAACCCTGCTCGGGATCTGGAGTACAAAGGTAAGTTATAATGCTTGGCAAATGTATGCAAAATCTGAACCGAAAAACTGTTCAGCAAACTCCGACCGACGCCTAAGCGTTCGTCGGTTGAAGGAAGCACAGGCCGAACAGGCTGCTACGTCGTGGTCTGGGCCTAAACAAGGCAAACAGTAAGAGTGGAAATCTTTATGAGGTATTTGTTTCCCACAAGTTAAACAGTTATTGACTTTTTCTGACATCGGCTGAGGCAAGAAAGAGTCCCCAACGGGGTACTTAGCTTTTAGAAGTCTTCGAAGTAGTATTCGGTAGTAGTAATCTCTGGATCCGACCGACCGGCACTTGCGAACAGCTTCTGCTTCGGCAGCCGCAAGAAAGACTGAAGAAAATGGCGTCGGCTGATGCCTTTATACCCGGAGACCAGCAGAGATGACGTCGGGTGAAGTGCGACATCAGCCGAAGCCGGACCCGGACTTTGGAATCCGGCCGACTGAAGGGCTGCCTGACGACAGGACAACCCAGTTGTTATGACTGCAGATGCATCCATGAAGGACATCTTTCCACTCCTCGGATTCCTACAGTAGGATCGTTGAGAAGCAGAAAAATGTATGGCCACTTCAGACAGGGTCTTCCCATCCTTCTCGCACCTGGCTAGAGTGTTTGACTTTGGGGATGAACAAAAAAAGATCTGTCAAAAGGAGCACTGACAAAGGAAGACTTGAATGGCTCCGCAAACCCACAGGTGCATCCAGGCATGTCGTCCAATAGCAACGCCTGAACCAGCTAACCTGGTCACTCCTTTGGCTGCATGCGCAATGAGCCTCATGGACAAGTTGGAAATAGACTCCAGGGTAGCTAACTGGGAGCCTACTTTTTCTTGGACCCCCGTCAGATACAGCTCCTGCTAGAGTACCCGATAGCTCCTTGATCAGATACCTCTGGAAACTTGTGAAATGTGCTAAAAAATTCAAGGCCCTTAAGGTGACGTCTGACACACAAGCCCACTTTTCAAATCTGTCCATCAACCTATAACAGTGGAACTTTTTTCAGCTAGTTCTTTTTTGGTGGCTGCCGCTACCACCATGGCATCTGCTGCTAACCCTTTTGCCTAGTGTTGGTAGTCCACAGGAGCACAAAGAATCTTATCTGGTCTCCAGGGAATCGGTTCAATGGAGTCAAGAGCTTTCCAAGCCTGCTGAACGATCAGCTTAATGAGACAGTGAGCAGGAGGGGTCACCCACGAAGTAGATGGCAGAGAACCAATGGCTTGCAAGTAAACAGAAGCCTCACAGGAGGGTCCTTGGGCTTCCAGTCACCCTTTGTTTAAGGATCTCAAGAATGGTCTCTAAAAGAGACGCCTTCCGTGGATGACAGGGAGGAACCCTCCTCATCATCGAAATCATTGTCCTCAGTGACTGACTCTTCAGGGAGTCCATGTGTTTCCTCTTACAAGTTTTACTCCAAGGAAGCTCCTCAGTGGGAATACCTGAAGAGGACTCAGAAGAAGGGTGATGCTTAGCCAGGATCTCTTGCAGCCTTGGAACTCGCTGTCCAGGCACTGAGGTTGGTGGAAGGTCCAGGTAAGAAGGGGTCATGGAATGAAACTCCAGTACAGCAGGAGCCACCTGACAGCCCGCGGTGGCCAATGCTCTTTCTATAGTCAAGGAAGGATGGGAGGCCAGAACCAAGAAGGACAAACCTGGAACCAGGGTCACACCCCTACCAGAGAGGCCCATCTTCAGAGCCGCCGGAATCCCAAGAGGTAAGGACGACTCTGAATAAAACACAGCAGTTGACTTCAAACCTCCTGGGCCCAAGAGCGGAGCCACGACCTCAGGAATCCATTGGTTCTGAAGTAACCGAGGAAGTCAGAGTCATGTCTGGAACCAAATATAAAGGGGCCGTCTGTGCTAGAGCAATAGGAACCGGATTGGTCTGAGTGGGGAGCTCTAAGACCTCCAAGGAGGTCAGAGGAGGAAGAACTGATGGAGTCCTGGGAGAAAACATCCCTTTTCTAGGTGGGACAGGGGTTTGAGAGGTAGCAGAAAGACTCTTCGGCATTAAGAGCTGTTTCACCAATCTCACTACATCTACTTCAGTGAGACTCCTGGAGGAGTGAACAGACAATCCAGAGGGGGAATTTTGGCCTTTCTATAAAAGGACTATGCAACTGACCAAAGAAGGGGTCAACAGAAGGGAAATATTTTGTCCTGGGTGTACACAGAGCATCAGTTTTCAGCACCAAAGGGGGGGGGGTATGACCTGTTGCAGTGCAGGAGATGTCATCACCGACTGGGAAACTAAAAAAGCCAGTCCTGAAGGCACCGAAGTTGCTGGTGCCGAGGAGGGAGAAGTCTGTTCCGAGAGCTCTGGAACCTTAACTTTTAGTTATGTACTTACTATAACTTCGGATGTAAGGGATCCATCTCGCCTACATTCATAACTGATGGGTTCGGAGCTGATCCCTCGGCTCCGACTCGGCCACTATATAGTAGAACGAAGTCTCTAATTGGCTGGGCTACCCCTTATCCCAGAATGCACTGCGTCTGCTTCCCCAGATCTTGTTTGTTCGCTTTTATATACCTACCTTCAGGCACAGAAACATACCAACAACTGTGACAAACTAAAGTCCTTCAAGAGAAAAACTCAGTAAGTAGCAACATTTCCTCTAAGTCCAATGGGAAAGTACAGTTTTGTACCTACCATAAATGTAGATGTCCGAACAGGATAGCATCTGCAGTCATAACAAATGGGTTGTCCTGTCGTCAGGCAGCCCTTCGGTCGGCCGGATTCCAAAGTCTGGGTCCGGCTTCGGCTGATGTCGCACTTCACCTGACGTCATCTCTGCTGGTCTTCGGGTATAAAGGCATCAGCGCGCCATTTTCCTCAGTGTTTCTTGCCCCAGATGCCAGTTGCCCTCTTGGAAAGCTAAATTTTGGATAAATGCCAATGTTTCCAAAAAAGTAGAAGGCAAACATAAAAAATAAGCATGTATGTACATATATACAAACAAATACACCATAAGAGACTCCCCCCTAGCTAGCTATTAGGAGGGTAAATACCCTAGGAGTACCACAGAGGGAAGGAGGGTAATCCTGACTGCAGATGCTATCCTGTTCGGACATCTACATTTATGGTAGGTACAAAACTGTACTATGTCCTTCAAGGATGCATCTGCAGTCATAACAAATGGGTAGAATACCATAGCCAAACTAGGGGTGGAGGAAGAAAAATTATGGTGTAGTTAGGATCCCTTGCAGTACAGCAGTGGCAAACCCTGCTCGGGATCTTGAGTACAGAGGTAGATTATAATGCTTAGCAAATGTATGCACGGAGGTCCAAGTAGCCGCCTCAATAATGTCCTTGGTTGCCACTCCTCGTAAGAAAGCTGTGGTAGTGGCTGTTGCCCTTGTAGAATGAGGTCTTATGTTCTGTGGAATTGGTTTTCCATGGTAGGAGTAACAGAATCTTATGCAATTTCCTATCCATTTAGAGATTGTCTGTTTGGAAATTGCTTTTCCTTCCCTTCCTGTTGCATAGGCTACTAAAAGCTGGTCAGTTTTTCTGTTACCTTTGGTTCTGTCCAGGTAGTAGCGTAACTGTCTATGTACATCCAAGGTATGCAGCAGTCTTTCCCCTGTTCTGTGGGTTGGGAAAGAAGGTAGGTAGGTGGATTGCCTGGTTTAAAGACACTCTGGATACCACCTTAGGCATAAATGTAGGATTAGTTCTCATGGACACCCTATCTTGATGGAAGATTAGGAAGGGTTGTACTGCCATTAAGGCCTGTAGTTCGAAACCCTCCTTGCTGAAGTAATTGCCAGTAGGAAAGCAGTTTTCCATGATAGGTGTTGAAGATCTGCTGTTGCTGCTGGTTCAAATGGAGGGAGTGTTAATTTTTCTAGCACAAAGTTCAAGTCCCATGCTGGTAATGGTGGTTTCCTAGGAGGTTTTACATTCTTGATCCCTCTGAGGAACTGCCTGAGTAGAGGATGAAAAGACAGGTGGATCGAAGCTGTACTCTGCTGAAATAGCTGATGCATGTATCTTGATGGAGGAATAGGACAGGCCTGTATGTAGAAGCTCTGCCAAGTACTCCAGGATGTTAGCAATATCTATGTTCGACACATCTTTTCCTCTTTCAGCACTCCAGATGACAAACCTTTTCCATTTTCCTGCATAGTTCCTTCTTGTTGAAGGTCTGCATGCTTCAAGGATAATGTCTTTAACCCTTTGGGATAGGTCTGGGTTAGATGCTGCTATGTGATGTTCCAGGCAGTCAGTTGCAAGGTTTTTAGGTTTGGGTGCATGATGTTGTAGTTGTTCTGAGTTAACATCAAAGGCATCAGGGGTATTGACCACATTCTCCTCCGAGACATGCTCCTCAGCAATGGATACCAGTGTTGTCTTGGCCAATTCGGAGCCATCAGGATTATCCTTGGGCATTCCTCTCTGATTTTCAGTAGTACCTTGTGCATCAAAGGAAGAGGTGGAAATGCATATGCTGTCAGGCCTTTCCAACTGAAGGATAGAGAGTCCACCTTCCATGCAAGTGGGTGGTATGTCCTTGTGCAGAATTTTTTCAGCTGGTGATTGAGTGGGGATGCGAATAGGTCTATTTGTGGCATTCCCCATTTCTTTGTGATGGCCTTGAAGATGTCCGGGTGTAGCATCCATTCGTGAGCATCCGAGGTGGTTCTGCTTAACATGTCTGCTAGGGTGTTTTCTTTTCCCGGCACAAATATTGCCTGTAACTGGATGTTGTAGCTCAGAGCCATATTACAAAGGTCCAGAGTCATTCTGCATAGTGGGTATGAATGAGTGCCTCCCTGTTTGTTGATGTACCACATGACTGTGGTGTTGTCTGTCCTTATCATTAAATGGCCTTTGAGGAATGGTCTGAATTTCTGGATTGCTAGTTTTACTGCAGCATTTCTTTTTGGTTTATGTGCAGGTGCAGCTGGTCTTGAGTCCACAATCCTTGTATGCATTTGTCCAACATGTGCGCCCCCAGCCTAGGTCTGAGGCGTCTGTTGTGACAGTTTGGCTTGCTTGAAAGTTGTGGAAGGGTAAGCCTGGGTTTGACTGGCATGCTTGAGCCCACCATAGGAACTCCTGTTTCAGGCATGGGATTAGTGGGATTTCGGTTTCTAAGCTGTGCCTGTGTTGAGACCATAAATTCTTTAGGTACCACTGTAGCTTTCTCATATGCAGTCTGGCATGTGGGACCAAGATTATGCATGATGCCATGAAGCCCAAGGCCTGCAGTACTTTTCTTGCTGTTAGTTTGTTCTGCTTTGTTAATGCCAAGAAGTAAAGAGGGAGTTGTTTTTGTTTTTCTGCCGTTTGGAATGCCATTTGTTTTACTGTGTCCAATTCCGCACCCAAGAATGTTCTTGTTTGGGATGGTATCAGTCTTGACTTTTGTAAATTGACTGTGTATCCCAGGGCTTGTAGTAAGCAAATGACTCTTTGTAAATCTGTTGTCAGCTTGCTTTTGTTGTCCGCTTGTAACAGGCAGTCGTCCAGGTATGGATAAATTTGGATTCCCTGTAGCCTGCAGTGAGCGATTACTGATGCCAGGCATTTTGTGAATACACTGGGCGCAGTAGATAAGCCAAAGGGCAATGCTGAGAATTGATAATGCTCTGATCCTGCAAGAAACCTGAGGTATCTTCTGCAATTTGGTCGTATGGGGACGTGCAGGTATGCCTCCTTGAGATCTAGAGTTACCAGCCAACACTCCTTGCCCAGCATGGGAAGAAGTTGCTGTAGGGTCAGCATTTTGAATTTTGGGACAATGATGTATGTGTTTAAGACGGACAGGTCAAGAATAGGTCTCCAACTTTTCTCTTTCCTTGGTACTAGGAAGAGTCTGGAGTAGAATCCTTTGCCCTGTTCTGTTATAGGTACTCTTTCCACAGCTCTCATCTTTGTTAATTCCGCTACCTGCTTTAGAGCTTCTGTTTTTTGATTTGGAGGTAGGTTTGGCATTCCTCTTTTTACTGGTTAAGGTGTGGAAGTGGAACCTGTAGCCTTGGTCTATGGTTTGCAAAATCCACTTGTCTTTTGTGATATAGTGCCAATTTTTTGAAAATATGGCTAACTTTCCGCCTAAAGGTGCTGCTATTTGCTCCCTGGTAGGCGGTGTCAGAGCCAAGTCACTGTGATTGTCCTGTTGTAGTGGCAGTGGTTGTGTCTGTGCCTCGGTTATTGCCTTGCCACTGTCGTCCTCCGTAGGCACCTCCTCTGGATTGATTTCTGCCTCTAGAGCGTCTATTCCTGCCTCTGAGATTTTGAGGAGTCTGGAAAGGACCAAATTTTGGCAGGCCAGTTCCTGCTAAACCTTGGGGGCTGAACCTGTAAGAAATCCTTAACTGTTTGTACAGATTTTGCCTTCTCTTCCATTTTCTTCATTACTTGCTGAGCAGGTGTACCAAATAGACTGGTCTTATCCATAGGAGCATCTAACAGCTTTGCTTTAACGTGATCCGGCAAGACCTGTTCTTTCAACCATGCATGCCTTCTTATCACTGTGCCAGTCATGGCTGATCTAAATGAAGCCTCCAGTGCATCATAGCCACATTTTAAAGAATGGTTACTAACCTGTTGGATGTTATTTACCATTTCTAAAACATATTTCTTATCTAAGGAGTCATCAGAGGACAGCTTCTTAGTTAACTGATCAAGCATAAACTCTTGGTATTGGATCATATGAAACTGACAGTTTAAAGCTCTAGCTGAGAGAGTAGCAGAAGTGTAAACTTTTTTTCCCCCATCTCTCTAAGGACCTGGATTCCCTTTCAGAAGGAATAGGGTTTTTGCTGAGGTCGAGGCTACTGCCTTAGGCCCCTGGGATATAGTCTCAGGATCTGCAAGTGGGGCCTTGTATAGGTGGTGATGAGTGTCTGGCACCCTGTAAAATCTATCTGGTTTGGCAGGGGCTGGAGGTAAAGTATCAGGAGCGGTGCAAACATCATTAAATGCATCATCCACAACAGGCAGTACTGGAGGTATAGCTAAGGGCCTATGTTGTGGTAAGTGCAGAAATGTCCTAAGCCTTTTTCTTGAATCTGAGAAATCTTGTCCCTGCCATTGGAATTGTTCTCTCATGGCATGTAAGGTTTCCCCAAAGGAAAATTCCTCTGATGGAGAGGCAGATGGAATGGATTCTTCAGCATCTGAATCTTCATAAGTAGAAAAAGGAGCCTCTGGCTGGTCTGTAATGTCTGAGTCATCCGCAGAATCATCAGAGGACACTGGCTCGGGGCTCTGCCCTAGATCTCTTTCTGGGGCTGAGAGGCCCATGTCTGGGTGAGATTGGGATCCTCTAATTAAGGATATTAAATCCTCTGCCAGAGTAAGCATTTGTGAACTAGAAGTGGGCCTGTGTGAAGGGGGCTTAACAGGCACTGATTTAACAGTTTTGGCTGCTTTAGCCCTGGCAAAGGCCTTAATAGACATGGCTGCAGGAGGCCTAGCAGCACCACGTGCTGGGGTAGAGACATCCAAAGGGATGGTGTCTGATAAATCACTAAGAACCACAGTAGTAGGCAAAACTTCTGAGGCCGATTCAACTAAGGTAGCAGGAGCCTCAGTAGTAGTCATGGATTCGGCTGAAGATTGACCGGCTTTCTCGGTTTCGGCCGAAACAGAGACACGGCTTGCTTAACCGTGGTTTCGGCCGAAACAGCGGACCGCGAGTGTCGGTCTTTTTCTTTGCGTTTTTTAACAATTTGGGTAGTCGGAGGATCCGACGGCATAATATACGCAAAATCTGAGCCGAAAAACTGTTCAGCAAACTCCGACCGACGCCTAAGCGTTAGTCGGTTGAAGGAAGCACAGGCCGAACAGGCTGCTACGTCGTGGTCTGGGCCTAAGCAAGGCAGGCAGTAAGAGTGGAAATCTTTATGAGGTATTTGTTTCCCACAAGTTAAACAGTTATTGACTTTTTCTGACATCGGCTGAGGCAAGAAAGAGTCCCCAATGGGGTACTTAGCTTTTAGAAGTCTTCGAAGTAGTATTCGGTAGTAGTAATCTCTGGATCTGACCGACCGGCACTTGCGAACAGCTTCTGCTTCGGGCGCCACGCAGCAAGAAAGACTGAGGAAAATGGCGTCGGCTGACGCCTTTATACCCGAAGACCAGCAGAGATGACGTCGGGTGAAGTGCGACATCAGCCGAAGCCGGACCCAGACTTTGGAATCCGGCCGACCGAAGGGCTGCCTGATGACAAGACAACCCATTTGTTATGACTGCAGATGCATCCTTGAAGGACATGGGGGAAGGAGGGTGGGTATGTATGAATGTAGGCGAGATGGATCCCATACATCCGAAGTTATGGTAAGTACATAACTAAAAGATGTAATGGGATCCGATCTCGCCTACATTCATAACTGATGGGACAGCATCCCTAGCACCTAAATCCTGGGTGGCTCATTGGAAAACACTCCTGAGAACTGTGGAACCAAAGGAAGCTCTACCACGAGAAGCCACATCTATCTTGTAATGAGAAATAAAGGTGTGCGGAGTAGTCCAGGTGGCAGCCGCACAGTTATCATCTATCGATAATTTGGAGTGAAATGCTACAAAAGTAGCCATTGCCCTGGCAGAATGAGCCTTGACTGGGAATGATAGCTCTTTGCCGGACTGTGAATAGATGAAGGAGATGCAATCTTTAATCCATTTGGCTATGGTGGTTTTAGCCACCGGTTGACCCAACCGATTTTCCGCAAAGGACACAAACAGCTGATCTGACTTTCGTGTCTGATTGGTCCTACTTAAATAAAAACGCAGTTGTCTGTGAACATCCAACTGATGGAAAATATATTCTGTGCTATTGGAGAATTTGGGAAAAAACACTGGGAGCTCCAAGGATTGTTGAATGCATAAGGGGGATGCTACCTTGGGCAAGAAAGAGGGATTTAACTTGAGAGACACACTGTCTTTGTGAAAAGTCAAATAAGGAGGATTAGAACAGAGAGCCTGAAGCTGAGACCCGCTTGGCAGAGGTTATTGCCACCAAAAAGGCGGTTTTCCAAGATAGAAATTTTAAATCACAAGTAGCTGTTGGTTCAAAGGGACGGGCAGTTAAAGAAGCTAGTACCATATTTAGATCCCAAGGGGGCACAGGATGGGCTATTGGGGGTCGAAGGAGCCACGCTCCTTTAAGGAAAGATTTGCAAAGCCCGTTTGCCATTAAGGAAGGCTCAAAGGAGACATGAAAATTAGAGATAGCCGCCAGTTGGACTTTAATTGTGGAAACTGAAGAGCCCAAATAAAACAAAGAAGCCAGGAATTCTAAAACCTGAGGTACTGGGGCGGTAAGGGGATCTATACCTCATTGCTGGGCCCAAAGAGCAAACTTCTTCCACTTGCTGGAATACAGTTTAATAAGTGGAAGGTTTGTGAGAAGAGGACAAAATGTGGATGATGTCTGGAGAAAAATAGTTCTCAACTAAGGTTGGAAGTGGAGTAACCAAGCGGCCAACCTCAAGGATCTGAGGGATGGGTGAGACTGTCCCAACTGATGAATCAACAGGTCGGGCACTAGGTCCAGAAACCATGGGCCCTCCACCGCATACCTCAGAAGGAAGGGGAACCAAACCTGACGAGGCCAGTGTGGAGCGATCAAAATCATGTCGCTCCCTAGATAAATCGCCTTCTGTATCACCTTCGGGAGAAGGGGGACCGGAGGGAAGGCGTAAAGTAGACCGGGGGGCCAACTGTGAGCTAGAGCGTCCCTGGGAATCTGCCCCTGAGAGGGAGTCAGAGTGAAGAAGTCCCTGCATTTCGCATTGTGAGGACTGGCGAACAAGTCGCAACAAGGGAGGCCCCACTTGGCGAAGATGTTTGCAGCCACCCTGTCGTTGAGGGACCACTCGTGGGGTAACAGGAGAGTTCTGCTCAGCCTGTCTGCAATCGCACTGGATTTCCCCGGAATGTGCGTTGCCACTAGGAAACGCTGGGTAGAAATCGCCCAATGCCACACTCTCATGGCCTCTCAGCAAAGAGGGTAGGACCTGGTTCCGCCTTGCTTGTTTATGTACCAGACTACCGACATGTTGTCGGATAGGATCGCAATAGTACCCCGTGGAAGAGCATGATTAAGTGCTTGCAACACCAGTAGCACTGCTCTCATTTCCAGGATATTGATATGTAAGTGCGTTTCGTGAGCCTGCCACGTGCCTTGGACAGACCTGTCCAGATTATCACCCCCCCACCCTGTCTGGGAGGCATCCGTGGTCACCGTGGCTATGGGAGGCTGAAGGGCAAAGGGTCGCCCCTGGTCCAGGTTGGACCGAAGCAGCCACCAACGTAGGTCCCGACGGCAAATTTCGGTAATCTGGACCAAATGGTTCAGAGGAAGTTCCTGAAAGGACCATTGAACAAACAGTAGCCATTGCAGTACCCGCATGTGCAGCCTGGCTAAGGGGACTAGTAGAATTGTCAAGGCCATCGTGCCCAATAACTGCAGAATCAGTCTGGCCTGAACTCGTGATCTGGGTTTGAACCTGAGACTGCAGGACCTGAATCCTTTCTACAGGCAAGAATGCCCGCATTCTTCTTGTGTCTAACTCTGCGCCTATAAATGTAATACGCTGAGACGGCTGCAGCACAGATTTTCCCCAATTGAACGTGATTCCTAGTGAATGACCCAAACTGACTGTGGTCATAAGCGCCCGAACTAATAGATGCTTGGAGGTGGCAGTAAGGAGCCAGTCGTCTAGATAGGGAAACACTTGGAATCCTAGACTTCTCAAGTGAGCTGTCACCACTGCCAGACACTTGGTGAACACCCTGGGAGCTGTGGTGAGACCAAAGGGCAGTGCTCGGAACTGGAAATGACTGGTTCCCAGGCGAAGCGTAAATGACTCCTGGACTCTTGACTTATCAGAATGTGATAGTAAGCGTCCTTGAGATCTATGGAGCACATCCAGACATCCTTCTCCAATAACGGGGAATGGACTGAAGGGTGACCATTCGGAATTTGGATTTTTTTTACAAAGCGATTCAATGAGCTGAGGTCCAAAATGGGCCTTAAGTCCCCTGTCTTTTTTGGCACCAAAAATAGTCTTGAGTAAGTTCCTGATCCGATCTGGTCGGCGGGGACAGGCTGGATGACTCCTTTTCTTAGCAGCTTTGAAACCTCGACCGCTGCTTGATCCCGCTGACTGGGTGGCACATCCGGGATTTTCCTGATAGGAAGAGGGGGGATCTTGGTGAAAGGGATGAGATAGCCTCCGGTTATGGTTCGGAGCACCCACTGATCCTTGGTGATAGATTCCCAAGCCTGTGGGTGTTCCGCAAAACGACCCCCGACTGGCTCCGGAGATGCGCAGTCGGGCCATGTCTCAGGGACGGGGAGTGTAGGACGGACCACGAAAGGAATCGCGGTCTCCAGAGTTACGGGGGCCTCTGCCGCCTCTGGGGCGGCATCTTCCTGAATCCCCCCCCCCCGCCTCTAGAGGGGGATCACTCGGTGGAGTAGGGAAAGATCTTTGAGATTTCCTGAACCACATTTTCCCTCCTCTCTGGGCCTTGGAGTAAGGTCTAGAAGGAGCGGAAAAACAGGCCCCCACAGCAGTCAAGGTCCTTCCCTTCTGCTCGCACAGAGTCAGCGTGTCCTTCACCTAGGGTCCAAACAGGGAGGACCCATCAAAAGGGGCGTCAGTGAAGGAAGACTTAAAAGCCTCCGCAAAGGGACACAAGCGTAACCAGGCATGTCTTCTAAGAGCCACGCCTGTTCCCGCTGCTCTACTCGCCTTCGCCGCATATGAGATGAGCCTCATGGACGAGTTGACTATCGAAGATAGGGTAGTCATCTGGGCGCCAACAGTTTGGGCTAACGCCTCAGGAAGGTTACCCGTAAGAGACTCTCCTAACTCTTTGAGGAGGTCCCTTTGGAGCCTGGTGAAATGACAAAGCTAATTCAGCGACCGCAGGGTAAAGGCCGCTGAAGAAAGGGTACGCTTCCCGTACCTATCCATGCTCCTGGAATCCTTATTAGGAGGGTGAATAGACGTTGAAGCCTCTGCCATGTCCTGCTGAGTGGCAGATGCCACCACCATCGCATCTACTGAGACTCCTTTGGTCAAAAATTCCTTTTGAGGAGGGGCTGAGAGGAACTTGTTAGGCCTTGCGGGCACCAGTTCCACAGAATCAGGGTGTTCCCACACCCTTCGAGAAACTAAATCTAGCAATTCATCGAAGGGTGGAGACACCCAGGAGGTGGAGGGCTGGGCCCCAAAAGCCTTGAGGAAGACTGACTCCTCTGCGGAAGGGATTTTGGACTGCCAATCGCCTCTCTGTCTCAGGATCTCGAGGATATCTGAGAATGAGACGTCATCCGAGGAGGATTTTGGGGACCCCTCCGCATCATCGAGGTCAGTATCTGAAGTGATAGACTCATCCTGGGAGTCAATGTTCTTCCTCTTGCACAATTTCTTCCTTGGAGGTTCATCCGAAGCAGATTCAGAAGGACCTCCCAGGAGAAGGGAACCCCCCAAGGGGGTATCCTCAGGCCCTGGGGCCCCGCTGTCGTGGGAATTAAGCACACCAGAAGCACCAGTTCCCAAGTCTAGGGACGGTGAGGTAGAGACTTACTGAGCCGGCAAGGACATGGCTAACGCACTCCTCATGGCCTCAAAAGCAGGACCTCCAGACTCTACGGAGGATACCGGCTGAGAGACCACAACGGTACCGGGAATCCCTGCGGCCGACGCTCCGAGGGGAAGACTAGGCACCGAAGCTACCAGTTCCAAAGTGTTCCCCCCGGCCCCGACCGAGGAAGTCCCGGTACCGAACCCTGACGCCGAGGACAGGGTAGGAATGATGGTCGGAACCGAGAGGCTCCGAGGGAGTCTCGGTTCCGACTGGACGACTCTGCTCTGCTCTATCATCACCGACTCCAACGGCTCCGAAGAGGTTGGAGGAGGAATCGGATGTGACGAAGTGGGGAACTGCTCCGGAGCCAAGTGGGCTGGAGCAGAGACCATTTTTGAAAAAACCGGGGACTGGAAAAGCCTCTGGATAACTCTGTCCAAATCTGAGTCAGACAACCTGGAGGATTTAGAGGAAATAGATGGGGGCCGAGACGACTTCTCTCTCTGCTCCGAAAGACCAGGGGACCGGCTCCGAAACGGCTCCAACACTATCAGCACCAGATCCGGAACCGTATGTATAAGTATCGGCGCCGAAGGGGACTTCGGGGCCGAGGGGGGAGGGTCTGAGCTGTACACCTCCAACGGCTCCGAGACCAACGGAGCCGAAGCAGATGATTCGCCTCTCGATCCCCCAACCTGCGGCTCCGACACCAATGAAGCAGAGGAAAGAGGTATCGAGGCAGACCCTTCCACCCGAGGCTCCGAAGCCACTGGAGCCGAGGAAGAAGAGGTCGACCTATGCTTCTTGGAAGTCGGTTCCGACGGACTGGTCGGAGCCGACGACCTTTTCTTTTTAGAAGCTGGAGAGGAAGGAGAAGCCAAAGCTTCCTCAAAGGAGGGCTTAATAAAGCTCTTAAGTATCAACTTCTTTTTACGTTCTTGAAGGACCCTAGAGGAAAAAGCATGACAAACACTACATGTTTCCTGTAAATGTTTCAGTCCTAAACAATATACACAAATAGCATGGCTATCGGTAATAGACATTTTGTAGTTACACTTGGTGCACTTTTTAAAACCAGACTTCTGAGTCTCTTTCGACATCCTGTCACACCACAGTTTTACCACGACAAAAACAACCTTCAGTAGGGCACGAGCCCTTTGACTCAAATGGGACTGGCCCGAGATACAGCACCCAAAATGGGCAGAAGCCCTCTAACTTAAACGGGCTTAGCCCGATAAAACAGAATGTACAGTAAGACAAATTTAGCACACCCACACACAAATAAGGGCAAGGGCCCTCTAACTTAAACGGGCCTTGCCCGGTAAATAGAAAAAAATACCAATCACACCAAAAAAGTTTACAGTCACATGTAAAGCTGTTAAAACAGCTGTTTGTTAAATTTATGAAGAAACCCCTAGGTCAAAAGACCAAAAAGTAACCAAAAAACTACTTAGCTCCAGCCAAGTCGAGACCACGTCTAGCTTGAAAAGCAGCAAACGAGATCTGGGGAAGCAGGCGTAGTGCATTCTGGGATAAGGGGTAGCCCAGCCAATTAGAGACTTCGTTCTACTATATAGCGGCCGAGTCGGAGCTGAGGGATCGGTTCCGAACCCATCAGTTATGAATGTAGGCGAGATAGGATCCCATTACATCACTTGTTTAACTAAAGCACTCACATTTCGTTTTTCTTGTGGATTTTTATCATTAAATACACCTTTGGTTTATAATCACCCGAGTGATTTGTGCCTGTGAAACTCTGCCTGCCAGCATTTTTATTTACTTTTCTTGATGTACTAAATAACCATGCACCTCCTAGAAACTTTAGAATCACGTCAAACTATTCTCCCTGGTTATCAAAGGAAACAAACTTCTTAAAACTAATAATAAAGCTTGGGAAAAACATTCTAACAAAAAGCAAGATACACTAGCATCCTATCGCCAATTGAGAAACAAATGTAAATGGGTTAAATACGATAAGCAAACCTATTTTACCACAACCCAAGAAAACTATAACAATCCAAAAAAATTTGGACTACCACAAATCCACATCTATGGCCAAGTTGCCTCACAACTCCAACACCTACTACTACAAATAAGATATAGACAGTACAGCCAATCAATTCAACACATACTTCACAAAACGCATACTAACCAACCAAAACAAAAATCACCTCCACCACCTATCATTCCCAGTGATCACTGAAAGACTCATTTAAAACCTCATCTTTTAAACCCATACAGATCAGTACAATAAAATTGACGAGCTTAAACCTTCTCTCGCTGCTGACAAACTACCTTCTTTGTATCTCAAGATAGCTGCTGAAGCCATCTCATATCCTGCTTTTATTTTAAATCAACCACTCCTTAACAGAACAGTATGTACCCAAAATATGGAAAATATCTCATATCACACCACTTCATAAAGGGGGGGGTCCTGTTTTGATCTTTCCAATTATAGGCCAATCTCAATCTCATATCCACTATCAAAAATATTAGAAAAATGTGTTCATTCTCAGCTCCTAAACTATCAAACAACCTGTTAAATTCCCAATATGGCTTTCAACCACACCACAGCACTACTGCACTATTGAGCTTCACAAACACTATCACCCAGTGTAGAAACAGTGGTGATCTAGTGCTGCCATATTCCCTGATATGTCCAAAGCATTTGACACTGTGCCCCATCAAAAACTACTCAATGAACTCTCATACCATAATGTAAGCAGTTCTGCCCTCACATGGTTTCATAGCTATCTACTTGACAGACAATAAGCTGTAAAATGGCAATATGATTTTTCATCACTATTACCTGTTCCACAAGGCTCCATTTTGGGTCCACTTCTTTACAGCATATTCATCAAAAAGTTACACAGCCACCCAACAAGATACAACCATACTCCACCCTTATCTGTTTAGCTCCCACACTTTCTAAGCGCCAAACGTTAACACAGCTTTCTTTCACAGCAGTCGAATCTTGACTCTCTCACTTCTCAATCCCAATAAAATAAAATTTATGATTTTCAAGAAGCAAAACCTCAGACCTCCAGCTCCCCTTTAAGATAAATTCTAACAATACCAAGATAGAAAACTGTTGCATACACCAAGTTACTTGGAGTCACAATTGACAATGATATTTCATAAACATTGCTCTCTTACAATTACAAAAGTTCACATAAGACTATGTTCTCTTTACAGAATTAAACCTTCTCACCAACTCCAAGACACACTATTTTCAGGACTCACCACCTTTCTATTCTTCTTTATGCCTCTCCTATTTTAACCAACCTTAAGAATGCTGAATTAAAGTCTGAAGCCTGCTACAATAAAATTACCAGATTTGCTGCCAACTCTTCATGTAGATCTCATCACTGCACTGCCCTATGCCAACTAAACTGGTTAGAGCTACGTAATTACTTAACTCTTACCCAACTATCTATGGCACATAGCATAATTTACAAATCTGAAATGTCCTTCACTCTGTAATCGACTTCAGCCACAAGTTAACAGCAGATATCCAAGATCCTCTGATAAATTTCTATTACAAGTCTGAAAAAAAGAAGTTATGTACTCACCATAACATTCCATGTGAGTTGTTCATCTCGCCTTCATTTTTTCTGATGGGTTCGGAGCCGATCCTCTGCTCAGACAGCCTATTGCAAAAGCTCGAGGTCTTCAACCAGCTCAAGGTCCACTCCCTATCCAATGATGCACTGGTGCTTCCCTCAGATCTTGTTTGCTGCCAATAAACTACATGCCACTCTTGATATAGCAATAACAGAGGAAAAACTAGATAAAGGTCAATACAATCATGAACTAGGTGAATACGCAGTCCCCAATAAGCTTGGATGGGGGTTGGAGGGTGGGATTTAAGAATGAAAGTGAACTGAACAACTCACATGGAATGTTATGGTGAGTACATAAATTTTTTATGTGAACTTGTGTTATCTCGCCTGTCATTCTTACTGATGGGTTAGCGTCCCAAGCACCATCTTTCGCAGGTGGCTCACTGGAGTATATTCCGCAGGACAGTGGAAACAAAAGGAAGCCCTGTCCCTGGAGGCCATATCTACTTTGTAGTGAGTAATGAAGGTATGAGGCATTGACCAAGTAGCTGCTGCACAAATACTATCTATTGGTAATCTGGCAGCAAAAGCCAACGAGGTGGAGACAGCCTTAGTAGAGTGACCCTTTATCTTTTGAAGCAATGGTGCATTTACTGAGCTGTAAGTGAATGACATATAGTCTGATAACCATTTTGACAAGGTGCTTTTCACCACAGGTGCACCTTTTTTAGAATCTGAGAAGGCAACAAAGAGCTGTTCTGTTTTCCTGAAATCTCTGGTCCTTTCTAAATAATGCTGAAGTTGTCTATAAAACATCAAGTTTGTGCAGCATAAACTCCATGTTACTGCCAAATTTAGGGAAAAAAGACAGGTAATGCTATAGAATGACATTTGTCTCTGAAATCTGTTTCCAAAATACTTTGATGCAAAAATATACCGACGCTTAATAGTGCGCTGGTTAAATCTAGCACAAAACCAACAGCCAGGCACGTTTTGATCAGGGCCTAAGCAAGGAATACAGTATAGATGGAAATCCTTATGAGGTATTTGCTTTCCACAAGTAATACAATAATTAACTTTTTCTGACATCGGAAAAAGCAAGAAAAAGGTTTCCCCAATGGGGTACTTAGCTTTAGTGAAGACTTTGGTACTGAAACTCAAACTCGAATATTTCAGTAGTCGGCCAACTGGCACTTGCGAAATGCTTCTGCTTCGGGCACTGCATGGCAAGAAAGACTAAAGAAAATGGTATCGGCTGGATGTTTTATACCCCTGACGACCTGACGTCATGGAAGAGAAGACAGCAACCGACACAGGACCCAAGACTTTGGAATTCAGACCGACTGAGGGCAACCTGCCAGCAGATTACCCAAATGTAATGACTGCAACAGTGAAACACGAAGATCATCATCAAGTTTGTGTAGCATAAACTCCATGTTACTGCCAAATTTAGGGAAAAAAGACAGGCAATTCTGAAGAATGACATTTGCCTCTGAACATTCTCTTTGGACAAATCTTTCATTTTTACCAAAAGTACTCTATCATTATGAAATATCATATACGGAGGTTTAATGGACAAGGCCTGTAACGCCAAAATTCTTCGAGTAGAAGTAATGGCTATTAGAAATATGGTTTTCCATGTCAGATACTTCAAGTCACATGAAGAGGCTGGTTCAAAAGGTGGTAGGATGATTCGAGAGAAAACAAAAGTTAAATCCCACGGGGTAAATCGGAGATTTAATGGGTGGTCTCAAATGTAATGTGCCTTTGAGAAATGCTTTGGAAAGTCTATTTGACATAATATTAGACCCTTTGAATACCAAGGTGAAAGTTAGATATTGCCTATAGTTGGACTCAAATGGTTGCAGCAGCTGCCCCCTCACAAAATAGTTCAGTTAAAAATTCCAGAACAGAAGATATAGGAGCTCAGTAAGGAGCAATGCGATTTTCCAGTGCCCATATTGAGAATCATTCCATTTGTCAGGATACAACTTCCTAGTGGATGATTTGTGGGAGGATATATGCTGAGCTGTAGCCAAAATATTCCGAAACCTGGCTATATTTGGAATTGGAGCAGTGAAGCTGTCAATTTGAGGCACTGAAGAGATGGATGAAGAACACCTGATAAATTAATCAGGAGGTCTGGAACTGGGTCCAAGATCCAACGCTCTTCCAAAAGATGAGCCTGCAGGAATAGAAACCCAAATCTGACGAGGCCAGTAGGGGGCTATGAGAATTATGGTCCTTACCCAAAGTTTTACAGAAAGCCAGTGTTCTGGGATCGGAGGAAAGGGGGGAAAATGCATAAAGGAAGCCCGGGAGCCAATTGTGTACAAGTGCATCCCTTGGGGCATCCCCAGGTGGGGAATTAGGGCAAAGTAGCTGCTGCATTTCGTGTTTGTGGGGGTGGCTAAGAGATCGCAGCAAGGCTGACCCCATTTGCAGAATATCTTTTCCACTATTTCTTTCTTCAAGGACCACTCGTGAGGCAATAGAATTGCCCTGTTCAGTTTGTCTGCTATCACTCTGGACCACCCCGGGATATGTGCTGCTATCAGAAAGCAATGGGTGGAGGTTGCCCACTCCCATACTCTCGGGACCTCTTGACATAGGGGGTAAGATATGATCCCTCCTTGTTTGTTGATGCAGACTATGGACACGTTGTCTATATGGACTGCAATGGTCCCCAAGTACCGCTCATCTCTAGGACGTTGATATGCAAATTGATCTCATGCTGTGTTCATGTGCCTTGGGCTGTCTTTCCCTGATAATGCCCCTTCCACCCTATCAGGGAAGCATCCATGGTCACTGTGGCAATCGGGGTTGGTGACACAAAGGGTCAGCCTGTTACCAAATTTGACATTAGCCACCACTGTAGGTCCTTTTTGCAGGTCTCCGTGATTATAATCTGATGAGACATTGGTAGATCCTAAAAAGACCTTTGTGTGAAGAGGAGCCACTGGGGTATGCGGATGTGCATGTGACCTAGTGGAATTGCAATGACTGCTGCCGCCACTGTACCCAATAATCTGAGAAGCAGAGATGTCAGGGCTTTTCTTCTTGAAATTAAGTGTTAGAACTTGCTCACAAAGAGCAAAGACCCTTTCTGGTGGAAGTTTTATGAACACTGTGGTGGTGTCCAAGTCTGCTCCTATAAACACGGTATGCTACGATGGCAATAAGGAAGACTTTTCTAAATTTATGGTAATCTCCAGCTGACAGCAAAGATTCGTCATGTCACTCACTTGTATGAGTTGTTGCCTGGTGGTGGCGGTTAGAAGCCAGTTATCTAGATATGGAAACACCTGGAATCCTAGGCGTCTCAAGTGAACTGTGACTACTGCCATACATTTGGTGAATACTATGAGGGCTGTAGTGAGACCAAAGGGCAGAGTTCGAAATTGGTAATGACTGGCTCCAAGCCAAAAACACAGGTGATCTCTGGATTACCTGGGCATTTTTACATGGCAGTACACATCCTGGATATCGATCAAGCACATCCAATTGTCTTTCCCTAGAAAGGGGAGTATCGACTGCAGCGTGACCATCCGGAACTTTGTCTTTTTTTATATATTTGTTCACTCTGCTGAGATCGAAAATAGGTCTCCAGTCCTCTGTCTTCTTTGGAACTTAAAAGAACCTCGAGTAAGTTCCAGACCCTATCTGGTCTGCGGGACCAACTGGATGACTATTTTCCATCAACCTTTGGATTTCCATGGTTGCTTGTTCCCTGTGACTGGGTGGAATGTACAGGAATTTGTTTATGGTGGGGGGGTAAGAAAGGGAATAGAGTAACCTCTGGAAATGATGCTTTGTACCCAGCTGTCTTTTGAAAATTTTAGCCAGGCGTCTGGGTACAAAGATAAGCGTCCCCAGATTGCCTCCAGAGATGGGCAGGTGGGTCTTCTACCAGGAGCTGTGGTAGGGCTCAACATAGAAATGATCTCGGTCACCCTGATTCTGCGGACCCCCTCTGCCTAGTGGATGGTGTCTTCCATTATTGCCCCCTCCTCTGCCTCTGGATGGGAGTTTACCATGAGTGTCCTGAAAGGCTCCTTGAGTTTTACGGAATCACATCTTTCCTCTTTTCTGACCTTTGGGATAAGGTCTGGTAGGTGTGGAAAAATGGACTCGGACAAAGAGTCTTCCCATCTTGCACACTCCTGGTAAGTGCTTCTTTCACTTTGGGTCCAAAAAGGGATGAGCCATCAAAAGGGATGTAGATAAAGGGTGACTTAAAGGCCTACGCAAATGGACATAAGTGCCTCCAGGAATTTCTCCTAAGAGAAATGCCTGAAAACGCTGCTCTACTCGCGCCATCAGCTGCGTACAAGACCAGATGCACGGACGAGTTTACTATGGAATTAAGGGTAGAGAGTTGGGAGGATACTTTGTCAGACCCCCACAGAAATGAGCAAGATAATTCAGTGATCTAATAACAAAGGTCACTGAAGTAAACATGCGCATCCCATACCTGTCCATGACCCTAGAATCTTTAGTCAAGGGATGAACCAACATCTAAGTTTTGGATAACTCACTCTTGGTAGCCACCACCACCACCATGGCATCAGCAGGGACTCCTTTAGTAAGAAAAGCCTCGTCTTGTGGAGATGCAACAAACTTGTTGAGCCTTCTAGGGACAGGTTCCACTGTATCTGGAGTCTCCCATGCCTTTCGACAAACTAGGGCCATAAGTTAATTGAAAGGCGGTGTCAGCCAAGTGGTGGAGAGGTGAGACCTGAAAGCCTTCAGGTAAGACTGATTCTTCATCAGTAGAGTTGATGGGCTGCCAACCACCCCCTCTGTTTAAGGATCTCCAAGATATCTGCGAAAGACATGTCTTCAGAGGGTGACCCTGGGGAACCTTCTGACTCATCTAAATCAGTGTCTGAAGTGACGTACTCTTGAGAGGAGCCCAGATGCTTCCTCTTGCATAACCTCTTCCTAGGCACCTCTTCAGTGGGAGCTTCCAGAGAGGTGTTGGAAGAGCAGGGCTCACCCAGTGGGGCTTCCTAGGGCTCTGGGTCTCTATGCTTCTGTGGAAGCTGTGACGCAGAAGTAGACGCTGGTGCTTTAGGAGAGGAAGCTGCTGGGCCTGATGAAGTGGCTGTCCGCGGGGACAATACTCTCCTCATGGCATCAAAGGCATCATGGTCCCGATGCAAGGAAACCACTGTATCCAAAGACTCAGTGGGTTCCCTCAGCACCAAAACAGTGGGCTCTGAGCCAGAGGTAGGTGCCAAACTCACCCATGCTGAAGCCCCGAGAAGTAAAGTCGGACCCAAAACAAGAAGTTATGTACTCACCATAACTTTCGATGTATGTAGTCCATCTCGCCTCACATTCTTAGCCATGGGTTCAGAGCCGAATATCAGCTCAGACTCGGACGATTTTACTAGCTCAAAGTCTCTCACTGGCTGGGCTAAGAGGGTATCCCATGGTGTATTGCTCCATATCCCCAGATCTAGTTTGCTGCGAAAAACATGTGTTCCATGCACACATCACATCCATATAAACAATAAACTAATCAAAGGGACTCTGCAGGTGACAACCTAACCTCCAAATCCTCCAGGCAGGGGGAAGGTGGGAGGGTAAGTAAGAATGTGAGGCGAGATGGACTACATACATCGAACGTTATGGTGAGTACATAACTTCTTGATGTTATGTAGTCCTATCTCGCCTACATTCTTACCCGTGGGACAGCATCCCAAGCACCTACATCCTGGGTGGCTCCTAGGAAAATACTCCCAAGAACTGTGGAGCCAAAGGAAGACCTGCCCCTGGAGACCACGTCTAATTTGTAATGAGAAACAAAGGTGTGAGGAGAAGCCCAAGTAGCTGCAGCACATACATCAGCCATTGACAATCTAGCTTAATAGGCTGTGGATGTAGAAACAGCCCGAGTAGAATGTGCCTTGACTGGAAATGGCAAATTTTTACCTCCTGCCTGATAGATGGAAGAGATACAACTGGCTATCCATCTAGACAGCGTGACCTTGGATACCCGAGAACCCAATCAGTTTTCTGAAAAGGAGACAAAGAACTGGTCAGATTTCCGGATATCTTTTCTCTGGTGTAGAAAGAAGTGTAACTGTTCATGTACATCCAATTGGTGAAATCTAAATTCTACCTTGTTAGAAAATTGGGGGAAGAAGAAAGCTCAATGGACCGATTCATGTTAAACACGGAAGCCACTTTAGGAAGGAAGGAGGGATTTGGTCCAAGAGGGACCCTATCTTTATGGAAGATTAAATACGGGGGTTTGATGGAGAGGGCTTGAATTTCTGAAACCCGCCTCGCTGAAGTGACTGCTGTTAAGAACACTGTATTCCATGTCAAGAATTTTAATTCACAGTTAGCTGCAGGCTCAAATGGTGGTACAGTAAGGGCTTGGAGAACAAAATTTAGATCCCAGGGCATGATAGGTTCGGACAATGGGGGACGAAGCAACAGAGTACCTTTAAGAAATGCGTTGCATAGTCTGTGTGCCATGAGACTCTGTTCATTTGCTACGTGGAAATTGGATATCGCCGCCAGGTGAACTTTGATGGTGGCTGATGCAGACCCCTGACAGAACAGCATAGACAAGAACTCCAGAATTGAATCTATTGGAGCTGTGTAAGGATCAATGCCTCTAAGTATGTGCCCAGATAGAGAACCTTTTCCATTTGCTAGAATAAATCTTTCTAGTGGATGGCTTATGAGGGGACGATAATATATGGACCACTTTCGGTGAAAAATTATGACGTCTGACTAGTGATGGAAGTGGAGTAGCCAGGATGTCAACCGGAGGGACATCAGAGAGGGGTGGAACTGTCCAGACATGTGTCAGTAAATCTGGTTGAGGGTCCGGAATCCAAGTAGTGTCCACAATGTATGGTTGAAGAAAGGGGAACCAGACTTGAGGCCAGTGGGGGGCAGAATTATTCTGCTTCCCAAGGATTGCGCTTTCTGAATCACCCTTGACAGCAGGGGAAACGGAGGGAAAGCATAAAGCAGACCGGAGGGCCAATCGTGAACCAGAATACCCCTGGGTGACTCCCCCTGTGGGGGGATCACCGTGAAGTAGTTGCTGCATTTCGCATTGAGAGGGCTGGCAAAAAGGTCGCAGCAAGGCTGACACCATCTGCTGAAGATTCGCAAGGCAATTCAGGGACCACTCATAAGGCATAAGGATTTCTCTGCTTATCCTGTCCACTATTACGTTGGACTTCCCCGGAATGTGCATTGCCACCAGAAACCGTTGGGAAGCTATTGCCCAATGCCACACTCACATAGCCTTTCTGCATAGAGGTAAGACCGGGTTCCCCCTTGCTTGTTGAGATACCACACTACTGACATGTTGTCCGAGTGTATCGCAATAGTCCCTAGAGGAAGAACTTTCTGAAGTGCCTGCAAAGCAAGAAGCACTGCTCTTATCTCCAGGACGTTTATATGCAAATGTATCTCGTGTTCCTGCCACGTGCCTTGGACTGTCCTGCCGAGATAATGCCCCCCCACCCCATCTGGGAGGCGTCCGTGGTCACTGTGGCAACAGGGACGGGTGGAACGAAGGGCTTTTCCCTGTTCAAAATGTTGGTGCACAACCACCAACGGTGGTCCTGCTTGCACCTGTCTGTGAGTAAGATGGGATGAGATAGTGGGAGTCTTTGGAGAGACCACTGGACAAAGAGGAGCCATTGAAGAAGTCTCATGTGTAATCTCGCTAGAGAGACCAACATGATAGTTGCTGCCATAGTTCCTAGGGAGTTGGAGAACCAGGCTTGCCTTTGCTTGTCTCAGCGGCATCAGCATGTGTATTTGTTGTTGTAATACTTTGATCCTTTCTTGTGGTAAGAATGCTCGCATTCGAATGGTGTCTAAATCTGCTCCTATAAAGGTGACACGCTGTGAGAGCAATAAGACAGATTTTTCCCAGTTTATTGTTATGCCCAACTGGTGACATAGACTGATGGTAGCGTCCCTGGTCTGAACTAGTAGATGCCTAGTGAGGGCGGTAAGGAGCCAGTCGTCCAGGTACGGACACACCTGGAATCCCTGACGTCTCAAGTGAGCCGTCACCACTGCCATACATTTGGTAAACACCCTGGGGGCTGTGGTGAGACCAAAGGGCAGGGCAAGAAACTGGAAGTGACTGGCTCCCAGCCGGAAGCGTAGGCGACTCCTGGATGCTCTGTCCATTTTGGCATGGTAGTAAGCATCCTTGAGATCGATGGAGCACATCCATACCTCCTCTCCCAACAATGGGAGAATCGATTGTAGTGTGACCATACGGAACTTGGACTTGTGTACGTAATTGTTGAGTCGACTGAGATCTAGTATGGGTCTCCGGTCCCCTGTTCTTTTCAGCACCAAAAAGAATCTTGAGTAAGTCCCTAATCTGATTTGGTCTGAGGGGACTCGTTGGATGGCTCCTTTTTCTAGCAGCTGCGAGACCTCTGAGGCTGCTTGATCCCTTTGACTGGGTGGAACATCTGGGAATTTTCTGATTGGCAGGGGTACTGAAAAGAATGGAATGAGGTAACCTCCGCAAATTATCCCTAATACCCATCGATCCTGGGTAATGCTCCCCCAGGCTTCCGGATATAAGAAATTCGACCCCCGACTGGCTCCGGATAAGCTCCGTCGGGCACACCCTCTGGAATGAGAGTATGGAGAGCCACGGAAGGAGTTGCTGTCTTCCGAATTGCGGGGGCCCCCCTCTGCCTCTGGGGCAACGTCTCCCTGAATAACCCCCCTTTTCCTGCCTCTGGAGGGGGGTTCACCTTGTGCGGCAGGAAAAAACCTCTGATTTCCTGAACCACACCCCCCCCCCCCCGCTAGGCCTTGGGATAAGACCTAGATGGAAGGGGAAAAATGGACCCCTACAGCAGACAGGGTCTTTCCCTCTTGCTCGCACCTGGTGAGGGTGTCTTTCACTTTGGTCCCAAACAAGAAGGAACAGTCAAATGGGGTGTCAGTGAAGGAAGACTTGAAGGCCTCTGCAAAGTGACACAGGCGCAGCCAGGCTTGCCTTCTAAGGGCTACCCCTGAGCTTGCTGCCCTACTCGCTCCCTTGGCTGCATAAGAAACGAGCCGCATGGACGAGTTAGCGATGGAGTTGAGGGGAGAAACCTGGGCATTAACTGTCTGAGCCACCGCCTCAGGTATGTTACCCGCAAGAGTACTCTCCCAACTCTGAGGAGATCTCTCTAGAGCAGAGTGAAGTGAGACAGATAATTCAGTGACCGTAGAGTGAAGGTTGCTGAAGATAGGGTACGCTTCCCGTACCGGTCCATGGTCCTAGACTCCTTGTTAGGAGGATGGACGGATGAAGAAGACTCTGCAACTTCCTTCTGGGTGGCTGCTGCCACCACCATGGCATCTACAGGGACTCCTTTTGACAAAAACTCTTTGCCTTGGGGGGCAGACAGGAATTTTTTGGGACGCCTGGGCACAGGCTCCACAGAATCGGGGTTTTCCCACTCTTCGACAAATGAGGTCAAGAAGTTCGAAGGGTGGAGACACCCAGGAGGCGGAGGGTTGAGCACCAAAACCCTTAAGGAATACTGACTCCTCCTCGGAAGGAGCTTTGGAAGGCCAGTCTCCTCTGTTTCAGTATCTCCAGGATATCGGTGAAGGAAACATCAGAGGAAAACTTGGGGGACCCTTCCGATTCCTCAAGGTCAGTATCGGAGGTGAGAAACTCATCCTGAGAGTCTATGTGCTTCCTCTTGCACAATTTCTTTCTAGGAGGCTCCTCAGGCATGGACTCTGGGAGACCCTCAAAGTTGGGGACCGCTCGTGGGGGTATCCTTAAGGCCTGGCACTCTACTGTCCATGGATAGGTGAGTGCCAGAAGCTCTCGCCGGGGTGGAGGGGGACGGAATGACCGACCCGGGTGATGTAGCTCATGATCTGGCCAGCGCGCTCCGCATGGCCTCGAAGGCTAGTCCCCCCCCCCCCCCGAGTCCGAGAACCGACCAAGCCTCCGAGGCCACACAGGGTCCCACGAGTCGATGCACCGAGTGGGAAACTTGGAGCAGACAGATGTCCCGAAGTATCCCCCTCGGGCCCGACCAAAGAGACCAGAGTCTCGAACCCTGTGGACGGAACAGACCTGGTCGGAGCCAAGGTCGGCACCGATAGATCCAGAGGGGGCATAGGGCCGGCACATGAACATAATTGGGAGCGGAGCATACCGGCTCCGACGACAAGGATGTGCTTGGAGGAGGAATCATCGAAACGGTCAGAGGAACTGCCTCCGGAGGTGAATGGGTCGGAGCCAAAAACAATTTAGCCAACACCAGCGACTGCACCACCCTATCAACATCCAAATCAGAGAGCCTGGAGGATTTGGAGGAGAGCGATGGAGATTGGGATCTCTTGTCAGGTGAACCATGCCTCACACTGGGCGACTGGCTCCGAATTGGTTCAAGAATAATAGGAGCCGACGCCAATTCAGTTAACACTGATGCCTCCTGTGGCCCCAAGGACAGTGGAGCCGAAGAGGTAGAGTCCAAAACAGTAATCTTCTCCGTAAGCTCCGAAGTGGCAGATGGAGCCGGAGACCTTTTCTTAGCCTTGGAAGCTTTAGATTTTGACTGAGTACTAGAAGCAGAGTCTATAGCTTCCTCAAAAGATGGTTTTAGAAGTCCCTTTAATATTAATTTATTTTTCCTCTCCTGGAGCACACTAGGACTGAACGCGTGGCAAAAGTTACACGACTCCTGTAAATGGATGGCTCCAAGGCAGTAAACACAGTGTCCATCCGTGATGGACATCTTATATCCACACTTGGAACATTTTTTAAAGCTAGAAGGCTTATGCTCCTCCTGATCCTTAGACATCTTATAACTAGCGCTAAGCAAAACCACCTAGACACAACTTACAAAAAGGGCAGGAAAAACACAAATTAGAAACACCAGAAAAACTCTATTAGACACACTCTAAGAACCTCTAACTGAAACGGTTCTTCTAGAGAACACACAAACACAATCACACTAAAAAGTTTTTCTAACAGCAGAGGGGAGGAACTAGGTCCTCTAAAACGGGCCTAGCCCGCTGGAACAGTTGGGGATATCAAAAGCACAATTATCACATTCAAACACAGTGACAGCAACAAGAAATAGTTATCAAAATAGCTTTTGGGTATAAAAATATCAAATTTCTCTAAGAGAAATAGCAAAAAGAAGGTACTTCGCCACAGCCAAGCGAGACCACGTGCGAGCTACACAAGCTGCAAACGAGATCTTGGGATATGGAGCAGTGCACCATGGGATACCCTCTTAGCCCAGCCAATGACAGACTCTGAGCTAGTAAAATCGGCCGAGTCGGGAACCCACAGGTAAGAATGTAGGCGAGATAGGACTACATAACATAATCGGTTCAACTATCCTCCCTGGACTTGACTGGCAAGTGTCGGCTCCTAGATTCCTCGGTTGGCACCGTAGTCCAGAGACATCGGCTCCAAAAGTCCTGGAGCAGGTGTCTGTACCGATGGCTCCACTATCATTGGCTCCAAGCACTCCTCTCCGAAACCTCAGGTCGGATCGAAGGAGGAACAGAAGTAGCCAGGGGGGAGGGGGTTTAGTCTGTCACGATGCTCGAGGGGTCAGAGCAAACAAAATGTTTGGCTACAGCCGGTGTCTGGAATAGCTTCTGCACCACACGATCCACGTCCATGTCAGACAAGCTCCTTGAGGACTGAAGATGGTACTGATGAAGCTACAGACTGTAGTATTGGTGATTTCAATATTGGAGCTACTGGTTCCAGTACTAGGGACTGGCTCCTTACAATGACAACTGACTGCTCTGAAGTCAGTGGAGCCGAAATATTTTGTCAGTATTAGATGAACTGGCAGATTTTGCTGGCTCCGAAGAACCAGAAGTAGAAGACTTTGAGGACTTGGAGTGACTGGACTGACCTTCATCCAATTGTTCCTGAAAGGAAGATTTTATTAAACCTCTAACCACTAATTTGTTCCTTCTCTCATGCAAAACATGTGAACTAAATGAGTGGCAGATGGAACAAGTCCCCTGAAGGTGTAGTGCACCCGAACAATACACACACTCCATGTGCCCATCTGTAATAGACATTTTCTGTTAAAATTTAAATTTTTTAAATCCTGATTTGGATTGTTTAGCCTCTATCTTTATCCTGAGACATTTCTGCTCTACAACGCCACCACAAACACAAAGCTCACAAAGCAACGCGCTTCAGTCACAGAGGAAAAAAAAAAAAAAAAAAAAAAATCAGCCTTCTAATTTAAACAGTTTAAACAGGCTAATGAACTAAATAAGGTATAACTATATATATATATATATATATATATATATATATATATATATATATATATATATATATATATACATACATATATACACACACACATATACAAATACATATATACACACACACAAGTATTACATGATACACAACTAGGTCCAACAAAAAAAAATGTTTAAACAGTAATTATCTAAATATGTTCAAACTGTCACACACAGTTTAGTAAGGTATTAGTTTTCACACAACTTACAAAGGAATAGGGAGAATTACAAGGCCTAAATAGAAAAAAAAAAAACGGCCACAAGAAGAGAGAGGAAAGGTAGCTAATAATATATATATATATATATATATATATATATATATATATATATATATATATATATATATATATATACCAGTAGTATTAATTTAAAACAAGACCAAAAGCCTTAATAAAAATTATAAACTAAATACTTCGAAATTTCAAAATCACTAGCCCGAGCTGGTGAAACACTCCCGATCTGTTGCAGCAGTAAACGAGATCTGGGAGGAGCACCAGTGCATCATGGGATAGTGAGTGGGCCTCGGGCTGGTTGAAGACCTCGAACTTTTGAAATAGGCCGAGTTGGAGCCAAGGATCGGCTCCAAACCTATCGCTAAGAATGACAGGCAATAGAGAACAACTTCACATACTAAATTACTATGCAGATGCACTTTACTCTGACTATCTAGAACTTGGAACTTAAATCTCCCAATACACATTCTAATCGCTGCTAATCCTTCACAGTTCAAAATACTCCTAAAGTCTCACCTACTTAACTCTTGGCTTTGCTACTGTCTTACTTCTGGCTGATTCTGTATTCACTCTTCTACAGAGCTCTTTCCAAATGTATCTAACTTATTTTCACTACATTTCATCATTCAAATTTTCAGTCTCTCCTGTATGTTATTTGCATCACTCTTTCATCCTATTTTTCCTTGTCTATACCTTTAGTGTCTGTGTAACTGTGTAAATATAAATATATGCTGTATTAACACAATAATGTACTATTATTTTCATGTTCAAATGATTACTTTTGTTTATTTTCAGCTTGTCCTCTTTTTGTTCTAATCTCCTTGTTTACAAGTTTTTTTTCTACTACTTTATTACTTAATTTTACACATATAGCTCCCCCGCCCCCGGTCTCCGCTGAAAATGGGCCTTTGCTTAGTCTGACTATCCCGGTCAACAAAAATAAATAAATGAGTCAAACGGTTGCAGAAGCATAAAAGCTCATAACTTCTAAGCACTTAATGGCCTACACTACTTACCAACTTCTGCAGCCACTTCTCTGCAATCTGAGAACCGTCTTAAACATGAAGGCAATTCCATTGCCTTTCGGCAGCATGAACACTTCAAACACTTCTTTCTTTGTCCCCTATGGTAACAGCAGCTTGCAAAGTACTTAAACCACAATCCACTTCTTTGCGATCTCTTTGTGAAGTCAACAGCTTTTACACTTCACCATCCACATGTACTCAAGTCCTTGAAAGTCCAGTTATGTTAAACCTTACAGTAGATGTCCTTTTTACTGCTGCAGTATTCATCACTTCTGGGATCTCCTGCCAAAGATAGCCAAACATCTAGCCAGTATGCCAAAGCCTTAATTACCCAAGAATGGACGTCAGATGTATGCTCCCAACATAAGAGTAGTGCAAAAAGGTGACGTACGAACACTCCAACCCAGAACTGAAGTGCCCCAAGAGAACCAGGGCCCACTGTAGAAAGGAGAAGGAAGGAAAGGAGAACCACCTCTAAGCCAGAAGGAAAATGCCACTCACGGAAAAGGAGAAAAAAGAACAAGAGAAGAGGGGAATAAGTAATACTGCAACAGTGTAAAGGAAGACATCTACTGTTATGGTAAGATTTTACACAACTGTACTATGTCCTGCCATATCACAGCTGCAGTATTCATCATCTCTGGAAGAGTACAAAAGCTACTGAGAAAGCAGGGAAGAGGAATGCAAGGAGCAGCCCTTCACAAATCCATGCAGGATAACCTTGGCAAAACCTACCCCGGCTCTGGAAATGACATCCAATTTGTAATGTCTGTGAACTGAAGACCAAATATCTTCAAGGATGGAATTGGTGCCCAAACCCTTGAAGAAAGCCCCCAAGGAAGTTAATGCTCTAGTAGAATGAGCTCTAACAGAAGCAGACAACTGTTTACCATGAAAACAAAAAAAAAGGCCTTGGAAATCCTGGAGGAGATGGGTTTGGTTAGAAACTGCCAAACCCAATGTCCTTACATGTAAAGGAACAAACTGCTGATAAGACTTAAGGCCTCAGAACTGAGATTTTGGATGCAGACTCTTAAGGAAAACAATCATCAGAGTGTTATATTCATAAAATAGCAGGGAGTATTTAAACTACCACAAGAATGGAGGAGAGAGACTTTTGATGATAGGGATGACTGTGGTCAGGGATACAGATACTAGGCAAGGCTTGTATTTATTAGCGAAAACTGGTAAAGGAACCAAGGTATTGGGAGCAAATAACTAGAAAGACAAAGGTAATAGAATGCAATGAGGCAAAGAATTTATTTGGACTGCAGGTTAGAGATTGCATTCCCTAACAAAGGACTGATGGAGTATAGGCCAAGAGAAAGAAACAGGGGGCTCTTGAATGAAAGACCAGTACTGGCAGACTTTTTAATAGAATCTAGAACAGAAGCTGCCATTAAAAAAGGAATAATTAGTAAAGCATATAAATTGCTGCATGATAATTATAAAAATGAATTAGAGGAGCTTAGAAAGGATTGGGAAATGAGATTAAAAAAGCAATTCATAAAGAGACAATGGAAATATATGTATATCTCGCAAATATGCAACTAAGTCTAGAATATTTAGAATATTTGCTTGGAAGTGTTTACATAGGTATTTTTATACCCAGAGTGGACTCCAAAGAAATTTTCCTCAGGTGGATAGCAAGTGTTGGTGTGATGGGCAAGAAAGAGGTGACTTGGAACATATTTGTTGGGACTGTAATGAGCTGGCAGACGTTAGGGATTCCCTGTAAACCACTCTGTCAGAGATGCTGGGTGAGCACATTGGATTGACTTGGGAGATGATTTTTTTTTTTTTTTTTGAGTTATGATGCAGAATCGGAATTGCCTAGACGTAGTAATGAGTCTATTTATGGTGGCTGCCAAAAAAGCAATTACTAGAAAATGGAAATCAAAGTCTAGACCAATTTTATTAGAAGTAGTGAACATAGTAAAAGATAAAACTGGAACTGGGCTCTTTAGAAAAGGGAGGGAACAAGCTACATATGAAAAAAATGAGAAATGTGGGAACGATATATGCAGAGTAGGAACGAGGTTTACGAGGCAGGATTTAAATGAGCCATATAATGATTGACAATGACTGGAGAGATAAATGATGTACAATAGTTTGCAACTACAGCTGTTTCAATGGTGTCTGTGATGTATACTGTTTGCAACTAAAGTGGTATCATGTTGGTTTTCATCTGTATAAATGTACGACTGCCTATGTCCTGTGTGAAAATTTAAGATGTTTGCTGGGGAAAAAAAAGACTTATGAAAGGCCTTTATTTGGTCTTAATATCTGAGCTGTCTATGAAAGTCCAAGGAATGAAAAACCTTCTCACTAGCAAAATGCAAAGAAGGGAAAAATGAAGCAAGCTGGGTAAAGTAAGAGACGGCTCACTAACCACCTTGGGCATAAAAGGAGGCTTTCTACAGACACCCTCATCAGGTCCCTTTTCCCACATTTTTTGTACATGGGGTCAGGGTATCATGTTAACTGTCACCAATTCTCTGAATTCAGTGCAACACTCCTGCCTTCAACACTCATGCCTGACTGTCGCAGATCTTTCACACAATCCATCCACCTCTTTGCTGGATGTCCTCGCTTCCTCTGACCTTCTTCCCGTCTGTCCCAAATCTTCCTCACCAGATGGACGTCTGCTTTTTTGCGTGTGTCCAAACCACCATAATCTGTTCTCTCTGAGCTTTTCTGCAATTGGAGCTACTTTGGCTTCTGCTCTTAAGTCCTCACTTCTTTGTCTGTCCCATAGTGTGCATCCTACTACCCTTCTCAGCCACTTAATTTCCATCATCTCTAGCTTCAACTGTTCTGCCATTACTGCCCAGGTTTCTGCACCGTATAGTACTGGTCGCACCACTGTCTTGTACACCTTTTCAGCTTCTTCGGCATTCTTCTGTCAGACTACACCTGACACTATGGCAGTTGTCTGCAGCCCCTCTGAGTCTAGCTTTGACCTCTTCATTCAGACTTTCCTTCTCCTCAGCCGCCCATCCCAGAGAAATGAAGCTGTTTACCTGTTCCACTATCTTCCCTTCTCTCTATTCTCAGCTTCTTCTGATTTCCCCAGTTTGCTGCCAGTACCACCGTCTTTATCTGTGCTAAGTTTCATCCCATGTGCCTTCAGTTTTGCATTTCATTCTCCTAGCCTTTGCTGAAGTTCTAGCTCAGAGTCTGCCTGTAATGCCACATCGTCTGCATAAAACTTTGCTGACCTGTCCCCTCCGACCTGTTTGCTAATGTATTCCATCACCAGTATGAAGAGCAGTAATGAACCCTAGAGTACACCCACACCCACTGTTCGTACTTGAGTTATTGGGTCCATGCACATAACCTGCACCAATTTTACCAATGTTTCTGGGACTTCAAACCATTGCAGTACTGTCCAGATCAGCTTTCTTATGACCTTGTCATATGCTTTCGCCAAGTCTGGAATTCCCAGTTGGAGACTCTCCTCATCTCTAACTTCTTCTCAAGTATCTCACTGCAAACATTGGGTCAGTTGTGCTGCATCCTGATCTGAATCCAAACTGCTCATCTCCCTCATCTTACATTCTACTACTCTACATATCTGTTTATCACCCTTCTCCAAAACTTTCATGCAATGTGATAGGAGTTTGATGCCTTTGTACTGCCTACAGATGTGGATGACCCCTTTGTTCTTGTACAGTGGCACAAGTATGCTTATTCTCCAGTCATCTGGGATACACCTTTCTCTCCACACTGCTACTAGTACCCTCAAGGTGCCATTTCTCCCCCATCTCACCCAGCATCTTTATCATATCTGCTGTGACCTCATCTGAGCCTGCTGCTTTCTCTGACTTAATTTTCCTTAGAGCTGTTCTTACTTCTTCTAGGGTGGGCTCCTCTTCTCATGGTAGACTGCTTCTGGGGCAGCACAGCTTCTGCGTGGTTTTCTTCATTCAGAAGCTGTTGGAAATGCTCCTTCCATCTGCCTTTGATGTTCTGTAGACTGATGAGCAGAATGTTGCTGGCATCCCTTATGAAGGGTGTCTGACTATCTTCTTTATCTTTCTTTGTCTTGAAACCTAATATAGTTTCTTTGTGCTGTGTACTTGATCACTTTCCAGAAGTTGGTAGAGTGCCTCCGATGCCCCATTCTTTGGTACTGCAACTTCTTTCTTAGCTTCTTTGTAAGCCAACCAGTACACCTTCCTAGCCTGGTCAGTCTTTTTTCTCATTGCTTCCTGCACTCCTCCTTTCTTTGATGGCTTCCCGGACTTCTGCATTCTACCACCAGTTTTCCTTATGTACCTTATTTCTATACCTGGCTCAGCCACATCTGTTTTGTAGTCCTAACGCATGTTGTTTTAGGTGTTGCCATTCTTGTTCAACTCCACCTATTTCCTCCTCATCTTGTGGTGCTAGTGCCCAGAGTAATTCCTTGAACTGTTGTACTCTCTCTCCAGTCAACTTCCAAGTCTTCAGCCTGGTCTCTGTTGACCTTAAAGCCTACTCTGATCACTCCTTGCAGCTGATTGTGGCAACTAGTGGTTTATGCTGTGAACCGACTGTTTCAATGGGGATGACTTTTCAATCACTGATTCTACCCCAATGCCTTTTCCTTACTAGGAGGAAGTCTGAGTCGCAGGTTGGCTACTCTTGTATGTGATCTTGTGACTGTCTTTCTGAACCATGTGTTGGTTACTATCAAGCCATTTGCCAGACAGAAGTCTAGAATGGCTTCTCATTTATTCCTGTTGCCACACTCATGTTAACCCAGGGAGTCCTCACATTCTATTCTGTCTGTCCCGATATGTGCATTCAGGTCACCCATCAATACCAATTCATGTTGTCCTGCTTTATCTAGTAGGTCTTGCAACTGCTGTCTGAATGCACTCTCTTCTTCACTACCACAATCCTGCTGTAGGGCATAGGCTGTTATGAATACTGCCCTATCATTACCATGAGTCTGTCATTAATTCTGATGCTAACCCTCACTACCTTCTGAAGCTTCTCTCTCGAGACAATTCCTACACCATTTCTAGCATGTCTCCCTCCTGAGTAGTAGAGTCTGGATCCCAAGCCAATTGGCTTTTCGCCACTGCCCTTCCATCTTGTCACTTGGATACATAGGATGTCCAACTTCCCCCGTGTCATCATTTCATCCTCTTCTGAGCTGCATCCAGTCAGTGAACCTATATTAAGGGTAGCAACTCTCAGTTCATGTTTGGCAGGTTGGTTGGTTTTACATCCAGCTTTTGCTCAACAGAGCTATCTCAGGTATTCCAGGCTGGGCAACTAGACATCGGCCGGATAATAGCTTATTGCTAGGCTTTATGGTGGGCACACACTGGCCAAGAGGGGCACATATACCCTCCCGTGAGCAGGGGTCCCTGGCATAGGTCAAAGTAGGCTGGGTCCTCAACCCACTTATCACGAGTAACTACCCATGCCTATTTTGGCGACATTCGGGTCAGAATCACCTAGAGTTATATTTTACACCGTTGAGTGGCTAGTCCTGCCAAGGCACCCAGTCTGTGATGCATGTTCTCCTATCTTGAGGATACTATGCACCACAGTAGAGAACCAAAGCAGTTGGTCTGTACTACTCTACCCCTTATAGGACACCATGTAAAGTCTGTGCCGCTGCCCACAGCTCCATTCATTGGTGAGTTTGAGATGGAAACACTCAGCATGTTTTCTGGACATGGGAGAAACCCCATGGAAACACAGAGAACATGCAAACTCCAAACGGGCATTGGTTGGAGGTCAGGATCGAATCTTGTACCTTGTTCATGGGAGGTGAAGACCTTAACCACTATGCCAACTGGTCCCTATGAAAATAAAGGAGGGACCTCCATCAATGCCTGGAGTTCAGATACCTGTTTAGCAGAGGTTAAAACAACCAATAAAACAGTATTCCAGGTGCAATGTTGCAAAGAGGAGGAGGCAGCAGGGTCGAAAAGTGCCAGAGTCAGTTCAAGGACAAAATTAAGATCCCAAGGAGGAGGAATGGACTTTCTTGGTTGTTTTGATAAGTAGTACCCCATGTTAGAAACTGCTTGACCTCAAATCTATAGGCCAAGGGAGGAGAGTACTTGGCAGACGGGCAGAAATGGCTGACAAGTGAGCTTTCACCGAATGTGCCTAGTCAGGATGCATCAGTTCACAAAGGTAGGGAAGAACCAAAAGGACCCCGACTGGAGAGGCCGTAGTGATATTTAAGACAACAAACAGAAAATCTGGACATTTTCTGGTACTACGTTTCCTGGCCTCCTGCAGGACCTGAAGTATATCCTCAGAAAATTGAGGTTAGAAAGTAATCAAAACCCTACCACACAAAATGTCAGTTGAAAAGTGGACAGATGAGGATGAAGGAGAGATCCTCTGATCTGTGTGAGAAGATCCTTGTGGTGAGGTAACTTGTGATGACTGCCCCTGACCAGATGGAATAAGAGGAGGAACTGGAGCTGCCTGGGGCAAAAGGAAGTCGCCAACAAAACGTTTGGAGTCTACCTCAATTTTGTGAAGGACCTTTGGAAGAAGGGGAAGAAAAGCACAAAACATGCCCTTCCAGGAGGAAGACATGGTATCCACTTTCCAAGAGGACTTGAGACTGTGGAACAGAACCAAGGAAGCTACTGTTCAGAGGGGAGGCAAAGAGATCTACATGAGAAATACCCCACAGATGAACTATGTTCAGAAAAGCATCTCTGGGAAGCATCCCTTCATGAGGCTATGTCCTGGACATGCTGAGAAAATGTGTCTCAACGCTGCACTCAAAGTATACAGAACATCTCTGTAGGGTCACCTGCAGATTGATGGCCATTTCTCATACCTGAAGGGCTAGTCTGCAAAGTAGGTAAGACCTCCCCATTGTTTACTCATGTACCACATTACTGTGTTGTCTATATAAACCTTCAAAGAATCTGACACCCAGAGACAGGGGAAAGCTCGAAAGCCCTTATTTCTTTGACACTGATGTGATCTGCCCTCTGCTTAAGGGGGTCAAAGGCTCTGCAGCTTCAGGGTGTCTGAAGCTGCCCCCCAGCTCTGGAGCATCTGTGAAGAGTCCCTGAGACACTTGAAGGTTGGAAAGGAACACCTGGAGTGAGATACTTGTTGAACCTACTAGTGAAATTCTACTGAGACACAATGGAGCGCGGGAACTAGGTAGCCTAGTGGGTGGAAGTGTTTAGGCCACACTGATCTAGGGTACCACTGAAATTCCTCATATGAAACCTGGCCCAGGGAAACATGGGAATTGTAGAAGCCATGAACCCCTGACCCCTTAGAAATGCCCTGGTAAGAAGAGGGGACAGGGGAAGATGAGAAAGAAAATTTGTGAGGGACAAAAATCATGCAGGCAAGAAAAGAGGCTAGCATTAGAACAGTTTGGATCCTGCAGCCTAGACAAACATGATCCTGAGATGAAGTAAATAACTTCTGAAAGTTGACAGTGAAGTGCAGGAGAAGCTAGGTAAAATTACTATCCTTCACCAGCTTAGATTGGGATAGGGCCTAAACCAAGAGGTCGTCCAAACAGGGAAATACCTGAATGCCCCAAAGCATGCAAAAGGCAACTACTGGCATTTGGTGAATACCCTTGTGAGTGCAGAAAGCCCTGAAGGGCAAAGTAGAAAACTGAAAAGGAGAGGAAAAAAAAGTACAGTTGTGTACCTACCATAAATGTAGATGTTAGAGTGTATTCAATGCTGCAGTCATTACATTTGGGTTATCCTGCTGGCAGGCTACCCGCAGTCGGCCTGAATTCCAAAGTCTAGGTCCGGCGTCGGTTGCTGTCGCCTCTTCCCTGATGTCAGTGCGCCAGGGGTATAAAAGATGCAGCAGACGCCATTTTCTTCACTTTTTCTTGCCCCAGAAGTCAGGTGCCCCCCAAACTGGTAGGCTAAAAATTATGCCAATAAGTATGCATGCGCAAAAATAAACATTTTCTTCATCTACAAGAAAATACACCACATAGGTTGTATAGGATAGAGAAGTATAGATAAGTCCTAGCAAAGAAAAGGGGGATGGTGGGTGGGTAACCTGGACTGCAACAGTGAATACACTTGAACATCTACATTTATGGTAGGTACACAACTGTACTATGTTAATAGTGTTTCACTGTTACAGTCATTACACTTGGGTTGAATCTCAAAGCTGAGGTTGGGTGGCTGGGTCTAAATAGGATTAGGAGAGGCTATAAGGCCCTGCAGAACTGCAGTGACAAAGCCTGCTCTGGATTTAGAGTAGAGAGGTAAGTGGTAGTCCTTGGTAAAAGTGTGGAGAGGTAAGTGGTAGTCCTTGGTAAAAGTGTGCACTGAACTCCAAGTTGCAGCCTCTAAAATGTCTTTGGTTGGTGGTACTCTGAAAAAGGCTGCTGAAGTGGCTGCTGCTCTGGTTGAGTGAGGCCTAATGCCCTTAGGCACTGATTTGCTATGTTGTCAGTAGCAGAAACTAATGCAGTGGCCTATCCATTTTGAAATAGTCTGCTTTGAGATAGCCTTTCCTTGTGATCCTGCAGCATATGCTACTAAGAGTTGCTCAGTCTTTCTGAAAGCTTTAGTTCTGTCCAAGTAGAAGCATAGCTGTCTGTGTATGCCCAAAGAATGCAGGAGTCTCTCACCCTTATTCTGTGGGTTTGGATAAAAGGTAGGCAAATGAATGGTTTGGTTAAGGGCCACACTGGACATTACCTTAGGCATAAATATCGGGTTCGTCCTCAGAGAAACCCTGTCTGGATGGAAAATGATAAAAGGTTCCACAGCCATGAGTGCCTGTAACTCAGACTCGTCTTGCAGAGGTTATTGCTAGGAGCAGAGCTGTTTTCCAAGATAAGAACTTTATTTCAGCTGTACTGGCTAGCTCAAAAGGCGGCAGTGTGAGTTTTTCCAAGACATAATTGAGGTCCCATACAGGTATTGGTGCTCTCCTTGGGGGTCTTATGTTTTTGGCCCCTCTGAGGTACTGTCTTAGCAATGGATGTGAAAAAAATTGGTGGTTCTGTATTGTAATGAGATGAAATGGCAGAGGTATGGATTTTAATTGATGAAAAGGATAGGCCTTTGTCCAGCATCTCAGTTAGGTATTGTAAAATCTGAGGAATATTTGGTACAAACGTGTCAATTCCTTGTGCCTGGTTCCAAGCACAGAATCTTTTCCATTTTTCTGCATAAGATTTTCTGGTACTGGGCCTCCTGGCCTCCAAAAGAACATCCATCACTGCTTTTGAGAGAGGTGTGCTCTGAATGGCTACATTATCCGCCATGCTGCCAGATTTAGGGTTCTGAGTTGGCTGTGCAGGATCTGATTGTTTCGTTGGGTCAGTAAATGAGGAATTAGAGGCAATGTCCAGGCTGGGCCTTGAGACAAGCTCTTTAGGATTGCGTAGCAGTGCTGGCGGGGCAGTCTGGAGCAATCAGAATCATTTTTGGCTTCTCTTGTCTGACCTTTAGAAGTACCTTTGGGAGGACAGGCAGAGGAGGAAAGGCATATACTGTTAAAGTTTTCCAGCTGAATGATAGAGCATCCACTTTCCATGCTTGCTTGTGATACATCCTTGTGCAGAATCTCTGTAGTTGGCAGTTGTGAGGGGAGGCAAATAGATGTCTGGGCATCCCCATTTCTTTATTATCATGCTGAAGACTTGTGGATCCAGTTTACACTTGTGGGGATCCGTAAGGTTTCTGCTTAGTTCGTCTGCCAGAGTATTTTTCTTTCCTGGCAGGAATTGTGCTTGCAGGTGTACTTGATAAGTCAATGATGTGTCCCACAAAGTCATGGCTTGTCTGCAGAGGGGGTAGGAATGAGTGCCTCCCTGTTTGTTTATGTACCACATAACTGTAGTATTGTCCGTCCTTATCAATAGTTGTCCTGGATGGAGTAGATCCTTGAAAGCTGTCGGGGCATTATGAACAGCTAGCATCTCTTTTTGATTGATATGAAGATGCCTTTGGCTTGTGGGCCATGTGCCCTGTATACATTTTCCTGCCATGTGGGCCCCCCAGGCATAATCTGATGCATCTGTTACGGACTGCCTGGCTGTGGGTAGGGTAAATGGCTGTCCCTTGTTGTGGTGACAGGCCTGTGCCCATCGAAACTCCTGTTGCAGGCAAGGAATGAGGGTAATTAATGTTTCCAGGCTGTGACAATGCTGAGTCCAAACACTTTTTAGATACCATTGTAGTTTCCTCATATGCAGTCTGGCATACGGAATTAGCAGAATACTTGATGCCATGAAGCCCAAAGCTTGCAGAATTTTTCTTGCAGATAACTGGGTCTTTGTTGCCAACATTTTGAAGAAGTCAGTTGCCTTTGTTTGTCTGGCGAGAGAAGCCATCTGGGCAGTTGTATTTAAGCTTGCACCCAGGAATATTATCTCTTGAGAGGGTACTAGTTTTGATTTATTTTCATTTACTGTGTACCCTAGGCAAATTAGTAATCTTTTACAAACGCCAGATGCTTTAGTAGAATGTCCTTGTTCCCTGCTTGAACAAGGCAATCGTCCAAGTAAGGATATATTTGAATTCCTCTGTCTGCAAAATGCAATTACTGGTGCCAGGCATTCTGTGAAGACCCTGGGCGCAGTAGATAAGCCAAAGGGCAGTGCAGAGAATTGGTAGTGCATTGAGACAGCTATGAATCAGAGGTATCTTCTGCAAGATTGTCTGATTGGAATATGCAGGTATGCCTCTTTTAGGTCCAAAGTTACAAGCCAAGCCTTCTTGCCCAGCATGGGCAGAAGCTGCTGCAGAGTCAACATTTTGAATTTTGGAACGTCCAGAAATGTATTTAGAATAGACAGGCCCAGTATTGGTCTCCAGGCTTTGTCTTTTCTGGGTACCAAGAAAAGTCTGGAGTAAAATCCTTGTCCCTGCTCTTGCTGTGGTACTTGCTGAATGGCCCTCATGTCCATGAGGGATGAAACTTGTTTTTGTGCCTCTGCCCATTGATTGTGTGGCAGGTCTGGCATACATTTTGCCCTTGGCAGGGTGTGAAAGTGGAACCTGTAGCCCTGGGAGACTATATTCATGACCCATTTGTCCTGGGTGATCATGTACCAATTTTGAGAAAAAAGTGCTAGTTTTCCCCCTAAGGGGGCTGCCAAAAGATAAGTGCTTGGTGCTGGCAGAGGAAAGTCATTGGGACTGTTTCCTGTATGGCTGTGATTTGTCTTCTCCGCTTTTGGAGGTAGAAGTGCCCCACTGTTTAGGCCTGTATGAGCCCTGGGATTGGGATCTGCCTCTGGGGCGTCTGTATCTGCCTCTTTGTGGCCTGTCTGACACTGGAAAAGACCAATTCTTAGTAGGCCAGTTCCTGCTAAATCTGGGTGGCTGTTCCTGTAAGAAATCCTTTACTGTTTGCATAGATTTCGCTTTGTCCTCCATTTTCTTCAACACCTCCTCTGCTTTACCACCAAATAAGGTATAATGTTGTAATGGAGCATTTAGTAATTTTGCTTTAACATGATCAGGCAGATTCTGTTCCTTTAACCAAGCATTCCTCCTAATGACAGAACCCGTAACTGCAGCCCTGCAAGAGGCCTCCAGAGAATCAAAACGTACAGTTTTGTACCTACCATAAATGTAGATGTCCGAGAGGCATGCATCTGCAGTCCTTACAAATGGGTTGTCCTGTCGTCAGGCAGCCCTTCGGTCGGCCGGATTCCAAAGTCTGGGTCTGGCCTTGGCTGATGTCGCACTTCACCCGACGTCATAGCTGCAGTTCTTCGGGTATAAAGGTATCAGCCGACGCCATTTTCCTCAGTGTTTCTTGCCCCAGATGCCAGGTGCCCTCTAGGAAGGCTAAATTTGGATAATTGCAAAGGTTTCCAAATAAGAAAGAGCAAATAAAAATAAACATGTATATACATATATACAAACAAATACACCATAATAGATTCCCCCAGCTAGCTAGAAGATGGGCAAATACCCTAGAAGTACCTGCACCAGTAACTGCAGCCCTGCAAGAGGCCTCCAGAGAATCAAAAAGTACAGTTTTGTACCTACCATAAATGTAGATGTCCGATAGGTATGCATCTGCAGTCCTAACATATGGGTTGTCCTGCCTCAGGCAGCCCTTCGGTCGGCCGGATTCCAAAGTCTGGGTCTGGCCTCGGTTGATGTCGCACTTCACCCGACGTCATAGCTGCTGTTTATTGGGTATAAAGGCATCAGCCAACGCCATTTTCCTCAGTGTTTCTTGCCCCAGATGCCAGGTGCCCTCTAGTAAGGCTAAATTTGGATAAATGCAAATAATTCCAAACAGTAGAGAGCAAACAATATAAAAAAAAAAATATATATATACATATATACAAACAAATGCACCATAATAGATTCCCCCAACTAGCTAAAAGGGGGGGGGGGGTAAATACCCTAGGAATACCACATAGGGGAAGGAGGGTGGGTAATCCTGACTGCAGATGCATGCCTCTCGGACATCTACATTTATGGTAGGTACAAAACTGTACTATGTCCTTCAAGGATGCATCTGCAGTCCTTACAAATGGGTAGAATACCATAGCCAAACTGGGGGAGGAGGAGCAATAAGATTATGGTGTAGCTAAGATCCCTTGCAAAACAGCAGTGGCAAAACCTGCTCGGGATCTGGAGTATAAGGGTAGATTATAATGCTTGGAAAATGTATGCACGGAGCTCCAAGAAGCAGCCTCTAAAATGTCTTTGGTAGCCACTCCTCGTAAAAAAGCTGTGGTAGTGGCTGTAGCCCTTGTAAAGTGAGGTCTGATGTTTTCTGGAGTTTTCTTCCCATGGTAAGAGTAACAAAATCTAATGCAATTTCCTATCCACTTAGAGATTGTCTGTTTTGAAATTGCTTTTCCTTCCATTCCTGTTGCATATGCTACCAGTAGCTGGTCAGTTTTTCTATTGCTCTTGGTCCTGTCCAGGTAGTAACGCAATTGTCTATGTACATCCAAGGTATGTAACAGTCTTTCTCCCTTGTTCTGTGGGTTGGGGAAGAATGTAGGCAGGTGGATAGCTTGGTTTAAAGATACCCTGGAGACTACCTTTGGCATAAAAGTAGGATTAGTTCTCATGGACACTATCTTGATGGAAGATAAGGAAGGGCTGTACTGCCATTAATGCCTGTAGTTCAGAAACCCTTCTTGCTGAAGTGATTGCAAGCAGGAAAGCAGTTTTCCATGATAAGTACTGTAATTCTGCTGTTGCTGCTGGCTCGAAAGGAGGGAGTGTCAACTTTTCTAGCACAAAGTTCAAGTCCCATGTGGGCAATGGTGGCTTCCTAGGTGGCTTTACATTTTTAATTCCTCTCAGAAACTGCCTGAGCAGAGGATGTGAGAAGACTGGAGGGTTCATGTTGTATTCTGCTGAAATAGCTGATGCATGAATCTTAATGGAAGAATAGGACAGGCCATTGTGGAAGAGTTCTGCCAAGTATTCCAGGATGTTAGCTATGCTTACCAGTGACACATTTTCTCCTTTTGCTGCACTCCAAATGAGATATCTTTTCCATTTTGCTGAATAATTTTTTCTTGTTGATGGTCTGCGAGCCTCCAAGATAATGTCTTTAACCCTTTGAGATAAATCTGGGTTATTTTGTCCTATGCAATGTTCCAGGCAGCCAGCTGCAGTGTTTTTAGGTTTGGATGCAGGGTTTTGAAGTTGTTCTGTGTTAACAGTAAGGGAACTAGGGGCAGAGGCCATATTTGTTCCCGAGACATACTCCTCAGTAATGGGTACCAATGCTGCCTCGGCCAGTCTGGAGCTATCAGGATGATCCTTGGACGGTCTTCTTTGATCTTCAATAGCACCTTGTGCATCAAAGGAAAAGGTGGGAATGCATATGCTGTCAGGTTTTTCCAACAGAAAGATAGGGAGTCCACCTTCCAAGCAAGTGGGTGGTATGCCCTCGTGCAGAATTTTTTCAATTGGTGGTTGTGTGGGGATGCAAATAAGTCTATTTCTGGTAGTCCCCATTTCCCTGTAATGGTTTTGAAGATGTCTGGATGCAGCATCCATTCGTGGGCATCCGTGGTAGTTCTGCTTAGGATGTCTGCTAGTATGTTTTCTTTTCCTGGTGCAAATATTGCTTGTAACTGAATGTTGAAGGTCAGGGCCACATTCCAGAGGTCCATTGCCATCCGGCACAGAGGATATGAATGCATGCCTCCCTGTTTGTTGATGTACCACATAACTGTGGTGTTGTCCGTCCTTATCAGCAATTGACCCTGTCGAAGAAATGGTCTGAATGTCTGAATTGCCAGTTTTACTGCCAGCATCTCCTTTTGATTTATGTGTATGTGCAGCTGGTCTTGAGTCCATAAGCCTTGTATGCACTTGTCCAACATGTGTGCCCCCCAACCGAGGTCTGAGGCGTCTGTTGTGATGGTCTGGCTTGGTTGAGGTCTGTGGAAGGGCAGTCCTTTGTTTGATTGACAGGCCTGAGCCCACCATTGGAATTCTTGCTTCAGGCATGGAATTATTGGAATTCGGGTTTCTAGGCTGTGCTCGTGCTGAGACCATAAATTCCTTGGGTACCACTGTAACTTTCTCATATGTAGTCTGGCATGTGGAATCAATATTATGCAGGATGCCATGTAACCCAGGGCTTGCAGGACTTTTCTTGCTGTTAGCTGGTTCTGCTTAGTTAATGCCATGAAGTAGAGAGGGAGGTGCTTCTGTTTGTCTACTGTTAGGAATGCCATTTGGTTTGATGTGTCCAGCTCTGCACCCAAGAAGGTTATCCTTTGGGATGGTATCAGCCTTGACTTTTTTATATTGACTGTGTATCCCAGGGCTTGCAGTAGATGAATGACCTTTTCCAAATCTTTCGTTAATTTGTTTTTGTTGTCCGCTTGTAACAGGCAGTCGTCCAGGTAAGGGTAAATTTGAATTCCCTGAAGCCTGCAATGAGCCATTACTGATGCCAGGCATTTCGTGAATACTCTGGGCGCAGTAGATAAGCCAAAGGGCAATGCTGAGAACTGATAATGCTCTGATCCTGCAAGAAATCTGAGGTATCTTCTGCAATTTGGTCATATGGGGACGTGCAGGTATGCCTCCTTGAGATCTAGAGTTACCAGCCAAGACTCCTTGCCCAGCATGGGAAGAAGCTGCTGTAGGGTCAGCATTTTGAATTTTGGAACAATGAGGTATGTGTTTAGAGCGGACAGGTCTAGAATAGGTCTCCATTGATTTTCTTTTCTTGGTACCAGGAATAGTCTGGAGTAAAATCCTTGCCCTTGTTCCATAAACGGTACCCTTTCTATAGCTCTCATCCTTAGTAAGTGATTTATTTGTTGTAGAGCTTCTGTTTTCTGATTTGGAGGTAGGTTTGGCATTCCTCTCTTCCTTGGTAGAGTATGGAAGTGAAACCTGTAACCTTGGTCTATTGTCTGTAAAATCTATTTGTCTCCTGTGATGTAGTGCCAGTTTACTGAAAATAAGGCTAGCTTTCCGCCTAAGGGTGCTTCTAGTTGTTCCCTGGTAGGCGGTGCCAGAGCCAAGTCACTGTGATTGTCCTGTGGAAGCGGTGGTGGCTGGATCTGTGGCAGTACCTCGCTGGTTGTTAGCCTGCCATTGACGTCCCCTGTAGGCACCTCTGGATTGACCCCTGCCTCTTGAGCACCTATTCCTGCCTCTCTGGGCTCTGGAGGTGTCTGGAAAGGACCAATTCTTGGAAGGCCAGTTCCTACTAAACCTTGGAGGCTGGACCTGCAAGAAATCCTTGACTGTCTGGACAGATTTTGCTTTCTCTTCCACCTTCTTCAGCACCTGCTGTGCCGGGGAGCCAAACAAATTGAGCTTATCCATAGGAGCATCTAGGAGCTTTGATTTAACATGGTCTGGTAAGGACTGCTCCTTTAACCATGCATGTCTTCTGATCACTGTACCAGTCATAGCTGATCTAAAAGAAGCCTCCAGTGCATCATAGCCGCATTTTAAGGAATGATTACTGACCTGCTGAATGTTATGTACCATTTCCTGAACAGATTTTTTTGTCTAATGGTTCATCCGAGGACAGTTTTTTAGTTAACTGATCTAACAAATTCCCGATACTGAATCATGTGGAATTGACAGTTTAAGGCCCTAGCTGAAAGAGTAGCAGAAGTGTAAACTTTTTTACCCCATCTCTCTAAGGCCCTAGATTCCCTTTCAGAGGGGAGGGTTTTTTTGGCAGAGGTAGCTGCTACAGCCTTGGGTCCCTGGGAGATAGTTTCAGGATCTGCAAAAGGAGCCTTATAAAAATGATAATGTGTGTCCGGAACCCTGTAGTACCCATCGGGAAGAGAATCAGGAGCAGTACAAGCATCATTAAATGCATCATCCACAACAGTAAGTACTGGAGGAATGGCTAAAGGCCTATGCTGTGGCAAATGCAAAAAGGTTCTAAGCCTTTTCCTAGAGTCTGAAAAATCCTGGCTCTGCCATTGAAATAGTTCCCTCATAGCATGCAAGGTTTCCCCAAAAGAAAATTCCTCAGGCGGAGAGGCAGAAGGAATGGACTCTTCTGCATCAGAGTCCTCATAAGGAGAAAATGGGCCCTCTGGAGGGTTTGTATTATCTGAATCATCAGAGGAGTCATCTGAAGAAACTGGCTCAGGGGGCTCTGCTCTAGGCCTCTTCTCTGGAGGTGGGTGAGAGGCCCTGTCTGGGTGAGGTTGGGATCCCCGAATCAAAGAAATGAGATCCTCTGCTAGACTAAGCATTTGAGAACTAGAGCTAGGCCTGTGAGAGGTGGTCTTAGCAGGCACAGTTTTGGTAGATTTTGCTGCTTTAGCCCTGGCAAAAGCCTTAATCGACATGGATGCAGGGGGCCTAGCAGCTCCACGTGCAGGAGTAGAAATATCTAAAGGAATAGTATCAGATAAATCCTGTGAACCTGCAAGAGCAGGTGGGATTTCAGTAGCAGATTCAGCCATGCTGGATGAGGCCTCGGTAGGAGGAAAGCTTTCGGCCGAAGAACCGTGGACTCTGTTTCAGCCGAAACAGAGACACTCGCGGTTGGCTTAACCGCGGTTTCGGCCGAAACCGCGGACCGTGAGTGTCGGTCCTTTTCCTTGCGCTTTTTAGCTATTTGCGGAGTCGGAGTTTCCGACGGCATAATGTAAGCAAAAGCGGAGCCGAAAAACTCCTCAGCAAATTCCGACCGATGTCTAAGCGTCCGTCGGTTGAAAGAAGCACAGGCTAGACAAGCTGCTACGTCGTGGTCTGGGCCTAAACAAGGTAGGCAGTAAGAGTGGAAATCTTTATGAGGTATTTGTTTCCCACAAGTTAAACAGTTATTCACTTTTTCTGACATCGGCTGAGGCAAGAAAGAGTCCCCAATGGGGTACTTAGCTTTTTAGAAGTCTTCGGTAGTAGTAATCTCTGGTTCTGACCGACCAGCACTTGCAAACAGCTTCTGCTTCGGGCGCCACGCAGCAAGAAAGACCGAGGAAAATGGCGTCGGCTGATACCTTTATACCCGAAGAACTGCAGCTATGACGTCGGGTGAAGTGCGACATCAACCGAGGCCAGACCCAGTCTTTGGAATCCGGCCGACCGAAGGGCTGCCTGACGACAGGACAACCCATTTGTAAGGACTGCAGATGCATCCTTGAAGGACATCCACATTGCAATGTATGCTTTCCCACTTGTTCAGTTGCATGCAATAAATCCTGCATTTCCTTATTTTCTGCACAATCAGAATTTGACAACATTTTCTGTTTTAGCAGTGACATTAAGTATTGCTGATATTTAAGCATATGAAATTGACAATTTAAAGCCCTCACAGCCAAAGTAGCAGAAGTGTGAACCTTTTTTCCCCATCTGTCTAGTGCCCTTGAATCTCTATCAGAGGGGACAGGATTTTTTGCAGTAGAAGCCTTGACCCCTTTGGGACCCTGAGAAATAGTTTCTGGATCAGCAGCAGGGTTTTCATAAAGAAATTTATGTGAATCTGGAACCCTGTAGTATCTGTCTGGTTTAACAGGGGCATGAGGTAGAGAGTCAGGAGAAAGTCCGGACTCTGAATATACATCATCTACAATGTCTAACACAGGAGGAATAGCCAAAGGCCTGTGCTGAGGTAGTAAAAGAAAATCTCCAAGCCTTTTCTTAGATTCTGAGTAGTCTTGGCTCTCCCAGTGGAAGTGTGCTCTCATGGTATGCACAGTTTCCCCAAATGAATAATCCTCAGGCGGTGAGGCTGAAGGGATAGATTCTTCAGCATCAGAATCCTCATAAGGAAATGGAAACCTGATCTGAAGATTCATATTCTGTCTCTTGCTTAGGCCTCTTGTCAGGAGGGGGATGGGAACCCCTGATCAAGGTAATTAGCTCTTCGGCCATTTTGAGCATCTGCTTTTTAGGCATGGTAGTCTGTCCAGGAGAATGCTGTACTTGTTTCTTTGTCTTTAGAAATGCTTTAGTCTTTGGTTTGGAAGCTGAAATAGGCTTTACATATAACTGTGTAGGTCTGAAAACACCCTCAGAAGCAGATGCCTGCTCAGCGGCTCCAGACCCTTCTGAGGGAATAGTTTCCGAGTGTTCAATACCTTGAGTATCCAGAGGCCTAGCTGGCTCCACGTGGGAGTTGTCAGCGGCCTGTGGCTCTGAGGTAGCAGGCGCCACGGGCTGTGAAAGTGCCTCACTGAGAACCGGCGACTGGCTTAGCGGAAGCCTCATCGGTTTTGGACCTCGGATGATTGTCCTTTTCTTTTTCCTTGCGCTTTTTATAGACTCCGGTTGTCGGCTGTTCCGACGGCATTACATAATTGAATCTTCGGCCAAAGTAATGAAAGGTAAAATCGTACCGACGTTTAATACTGCGGTGGTTAAATCCAGCACAAAGCCGACAGCCAGCAACGTTGTGATCAGGGCCTAGGCAAGGAATACAGTAAGAATGAAAATCCTTATGAGGTATTTGCTTCCCACAAGAAATACAATTGTTAACTTTTTCTGACATCGGACTGGAACAAGAAAAAAGTTTCCCCAACAGGGTACTTAGCTTTAATGAAGACTTCGGATCTGAAATTCGTTTTTGAAAATCTCAGGAGTCGGCCGACCGGCACTTGCGAACTGCTTTTGTTTTGGGCACCGCGCGGCAAGAAAGACTGAAGAAAATGGCGTCTGCTGCATCTTTTATACCCCTGGCGTACTGACGTCAGGGAAAAGACGACAGCAACAGATGCTGGACCTAGACTTTGGAATTCAGGCCGACTGCGGGTAGCCTGCCAGCAGGATAACCCAAGTGCAATGACTGCAACAGTGAAACACTATGAACATCAGGTTCCTATTACCTTATCAAGTTCCTGAAACTACGAAGCTGCGAACATCGAACTCAGATGTTCCAAGTTCCAGGAATTCAAACGCAAAAAATAAAAACCCTAACAGCAAGTTAACTGTTGCAAGCAGGGGGGCAAGCCCTCTTGCACCCCCCGCTCTTCAAATATACCAACTCCGAGATCGCAATACATTGCGGAAAGGGAAGATTTCCCCCCTGCTTGCAAGAGTTTTCTATATTTTTTTTGTTTTTATTTTTCACCTTGTCGAAGTTCTGAAACTTCAAAGTTTCGACCTTATGGTGTTTGGAGTTTTGGAACTTTGACAATGTAATAAAAATCCGAAAAAAAACAGAAATGCAAAAATTTCCTGAAAGTACAGTTTTGTACCTACCATAAATGTAGATGTTCGAGTGTTCACACTGCTGCAGTCATCACACTTGGGTTATCCTGCCGTCAGGCGGTCCCGCAGTCGGCCAGAGTTCCAAAGTCTTGATCCGGCGTCTGTTGCTGTCGCTTCTTCCCTGACGTCAGTGTGCCAGGGGTATATAAAAGGCATCCAACGACATTTTCTTCAGTTTTTCTTGCCCCAGATGTCAGGTGCCCTCAAGTAGGTAGGCAATACATATTGCTAATAAAACATGCAAAAGGAATAAAAAGGAATACCTTCAGTTACAAGCAAATACACCACAAAGGTTGTACAGGATAGAAAAGGTATAGAAAAGTTCAGCTAGGTCAGAGGGGATGGGGGGGGGGGTAACCTGGACTGCAGCAGTGTGAACACTCGAACATCTACATTTATGGTAGGCACAAAACTGTACTATGTTCGTGTTACACTGCTGCAGTCATCACATTTGGGTTGAATCCCAAAGCTAAGGATGGGTGGTGGAACTAAACAGGGTTTGGAGAGGCTAGTAGGCACTGCAGAACTGCAGTGGCAAAGCCAGCTCTGGTTTTAGAGTACAGACGTAAGTGATAGTGCTTGGTGAAGGTGTGCACTGAACTCCAAGTTGCAACCTCCAAAATATCCTTGGTTGGTACCCCTCTGAGGAAGGCTGTTGATGTTGCTGTAGCCCTGGTGGAATGGGGCCTGATGTTACCAAGTACAGTTTCTCATGCTGGGTGTAGCAGAAATGGATACAATGTCCTATCCATTTTGGAATGGTCTGTTTTGAGATAGCCTTTCCTTGTGATCCTGCAGCATAGGATACAATGAGCTGGTCAGATTTTCTGAAAGCCTTAGTTTTATCCAAGTAGTAACGTAATTGCCTGTGAATGTCCAAAGAGTGTAGGAGCCTTTCTCCTTTGTTCTGGGGGTTTGTTTAAAAGGTCGTCAAATGAATGGTTTGGTTTAGGGCCACACTGGATACCACCTTTGGCATAAAGGAAGGGTTAGTTCATAAAGAGACTCTGTCTTGATGAAAAATGATGAAAGGCTCCACTGCCATTAGGGCCTGTAGCTCTGAGACTCTTCGTGCTGAAGTTATTGCTAGCAGCAGGGCAGTTTTCCATGATAGAAACTGTAGATCAGCTGTAAAAGCTGGTTCAAAGAGCGGTAGTGTAAGTTTTTCCAAAACAAAGTTGAGATCCCAAGTTGGTGTTGGTGCTCTCCGGGGCGGTCTTATGTTCTTAGCCCCTCTGAGAAACTGTCTTAGCAATGGATGTGAAAATATAGGAGGATCCGTGTTGTATTGAGCTGAAATAGCGGAGACGTGGATCTTAACAGATGAAAAGGAAAGTCCTTTGTGCAACATCTCAGTTAAATATTGAAGAATCTGAGGAATATTTGGGACAAGGGGATTTTGGCCTTTAGCCTGGTTCCAGGCGCAGAATCTTTTCCATTTGTCTGAATAGGCTTTCCTTGTGCTGGGCCTCCTGGCCTCCAGAATGACATCCATCACAGCTTTAGAGAGAAGTGCTGACTGGTTGTTTAGGTAATTTGCCATGCAGCCAGATTTAAAGTTTTGAGCTGGTTGTGTAGAATCTGATTGTTTTGCTAAGTGAGCAGGTGAGGAATTGGAGGTAAAATCCATGGTGGGCCTTGAGCCACGTTCCTTAGTATTGGATACCAGTGTTGGCGTGGCCAGTCTGGAGCAATGACGATCATTTGTGGCCTCTCTAATCTGGCTTTCAGCAGCACCTTTGCCAGAAGAGGCAGTGGAGGAAAGGCATACACGGTCAATGTTTTCCAACTGAATGAGAGGGCATCCCTTTCCAAGCTAGTGTGTGGTATGTCCTTGTGCAGAATTTCCATAGTTGGTAGTTTTTGGGGGAAGCAAACAGAGCTATGTCTGGGCTCCCCCACTTTTGAGTTATCATTGCGAATACTTGTGGATCTAGTTTCCACTCATGAGGATCTGTGATGTTTCTACTTAATCTGCCAATGTGTTTTTCTTTCCTGGCAGGAATTGTGCTTGTAGTTGAACTTGGTAGGTCAGTGCTGTGTTCCACAAGGTCATTGCTTGTCTGCATAGGGGGTAGGAATGTGTGCCCCCTTGCTTGTTTATGTACCACATCACTGTGGTGTTGTCCGTCTTTATTAGTTGTCGTCCTGGATGTAGGAGGTCCTTGAAAGCTGTTAGGGCATTTTGTACAGCTAGCATCTCTTTTTGATTGATATGTAGGATGCCTTTGATCTGCAGACCATTTGCCCTGAATACACTGTCCTGCCATGTGCGCTCCCCAGGCATAATCCGATGCATCTGTTGTTATAGTTTGCCTGGCTGTGGGTAAGGTAAAAGGCTGACCCTTGTTGAGGTGACATGCCTGAGCCCACCCTAGAAACTCCTGTTGAAGGCAGGGAATGAGTGGAATTGTTGTTTCCAAGCTGTGGCTGTGTTGAGTCCATACGCTTTTCAGATACCATTCTAATTTCCTCAAATGCAGTTTTGCAAATGGTATTAGTAGAACGCAAGATGCCATGAATCTCAAGGCCTGCAGAATTTTTCTTGCAGGGAGTTGGGTCTTTGTTGCCATCATTTTAAAGTATTGAGTCAGTTGTCCTTGCTTGTCTGGCGTGATATAAGCCATCTGGGCTGTTGTATTTAAGCTGGCACCCAGGAATATTATGTCTTGTGAGGGCACTAGTTTTGACTTCTTTTCGTTTACGGTGTACCCTAGGCAACTTAATAGGTTTTTGACAAACACCAGATGCTTTAAAAGAATGCCCTTGCTTTCTGCTTGAATAAGGCAGTCATCCAGGTATGGATATCTTTGAATTCCTCTTTGTCTGCAGTATGCAATTACTGGTGCCAGGCATTTTATGAAGACCCTGGGCGCAGTAGATAAGCCAAAGGGCAGTGCACATAATTGGTAATGGGTTGAACCTGCTATAAATCGGAGGTATCTTCTGCAATTTTGTCTGATAGGGACATGCAGGTATGCCTCCTTGAGGTCCGTTACTAGCCAAGCCTTCTTGCCCAGCATGGGAAGAAGTTGCTGTAGTGTTAGCATCTCGAATTTGGGTACTTCCAGATATGTGTTTAGAATTGACAGGTCCAGAATGGGTCTCCAGGCTTTGCCCTTTCGGGGAACTAGAAAGAGTCTCAAGTAAAATCCTTGTCCTTGCTCCTGTGTAGGAACCTGCTGAATGGCTCTCATGTCCATGAGAGCTGAAATTTGCTTTTGAGCCTCTGCCCATTGATTTGGTGGCAGGTTTGGCATTCCTTTTATCCTTGGTAAAGTGTGAAAGTGGAATCTGTATCCTTGAGATACAATATTTAGGAAACCACAAGTGATGCAAGCTCTGCGAGTACGGCAGCTGCAGGGTCCCAAAGGAAGCAGTATACAAAACAAAAAAAAGAGGACCAGCATACAAGGCACCTTGTAGTGATATAAAATACTTTAATAAAGTATTAGGTTCTTTGAAACACAGACCGGTTTCGGCAGATACAATAATCAGAGCCTACTTCAGTGTGTAGATTACATACAAAAAAGAACCTTTATATAAATAATTCATTAAGTCATGTGATTAATTGCATATGTTCATTGAGACCTGGTTTAAAGAGCCCACCAAGTTTAATGATCCATTTTTTCTCCATGGAGTTCAGTAAATCATGCCAACCTAATTTGTTATTTCTAGATCTCAAGATTTTATCTATAATGGTGAAACTGAAACATGCATTATGTTGAATGAGCGAATGTTTACATAAGGCATGAGTTTCTCTCTTATTCTTGATGTCACTAAGATGCTCAGATTTTCGAAGTTTCAAGGGTCTTGACGTTTGACCAACGTAAAATGCAGGACAGGTGCACTTGGCCAAATAAATTACAATATCTGAGGAGCAATTAGCAAAGAATTTGATGTTATATACTTCAGGGTATTTTGGCTAGTGAAACTTTTAGTTTTGAGTAGTTGAGTACAATAAATGCATTGTCCGCAAGGAAAGCATCCAAATAGGGGTTCACCTGATAGTGTAGTTTGGATGATGTTAGTGGTTTTCACTTCAGAATGTTTGAAGTGATTAAAAAAGCAGATACATTTTTCCCTTTTCGGAAAGAAAATGAACATCTATCACCAAGAATTTCATGAAGTTTAGGTTCACATGTTAATACGTTCCAATTGTGTTGAAAAATGTTAATTAGTGTGTTAGTATTACGTCCTTATGTGGTGATGAGTCTGGGTGGTTCAAAATTGGATTTCTTCCTGGTTCTATAGAGAAGGACATCAGCAAAGTTTCATTTTGTCAACAGTGTGTTTGGTATGTAATATCTGGCCCATTTTGTAGCCTCGATCATGAAATCTGTGTACTATATCATCCCTGAAGCGTGTGTGTCCATCAGAACAAATGCATTTAATACGCATAAACTGATTTGGGAATGTTTTTGCAAATGTGGGGGGGTGAAAGCTGGTGGCATGGAGCAGTGAATTGTTTTTGGGGAATTTACGATGAATTTCTGTTGTCAGCATATGGTCAGATGCACGGCAAACCAAAACATCTAAAAAAATACTTTTATTTTTATCATAGCTGACAGAAAATTCGATTCCCTATTTATTTTCATTCAAATAAGTTCATAGGTTCATACTAGGCCTATCTGCCCGAGGGCATTTACAAGCCTAGCCCATCGTTTTGTGGCTTACGCCACCCCTTTAGTATGGGGAACTATACACATTATTTTGCTGTGCCTCTGTCGAGCAGTGACACTGAGGTAATCCCTGGGGTATATCTGCGATCTCCCATCCATTGGTCAAGATTTCTCTTGAACAAGGCCAGCGAGGTGCTCTGCCTCACATGTACCGGGATTTTGTTCCACAGCATAGGGAGTCTTTGGGTGATGAATCTATCCCTCCAGCACATCCTATTAATAGCCGTGTCGAGGTTTAAGTCTTCCGCCCTTGTGGCTCTGATGGATCTAGATTTTTTGAGGTGAAGCATATTCATCAAATCTGGGTTTGACATGGCCTTGTATGTTAGGCAAAGGTCACCTCTGAGCAAGCGGTAAGCAACTGAATAGAGCTGGAGTTCTTTCAGTCGGGCAGCATAGGACAGATTTTTGAGACCCTTTATCCTTTTGGTGAGGAACTTTTGTGGCCTCTCCAGCTGCTGCAAGTGTCGGGTCAGATACATTCGAATGGGGCATTGTACTCAATCATTGGTCTGATGAGTGATGAGTAAAGGGAGACTATGACCTCCCTTGATCTAGATGAGAATCCCTTCATGATAAGGTGGGCAATGTAGAAGGTCCTCCTAACTACCTTAGCTACATGGGTGTCGAATGACAGACTACTATCAACCTGGGTCCCCAGGTCCCTGATAACTTCTTCTGTGTTCAGTGGATTGCCACCTATTTGGTAGCTAGGGGTAACCTTGTTTTTCCCGAAGGGTATGACTATGCATTTTTTGGCATTTAACTTTAGGCCGTGGCTCTGGCACCAGTTATCCGTTTCTGTGAGACCCTTCTGAAGGATATCTGTGTCAGAAGTGTTTTCTACTATGGCGCCCAGTTTGCAGTCATCTGCAAACTTTGTCAGCCATAACCCTCCTGTGTTTGCTTGTACTTCGGAAAAGTACATGCCAAACAAGAGTGGGCCCAGGACTGAGCCCTGTGGGACACCACTTGTGACAGGCTTTGAGTCTGACATGGCGCCAGCAACTCTGACCCTGTGGGTTCTGTCACTCAGCCAGTTTGCAACCCATCTTGTGATGTATGGTTTAATATTTAAGCTGATGAGTTTTTCAATGATACCCGAGTGGGGTATTGTATCGAAGGCCTTAGCCAGATCGAGGTAGGCTGTATGGACTGCCTTTCCCTCATCAATGGCTTTGGTGACTGTTTCAAAAGTCAACCAAGTTTAAAAGGCATGATCTGCCTTTGACAAAGCCAAACTGGGTTGGATCCAAAGTCTGCAAATTCCCTATGTCTTTATTTATGAGGTCCATTATGATCCTCTCCATGGCTTTGCAGATAAGGCTTGTCAAGCTAATGGGCGGTAATTTCCAGGGTCGGTGGAGGCACCGCCTTTGTGAAGTGGGACCACAGTTGCAGTGCGCCACTCCTGGAGTGCGTATCCAGAGGTAAGACTTTGATTAAACAGCTGTCCTAGCTGTGGGTTTAATTCCTCATTGAGTTCATGGAGCACACAGCCGGGGACACCATCAGGTCCCATGGATGCTGTGATTTTTGCTTTGGAGAGAGCAGTTCTCACTTGGGCGCTGGAAATGTTTGGGAGGCTGCAATCGTTTGGTATAGATATCTCTCCTTTTGGGGGGGAGAAGTTTGCACTGAACCTGTCAGCCAGTATGTTGGCAATGTCTGTAGGATCAGTAATCTTCACATCATTTTGAACTAGTTCTGAGCATATCTGGGAGTTTCCTCCTAGGTTTCTAACATAGCTAAAGAAGGCCTTATGATTGTCTTTTGAGTCTTTAGCTATTTTTCTCTCGAAATTTGCTTTGGATGATTTTATGAGAGCTCTTAGTTTTTTTACTTATAGTGATCAAGGGTGTCTTACCTTTTAAGGATTTTGCTCTATCTTGTAGTAGCTTCCTCCTTTTGTTGTAGAGTTTGTTTATGGCTGGGGTCCACCAGACTGGACGCTTGCCTTTGGTACAGAGAGTCTTTGTTTTGCTTGGGATTGCCTTATCCATGCAGTCCTGCAGGTGCTGGTAGAAGGCATTTGTAAGTGATTCAGCGGCTTGAGTACTGTTTTCCACCGCTTCGCGGGCCTTAAAGGAGACCACACTAGTCTTTAGAAGTGTGAAGTCAGCTTTTGAGCAGTTCTTTACTGTGGTCTTTTTTATTTCAGGTTGGGGTGGGATGAGGACCTCCAGCGAGATTAGTTTGTGATCTGATCTCACCAGTGAGGGGTATACTTCCGGTGTTGAACATTGTGCTCCCATGTTCGTGATGATGAGATCAAGTATGTTATCTCCTCTTGTGGGGATGGTGACTAGTTGTTCCATGGCATTTGGGTTTATGAATTCCAGGAACTTTTGGGCTAGGGTGTTTGGGCTTGAGTAGTGTTCCCAGTCTATATTAGGGTAATTGAAGTCACCTAGTATGATGGTGTTTGGTGATACATTTATCCTCTAGTGTTTTCAGGAAGGCCATGTGAGGTTCCTGAGTTTGTGAGGGTGGCCTGTAACATGCTACAATTTGCAGAGCAGTCTTGCCTATGGTTAATTGCACCTGGATGGTCTCCGATGCATCGTGCATTGCCACCAGTCTTGAGGTGTGGGTGTCCTTGATGAATATGGATACCCCCTCCTTTCTTGGTATTGTCCGGATTTTGGGGCCGGACGCATGATATGAGGTAAAACCTGATAGCGCTGGGGTGCTCTCAGGAGCCTTGAACCAGGTTTCTGTCACAGCACAGACATCGATGTTCTCCATACTGAGAAGGGCCTCGAGTGCGTGCATTTTGAGATTTAGACTTCTGGCATTGAGCAGCATTACCCTTAGTTTTTTTTCCTTTTTTGTGTTCTAGGGTGGTAGGTTTAGAATTTGAGCCTTGCCTAAAAAAGGCACTATGGGGTGGCAAGAGCCTTTGCCAATATCCGGAATCCCAGGGTGACAGGTGCAAGCCGTCCCTTGAAGCAGCGTGGCTTGTCCAGCATGTCATCCCAGGCAGACAGATACTGGATCCCCTTTGAATGACACCAGTGTTTAAGCCAATTGTTAAAGCTGATCATCTTATCTCTGTATTGTGGTATCATTCTTGGTGAAGGTAGGATACTGCTCAAGGTCAGGGTCATACCTGCCTGGGCTACATAATCAGAGAGCTCCTCAATGTCTCTTTTCATGTAGTCCAAGGAGGTGCGTCTCAGGTCGTTTACACCAGCGTGGACAATGACTGAGTCGTATTTGTACCTGCTGTTGAGAGACCTGAGTGCTTGCGTTATGTGGCGGATTCTAGCGCCCGACAGGCAGCTTACTGTGACCTTCTCCTTACTCAGTCTGGTGAGCGGGCGTCAGTGTGTCTGACTATGGAGTCACCAATGACTAGTGTGTCTGGCATTGTGTTTGGCCTTAAGGGCTGTGACTGTTTGACACTCTGACTGTGAGGTCTATGTGTTGCAGGTGTTGTGTTCTGAGGTGGTGGTTGTTTGGGTGTCTGCTTTGGTGGCCTCTGCTGTTTTGGTAGATTTTTGATCAGAGCCTCCGAGTATGTCTTTGTGTGTTTATGTGTATGATTTGAGGTTGTAATGGTACTATGTGAGACTGGGTCTATAGTGTGTGTGGTAACCTTCTCCTCCTGACTGGTCTTGCCAGTAATATGTTGAGAGAGCTCAGCCTCCAGTTTGGCCGTATAGTTGCATCTCTCGCATGTATTTGTGTTTTGTGGGAGGAGGAGAGGGTTGTCTGTGTACGAGGCAATTGTAACATTGCCTCAATATTCCCAGGTTCACCAGTTGAGCAGGAGAGGACACTAGCAACTGATCCCTCGACATGCTAGAAGGATAGACAAAAAACTTTAAAAAAGATTAAAAAACTTTAAAAAAGATTCCGGGGGACGTGGGTGACCGAGAAATGGGGGGTTGCCTTTTTGGGGTACCATCTATGACAAGAGTGCCGTATCAAGGTAATAAGTACTGTAGGAGCAAGTGCTAGGTTTAACAGATAGAGAATAGTCTACTTGGAGTCAAGTAGAGATGATCTTTTTAGTTATAGGATACGCTGATTTGATCAGTAGTATAGTTCGAGGAAGGTAGTTTTAAGGGAAAATTTGAAGAGTGGACTTTAGGTAGCCCGAATAGTTTAAACCTGCTTAACCGGCGCTGCCCTAGTGTGCAACAGTGGCAAACAGTGGCAGCTCCGCGCTAACGCGCGTTTACCGCGTTTTATACCAGGGGGCTGGAAAAAGCTAGAAACTGGCCCAAAACGACCAATAAACTACTAGTTACTGGCTGAAACCTCACAAAACTGGACAAAAGGCAGCTCAATGCTTCCCACTCCCACTGGTAAGCAAGGTAACTTCCTCTCCCCCAAACAAGGCAAGGAAACAGTACACAGGAACTACAACCAAAGCCCAGGAATCAGCAACTCTGAAACTGGACTAAACTAGTAAAGCAGGAAAAACAAGAGATATTTTTTCTTTTTTTTTTTCACAAAACAGGCAGAAACAGGTACAGCAAACACTTATAAATGCTATGAATCAGCTACTACAGCTTACACAGAAGAATTTGCTACAAATACAGTCAAATAGTAACAAACAAGGATTCCAAGTGCAATATTAAGTTAAATGCAGTAAAAACAGCTTCAATGTAACAGAAAGGCAGGCGAAATACAGTCGCTAGGTATTCAGATGTGGAAAGCAACAAAAAATATACTTAGTATCAAGAAAAGTCGCTTATTCAGCTCTCTGCAGCCTGGATTACTCTGCTGGCCCACGTGGAGTCTGTGCTGATAAATTCCAAAAGATATTCACTATCAGCCCTCCATACCAACCAGCAATCATCCAAATATCTACACCAAATGTCCATTTCTTCAATGTAAATATTGTGAGAATGGTCATAAATGACCTGTTCTTCGAAGTAAGCCATGAACAAATCTGCGTATATGGGGGCAAAGGAAGCCCCCATAGCTGTCCCCTTGCTTTGCAAATAACATTCACCTTTATAAAAACACACATTCTTAGTCAATACATGTTCTGTCAAACACAACAAAAGAGTATTAAAACCTGGCTTATATAGTTCAGTCTTGTTAAGCCAGTATTTTGAAGCAATTAATCAATTATCAAATGCACGATATTATTCTGAACTAACCATTGATCCAACACCGGTCTTTAAACAGATTGACACTTTTCTAATTTCAGCTGCTGAAGAAGGTATCATCAAAAAATACACAGTTTCAACTCACCATTTCCAATCCTTGTCCACAGTACATATATTTTCTACCTAAAATACACAAGGATCTTCAGAATCCTCCAGGTAGACATATTGTTTCCGATAGAAATTCATTAACAGAACCACTATCTCTTGTTTCTAACTAAATATTTACGGCCGCATTTACAATGTGTCGGAGCAAGGATCAGGGACACGACTGAATTCCTTCAGATCATTTCCGACACACAGCTTGAGCCAGATTGGTTACTCTGCACATTAGATGTAAAATCATTATACACAAACATACCACACTGGGCTGGTTTGGAGGCGTTGGAATACTGGCTTAACAAGACTGAACTATATAAGCCAGGTTTTAATACTCTTTTGTTGTGTTTGACAGAACATGTACTGACTAAGAAAATACCCCTGAAGTATATATAACATCAAATTCTTTGCTAATTGCTCCTCAGATTGGGTAATTTATTTGGCCAAGTGCACCTGTCCTGCATTTTACGTTGGTCAAACGTCAAGACCCTTGAAACTTCGAATATCTGAGCATCTTAGTGACATCAAGAATAAGAGAGAAACGAATGCCTTATATAAACATTTGCTCATTCATCATAATGCATGTTTCAGTTTCACCATTCACCTATGAACCTATGAAAAAAAAAAAAAAAATAGTGTTTTAGATAAAATCTTGAGATCTAGAAATAACAAATTAGGTTGGCATGATTTACTGAACTCCATTGAGAAAAAATGGATCATTAAACTTGGTGGGCTCTTTAAACCAGGTCTCAATGAACATATGTAATCACATGACTTCATGAATTATTTATATAAAGGTTCTTTTTTGTATGTAATCTACACACTGAAGGCTCTGATTATTGTATCTGCCGAAACCGGTCTGTGTTTCAAAGAACCTAATACTTTTATTAAAGTATTTTATATCACTACAAGGTGCCTTGTATGCTGGTCCTCTTTTTTGTTTTGTATACAATATTCAGGACCCATTTGTCTTTTGTGATGATGTGCCAGTTGTCTGCAAAAAGTGATAGTTTTCCTCCCAAGGGAGCTGCCAAGAGGGATTTGCTTGGTAGTCTGAGGGGTAAGTCATTGTGTTTGTCTTCTGATAGTTTGAGACCTGTCTTCTCCTCCTTTTTGGGTTGTGGCACCCCATTGTAGAGGCTGGTAAGAGCCTTGTGACTGACCTCTGCCCCTTCGGCGTCTGTATTTGCCCCTCTGTGGTCTGGCAGAAGCTGGAAAGGACCAGTTTTTGGTTGGCCAATTTCTGCTGAAACGAGGGGGTTGAACCTGTAAAAAAATCCTTGTTGATATCATCTGACAAGGCTTGAAGGTGAAGCCAGGAATAGCACCTCAAAGAGACGGAGGCAGCAGCTCTAGAGGAGGCAACAGCTGCATCATAGCTACATTTTATACAGTGGCAGGCAACTTGAAAAGTGGAACCTAGAAAGGAGAGAGCTGAGGCCTTAATCCTCAGAGTCAGGCACATCGGAAACAATCTTCCCAATCTGGAAATGAGAAAATGTTCCCGGTCATTTGGGTCTGACAATCGACAGCCCTAAGGGCTGAAGCAGTAGTAGTATAGGCTTTTTTACTAATCCTCTCCATAGCTCTACTTTCCTTATTTGATGGATGGAGCTTGGAAGAGGGCAAAAGCCTAGAAGGCTGATCAGTAGAGACAGAAATCACTGCTGGATCAGATGAAGGGCATTTATATATGAACTGTCAGGCACCCAGCACCTTATAGAACCAGTTTTCTTGGGAGCAGGAGGCTGGGAATCTGGTGCCAGAGAGGCAGCAGAGAATGTATCCAATAAAGCAGCCAACACATGAAGTAAAGACGAATGTTTAAGAGAGTCCATTTGTAACAACTCAATACCTTTTTTCTGGTAGTCTGACACCTGGGAGCAATCCAATTTGAAATGCTCCATCAATTGCAGGATCAGCATTTGCAAAGGACAATTCCTCCAAAGGAAAATCAGAACTGACAAGATTCCTACTTCTCAGAACCACAGTCTAAAGGAGAAGCCAACTGACAGGGGTAAGCCAAGTAGTCAGCATCAGAGTCCGAATCCACGTCTGAGGACCCGGGGTCCCCTACCCTTTTGGGGCTTGAGGACTGATGGGGTGCAGGAACTGAAACCCCTTGAAGAGGCTTCAAGGCCATCAAGGCTTTAAACAAGCCTTTTGTTAATTCCTGCCATTCCCTCTGTGAACCCATGGTAGTTGACACCACATTTAGACTTCTGTCTTTTCTTTAAGGGGATGTCCGCCTTAGTGAAACAGGATGGATTAGACCACTGCAAGGATTCAATCAAGGTACCTGGCCCCTCTTCCCTAACAAGTTTCTGAAGCATCCCTTTAAGTCTCTCAGACATAAGCCAAGGTTCCCCCTCAATATATGTGGCACATGTCTGCAAGGCCACAGAAGACATGCGAGAATCCTCATAAGCAGAGAGGGGTTGCAGGTCTTCATATTCAGAGGCATCAGAGTCGGACTCCTGTTCCGATAAGACTACTGGGGACAAATCTCTCTTTTGAAAGGGGTAGCTTGGCTTCCCTTGATCAGCATTATAAGGTCTTCTGCCATTTTAAGCATTTGAGACTGAGGCAAGGAAGCAGGTACCCAAGATGGGGTCGGTTTCTTGGGTGTGGTTCGTAGCCTGGGCCTTAAAAACTCAGTAGTTTTCGAAAGAACAGTAGACGCCAAAGAGATCATCTGTTTGTGTCGAGAATTGGTAGTGCAAAGTACTTCCTCAGACACCGTTGCCTGCTCAGCGGCTCCAGACCCATCCAATGTAGAGAAAAACGCAGGATCCTTAGTTGATGAAAAGTTTTATGGCATACCGGAATCCGAAAGGGTCTCTAACAGCCTGCGATCCACAGAAGCGGGCATCAGGGGCTGCAAAAGTGCCTCACTGAGGACAGGAGAACTGACAGCTAGCTTAACGGAAGCATCGTCAGTAGGTTTGGACCTGTGCGGTCTGTCTTTATCCTTAAGTTTTTTCTGAAGATCTGCTGTCGGATGACTTTCAGAAGCCATATCGGAAATAGAGGACTGGGAGCGAAAATATCTACCTACAATAAGGGCCTGACGACGTATAGTTCTGGCATTGAACAAAGCACAAAAGTGACAGCGGGGGACGCCATGGTCTGGGTCTAAAGCAAGTGATGTAGTACGAATAAAAGTCTCGTGTGGTATTTGCTTTCCACATGTCAGACAATTGTCAACTTTTTCTGATATCGGTTAGAGCAAGAAAAAGTTTTAGAAGACTTCAACTTCAATTTGTAAAACGAAAACTCAGGTAGCGGCCGACTGGCACTCGTGTGAACTGCTTTTGCTTCGGGCTCCTCGGCAAGAAAGGCTGATGTAATGGTGTCAGCTGCCTTACTTTATACTACTGACTACCTGACGTCAGTCCTGAAGCGACAACAACCGAAGCAAAATTACTAAGCCTCTGGTATTCAGGCCGACTGAGGGCTACTCTGGCAGGGATAACCCAAATGTGATGACTGCAACAGTGAAACACGAAGAACATCCTTATACATGCTGAAACTAATTTCCATATGCTTGCAGGTTACCCTCCAATTCCTGATCTCATCTTTACAATAATGTCTTAAACCCTCTGCATGCTGACATAGAATCATTACTCCTAAACGTAGACTTAATTGTTTAGCAGCAGTGATGAGGTAATGTTTGGTACACCAATATACTGAGATTTACTTTAGGTAACTGCAATATTATTTCACAGGAAGAAATGGGAAAAATATACTGTCATTTATCAACAGCTATGGTCAAAAAAGTTTTTCAGATTTTATATTAATTCTGCCAATAAATCATGTACTGGGTGTGGCACTTGGGAGTTTAAGACTTCAGAAGTTTGCTGAAAGCACACAGTTTCTCCTTAACATGGAATTAAATGTATAGTATCAATCAGAGCCACAACTGGGTCATCTGGCATCCTGAGCAGTTCCCAGACTGGTGTCTCCCAACCCAAAGTTTGGGGGGGGGGGGTTAGTCTTCTGTAACCACAGCAGTAGTAGTAACCAACTTACTGCAGTTATACAGTTACTAATCTGAGCTCCTCCTGACAGGCATGAATGATGGTACTGCACTAGTGCTCATCAGCAACTACTGACTGCACCCACAACAGCCTGCACCCCCGGCAGTTGCACTGACCACCCCATCCTACAGACTACTCTGGTACCAATTTCTCAGATAATCAGGTGTACAAAACAGGAAGCAGTTTTTAAAAAGTACAGTTTTGTACCTACCATAAATGTAGATGTTCGAAGATCCACATTGCTGCAGTCCTTACACTTGGGTAGTCCGCTGTCCTCGGTCGGCCCGAATATCAAAGTATTAGGCTGACGTCAGTCAAGGCGCATTTGACTGACATCAGGACGTCAGGGTACAAATGCGCATGACCGACGTCATATCCTCAGTCTTTTCTTGCCCCAGATGTCAGAAGACCCTAAAAATAAAGGTCAAAACCAAAAGACAGCAAACAACCAACCATCCTAGCACTAAAAATATGTACAATATATACAATATATACAATATACCTCATATTGACAACCCAACCCACACAACCGCCTCTAGCTACAGAGGGGAAGGAGGGAGGGTAAATTGGACTGCAGCAAGGTGGATCTTCGAACATCTACATTTATGGTAGGTACAAAACTGTACTATGTTCTTCATCTCACATTGCTGCAGTCCTTACACTTGGGTAGAATCCCAAAGCAGAGGTAAGGGAGGATGGCCAAACTATAAGGAAGCAGGAGCTGCCAAAATGCCCTGCAAAACAGCAGTGGCAAAACCAGCCCTGGATTTAGAGTAAAGTGGTAGGTGATAATGCCTAGAGAAAGTATGCACTGAACTCCAAGTAGCTGCCTCCAAAATATCCTTAGTTGCCACCCCCTCAAAAAAGCTGTTGAAGTGGCAGTAGCCCTAGTGGAATGAGGCCTAATCCCAGCTGGAATCTCCTTGCCATGATGGGAATAACAGAAAGCAATGCAAAACCCAATCCACTTAGAAATAGTTTGTTTTGACACAGGCTTGCCCTGAGAACTCAAAGCAAAAGAAACAAATAACTGCTGAGACTGCCTGAACCCTTTAGTTCTGTCCAAATAATATCGCAACTGCCTGTGTACATCTAAAGTGTGCAAAATCTTTTCCCCTTTATTTTGGGGATTTGCATAAAAAGTAGGCAAATGAATAGTTTGGTTTAAAGCCACACTAGAAACCACTTTAGGCATAAAGGAAGGATTAGTACGTAAAGATACCCTATCCTTATGGAAAATTAAGAAAGGCTCAACCGCCATAAGGGCCTGCAACTCAGAAACCCTTCTTGCAGAGGTAATAGCCAACAAAAAGCAGTCTTCCATGATAAAAACTTTAATTCAGTAGTAGCTGCAGGCTCAAAAGGTTGTAGAGTGAGTTTCTCCAACACAAAATTGAGATCCCAAGCAGGAGTAGGAGCTCTTCGTGGGGGTCTTATATTCTTTGCCCCTCTAAGAAATTGCCTGAACAAAGGATGAGAAAACAATGGTGGGTCACAATCATAGTGAGCCGAAATTGCTGCAGCATGAACCTTAATAGGAGAGAAGGACAAACCTTTGTCCAGTAACTCAGTAAGATATTGAAGAGCCACACTTAAATTAGGCTCAGAAACATCAAAATCCTTTGCTGCACTCCAAAATAAAAATCTCTTCCATTTATCTGCGTACACTTTCCTTGTACTAGGCCTTCTAGCTTCCAAAATAACATTCAAAACTTGCTGTGGAAGTGGAGGCCCACTATGGTTCAAAACAGAATATGTCAGGCTGTTAGGTGCAGAGAGTGAAGCTTGACATTGAGCAAATGACTGTCCTCCTGAGACAACAGGTGTGGAATCGAAGGCAAAAGCCATGGAGGCTGCCGTACCAGGCTTCTCAGTAATGGGTACCAATGCTGTCGAGGCCAATCTGGAGCTATCAAAATCATCCTTGGCTTGTCTTGTCTGGCCTTTAGTAGTACCTTTGGGAGGAGAGGCAGAGGCGGAAAGGCATACAAATGAAGATTGCTCCAATTGAAGGAAAGAGCATCCACTTTCCAAGCTGTGGGATGAAACCTTTTTGTGCAAAACTTTGGCAGCTGGTGGTTTATTGGAGAAGCGAACAGATCTATGTCTGGAGTTCCCCATGACACTGTCAATTTCTGAAATACATGAGGATCCAATTTCCACTCGTGGGGATCCATAATTTGTCTGCTCAACACATCTGCTAAGGAGTTCTGTGCTCCCGGCAGAAACCTTGCCTGAAGATTTAGCTGTAAACTGAGAGCAGTCTCCCACAAAATCATTGCTTGCCTGCATAGAGGATAAGAATGTGTTCCGCCTTGCTTGTTGATGTACCACATGACAGTTGTGTTGTCTGTTAGAATCAACACCTGCCCTGGAAGAAGTAAATCCTTGAAAGCTATTAATGCAAACTGGACTGCTAACATCTCTTTCAAGTTGATATGTAGATGTTGTAGTCTGGCAGGCCACTTGTCTTGTATCCACTTTCCATTCAGATGAGCTCCCAAGCTTTGTCTGAGGCATCTGTCGTTAGAATCTGACTCGCCTCTGGCGGGTCACAGAGAGTCCCTTGTTTAGGTGACATTCCTGAGCCCACCACAAAAATTCCTTTTGAATGCAAGGTATTATTTGAATGACAGTGTCCAAATCCTGGCAGTGCTGTGTCCATACATTTTAGAGATACCATTGTAGCTTCCTCATATGCAGTTTGGCATTGGGAAGCACCAGAATACAAGATGCCATGAACCCCAAGGCTTGAAGGACTGTCCTTGCAGTCAGCCTGGACTGATGAGACAACTGATGAAAGTAAAGGGAAAGATTCTTTTGTTTGTCCGGGGTCAAAAAGGCCATCTGGGATGCTGTATTCAGTCTCACACCCAGAAAGCACATGTCCTGAGAGGGTACTAGACTGGACTTTATTTCGTTCATAGAATACCCCAGGCATCTTAGCACTGCTATCACATAATCCAAATGATGAAGAAGCTCGTCCCTTCCTTGAGCCAGAATCAGGCAATCGTCCAAATAAGGATAGATCTGTATTCCTTTTAACCTGAGGAAAGCTATCACTGGAGCCAGAACCTTCGTGAACACTCTGGGCGCAGTAGATAAGCCAAAGGGCAATGCAGAGAACTGATAATGAGAAGTCCCAGCTCGAAACGCAGATACTTCCTGCAACTCAGTCTGATAGGAACATGAAGATAAGCCTCCTTGAGATCCAAAGTTACCATCCAATGATCTTTGCCCAGCAGAGGTAAAAGCTGCTGTAACGCCAACATTTTGAACTTGGGAATGTCCAGATAAGTGTTGAGGATCGATAAGTCCAAAATTGGTCTCCACGTGTTCCCTTTCTTTGGTACTAGGAACAGGCGAGAATAAAATCCTAGGCCCACTTCTGGCATAGGGACCGGCTGTATGGCCCCTATTTGGAGTAACAGAGAAATTTGCTTGAGAGCCTCTATTCTTTGTTGAGGAGGAACGTCTGGCATGCCTTTGAAAGGAGGCAAGGTATGGAAATAAAACCTGTAACCGTGGTAAATGATATCCAATACCCATCTGTCTTGGGTAATTAAACTCCAATTTTCTTTGAAAAGTGCCAACCTTCCTCCCAAAGGTGCTGCCAGACGAGAAGGTTCTGGCAGCTGAAAAGGTAGGTCATTGGTTCTGTTTACGAAAGGACTGACCCCTGCCCTCACCCGAAGACTGTGCAGGAGAACTCCCTGTTCTAGGCCTGAAAGAGCCCTGAGCTCTGCCCCTACCACGTCTAGATCTACCCCTAGACTGGGAATCATAAGAAGGATACGTCCACCCCTTAGTAGGCCAATTTCTACTAAACTTTGGAGGCTGAACTTGCAAAAAATCTTTAACAGTCTGCATAGACTTAGCCTCGTCTTCCATTTTCTTTAAAACTGCCTCAACAGGAGAACCGAACAACACATCAGATTGTAAAGGAGCATCTAAAATCCTTGTCTTAACATGGTCAGATAAATTCTGATCTCTCAGCCAGGCGTGCCTGTGAAGAACTGACCCAGTGGCAGCCACCCTAGACGAGGCCTGTACAGCATCAAAACCACATTGCAAAGAATGCTTACCCATCTGTTCAGAAACATGTACTAAATCTTGTAACTCTTTACAATCAATACCTTCCGCCAGAGCATCAACCTTAGACTTCAATTGAGACAGGAGATAGTTCTGGTATTTCAACATGTGAAACTGGCAATTCAAAGCCCTCATAGCTAGAGTGGAAGAAGTATAAAATTTCTTTCCCCATCTATCCAAGGCCCTGGCCTCTTTATCTGCAGGAACCGGATTCTTGACAACAGAAGCCTTATCACCTTTAGGCCCCTGACTAACAGTTTCTGGGTCTGCCCTAGGACTCTTAAAAAGATACTTATGAGCTTCAGGCACCCTATAATACCTATCCGGTTTAACAGGAGCAGGAGGCAAATAATCAGGATTAAGAGAAGCCTCTGTAAAAACATCTTCCACCACATCCAAAACAGGAGGTATAGCCAAAGGCCTATGCTGGGGTAAAAACAAAAATTCCCTAAGCCTTTTCCTGGAATCAGAGAAGTCCTGACCTTCCCACTTAAAATGCTCCCTCATGGAATGAAGAGTTTCTGAAAAGAAAAATCCTCAGGAGGAGAAGCAGAAGGAGTAGAATCATCCACATCAGAATCAGAATAAGGGGAATACTCCTGCAAGTCTTCAGCTGAAGACTCTGAAACATCCGAAGCCTGCTCAAAACTCCCTAGCTCAGGCTCCACCCTAGGTCTCTTATCAGGAGGGGGAAAGAACCCCTAATCAAAGTAATCAAATCTTCTGCCATTTTAAGCATATGCTTCTTGGGCACAGTTCCTGAAGAACTAGGGGTGACACCAACTGAAGCTAAACCTGGCCTGCCTCTGGGAGAAGCCTTGGAAACAGAAGGAGAGGGCCTAACCACCCTAGGAAGGGAGGGGAGTATAGTAACCTGAGAAGCCCCATCAGCCTGACCTGCCTCCTGAGAGGCCACATCCTGCAATAACAAAGTTTCTCCCTGGGATCCCAAAGAAACCACCGGCTCCACCGACACCTCTAAAGAACCGGCGTCCGGTACAGACGGTTCTTCTAGCCTAGGCTTAACTGCTTTGTCCTTGCGCTTCTTCGAGGAAGCGGGCGTCGGAGCATCCGACGGCATTTTATAATTGCACCTCTTCCCGAAGACTAACCTGGCACAATCTAACCTTCTCTTTATAGTGCGCTTATTGAATCTAGCACAAGAGTGACACCCAACAACGTCGTGCTCAGGCCCTAAACAAGGAATACACAAAGTATGATAGTCTCTATGCGGTATCTGTTTCCCACAAGAAATACAATTATTCACTTTTTCTGACATCCGGTAAACCACTGAGGCAAGAAAAAACTAAAATATTCTAACGGGTACTTAGCCAACTTTGACTCGGTCTGAAACTCCGAAATCGAACAATTTCAGAACGCCAACCGGCACTTGCAACGCTGCTTCTGCATCGGACCATGCGGCAAAAAAGACTGAGGATATGACGTCGGTCATGCGCATTTGTACCCTGACGTCCTGATGTCAGTCAAATGCGCCTTGACCGACGTCAGCCTTATACTTTGATATTCGGGCCGACCGAGGACAGCGGACTACCCAAGTGTAAGGACTGCAGCAATGTGAGATGAAGAACATTTACCAATATTTCAGAGGTAAAACAAGTCAGTCTCAATCATAAACATCACAGGGCATGAAAATGGACATGATGTGTGACATTTGTACATAGAAACAAATACAATGACATATCTATAGCAGTATATATGACAATTTAATTCTGAAGAGTAATTTTGCTAGCAACTTATTAATGCAGCATGCTGAAAACAGTCAGACAATCGTGGATTGAAAGGCACTGCCAGAAATCAACATATGCTTGTTGAACAGTTGTACATATATACAATACATTTTTAAAATCTGCAGTAATTTTTTGTTGGCGAAGGAAAGGTGCAAGTATGAGGCATCACACTACACATGTAGACATGTGAAAAAATACTGCATAGTATCTGACTTGCATGCACAGAAATCAGGTACCCCGTGGTGTGGTTTGGTCCTGCTCCGCTCGCCCTCACTGTGCTTGGACTTGCTCTGTCTCCATCTGATGAAGTTTTTCGAAACGAAAACGCAGTGTGTGCTGAACTGCGTTAATGTGTTTTACTGGTGGACTGAAGAGTCGTTTTATGTATTTTCCCTTTTGGTGGACTGAAGAGTCGTTTGTTCATTAAAGCATAGTGTGTGTTAAGGATTTGAGCCTTCTTCGATCTGTTCTGGTTTTAGTACTGGTTGGTTGGTTTTTGGAGCAGTGATTCTTTTTTGATTTTGTTCCAATTTCCTCAGTCCTTAACTGTTATGTTCCAAAATAAACTGACCACTGTGAAACTATACATCACAGCACATGGCATGCTTCACAGCCAGACATGATTTTCACTCCGATTTTTAATGACTGCTCTCTGCAGTTTAACAGGTTACAGTCATGGTGCAATAAATTCAATGTACATTTTACGAACATCTTTGATCAAACATGACTTCTGGTTTCTTAAACATGATATCACGGGTATCAGTGGTACCACCCTAAAGGAGTGTCTGCAATTAACTGAGAAAATCAAGAAAACAGTTTCTGAAGCCAACAGAAGTTCTTCAGTGCTGCTCTTTGAAATAACTTTTCAGTACTTTACTAAGCTAAAGGGCAGGTCTCTGCTTACTTCTTTGTGAAAAAACTGGTACTACATCTGTGAAAAGCAACCATCTTCATTAGAACATCCTCTAGAAAAATCACACTAACGGAAAGACTAGTTCAAAGTTTACCCATTCTAGTCATAAAGACTTGCCTTAAATTAAGATACTGACAATTCCGGACGTTCTCAATTAAACAGAATACACACATTCAAATACTTGGGAGATCTGGCATGGGAAAAAGTAGATTCTTTTTACAGGGTCTCTGGATTTTGTTTTTCTAGACAGGAAAACCATGGAAACATAGGGAAGAGCTTCAGGCTGCCTCTTTTTTGCTAGACTCTCTTGAAACCTTGGCACTGCAAAACACACGCTTTACTCTTTTAGCCTACTGCCACAAACAAAACGTATTACCTGCCTAAACTGGTTACCTATAAAGAAATTATTCTGCAGTCATCTTTGACATGTACACTATCGATAAGAAACACCAGTTTGCCACCTAGACAAGAAAAAAGACATGTCAGTATGAGGGTCTGTCTAGAGATAAATTCCTGCATCACTCTCCTCTTAAAATTCATAACATACCAAAGTATCAAATGTCTGAGGGTATGGTATCAAAAATGCACAATTTTCTGCAACTGATGCAAGATGAAGGATTTCAGTCCACAGACCATCTAAAAGCTGCTCATTTAGATGAACTAAATTGTAACAAGACCTCTACATGCCCGTGAAGGCAACGAATGACAGGACCAGTAACTGTAAAATTAGATTCCCCAAATTACTGGCTCTCTGAACTGCAAAAAGGTGAATTTTTAAACATTTCTGAAGGTAGGCTATTGCTCACGTGGATCCCCATATATGAGAAAAGCCAATATCACCCCCCCCACACACACTTCTAAACACTACTTCCAAGGGACCCTCAAATCAAGAAAAGGTGCAAACCAAAGATCTTTCTCCAATTTGGGTGGTCAGAATTTCAGTCTACTTTGTCTGCTGGATTGCAAGATGTGAAAATTGCTGGTTCCCTTTCTCATCATAAAACCGCAACTACTGGGGTGCCACAGGGATCAGTTCTAGGCACTCTCTTGTCTAGCATTTATTTTGCAGCTATCCACACCAATATCCCAAAGAAGTGTGGGTGACAAAGTCTTTTGATGAAGACAGCACAGTAACATTTGGCAGGAACATTGGTCCAACCTCATATGTTATAAATGGCACTCCTCTTCAGACAGATACGGTCACAAAGACCTACAAACTTGCATGAATAACTCACTTCCAATCATGTTTCCACCTCAATCAAAAAATCCTGTCTGGAACAGCTGATTTCCAAGGGAATCTTCAAGATCCAAATAAGTTATCCTATCACTGTACTGTACTCCTATCAACTATTACACTGAATACAATGTCCGCTTTAGCATTTACAAATACAAGCAAATCGCTCAATTGAAAGGTCCCAAAGATGTCTAATCAAGAAAATTAGATGCCTTAAAGTTTTCAACTACCTCAATAGATTAGCACAATTCTCCTTCTACTCAGTCTACAGGCCACTAACAGGTGACTTGCATCTTGCTTTTTAAACTATGAAAGACCCAGTCCTATTTGCCCTCCTAATTCTTTGCAAAACCACTGGCTCTGTAAACAACCATACTAAGGACCTACATCTGCAGCAACAAATTAATGAGACTCGCTCGACAGCCAGGTTCCTAACTCACCTTATTCCTAGCCTATGTAATAATTTGCTACAGGTCAAAGTACTACTTTGGCTACCTTTAAAGCTACTCTTTCAGACTGGAGAGGTAGACACAAACTGACACCACGGTTACCATGTGATGCTCTGCTGAATTTGGGAAGCGAGCATTAGTCAGTGCTTAGCAAGAGTCTGATTAAAGGTGTATATGGCTAGGCATATTACAAGCCACAATGATCACTTGCCTAGTCTGTTCCTAAAACTAAAAGTGACCCATACCTTAATAGGCAAAAGTATTCTATTTAAGTCACTTGACAGACACAAAGCAATCAAGCAACTGACAAACCACCAGAAACGAAAACAATGAGCAAAAAAACTGAATAAATCAAAAGTTGTGTACTGGTCCCCCAATCACACTCCAATAATGTCCTTAAAATGAAACTCAAAGTGAACAGTAAAATCACTTTATTGAATAAAATCGCTCTTTCATTTAATGGAATATTAAACTTCATCAGACACCATATTTTTTACATCACTTCCTTACATACTAAAGTAGTTCCTTGTCATTGGATAAAACAATTTTCAAAAAATCAAAACAAACCACTACTGCCTGCTTAAAACAAATACCATATATAATGATTAAAACAACAAAGAGGGAAACTATATGCTTCCCACTACAAAAAAATTACTTAAAACTCTAAGTAAAGTACAGTTTTGTACCTACCATAAATGTAGATGTTCGAAGATCCACATTGCTGCAGTCCTTACACTTGGGTAGTCCGCTGTCCTCGGTCGGCCCGAATATCAAAGTATTAGGCTGACGTCGGTCAAGGCGCTTAAGACTGACATCAGGACGTCAGGGTACAAATGCGCATGACCGACGTCATATCCTCAGTCTTTTCTTGCCCCAGATGTCAGAAGACCCTAAACAGAAAGGTCAAAACCAAAAGACAGCAAAAAACAACCAACCACCCTTGCACTAATCATATGTACAATATATACAATATCCACAATATTCACAACCCAAACAACACAACCGCCTCTAACTACAGACGGGAAGGAGGGAGGGTAAATTGGACTGCAGCAATGTGGATCTTCGAACATCTACATTTATGGTAGGTACAAAACTGTACTATGTTCTTCATCTCACATTGCTGCAGTCCTTACACTTGGGTAGAATCCCAAAGCAGAGGTAAGGGAGGATGGCAACACTATAAAGCAGTAGGAGCTGCCAAAATGCCCTGTAAAATTGCAGTGGCAAAACCAGCCCTAGATTTAGAGTAAAGTGGAAGGTGGTAATGCTTAGAGAAAGTATGCACTGAACTCCAAGTAGCTGCCTCCAAAATATCTTTAGTTGCCACCCCCCTCAAAAAGGCTGTAGAAGTGGCAGTAGCCCTAGTGGAATGAGGCCTAATCCCAGCTGGAATCTCCTTACCATGATGGGAATAACAGAAAGCAATACACAACCCAATCCACTTAGAAATAGTTTGTTTTGACACAGGCTTGCCCGGAGAACCCAAAGCAAATGAAACAAATAACTGCTGAGACTGCCTGAACCCTTTAGTTCTGCTTAAATAATATCGCAACTGCCTGTGTATATCCAAGGTGTGCAAAATCTTTTCCCCTTTATTTTGGGGGTTTGCATAAAAAGTAGGCAAATGAATAGTTTGGTTTAAAGCCACACTAGAAACCACTTTAGGCATAAAGGAAGGATTAGTACGTAAAGATACCCTATCCTTATGGAAAATTAAGAAAGGCTCAACCGCCATAAGGGCCTGTAATTCAGAAACCCTTCTCGCAGAGGTAATGGCCAACAAAAAAGCAGTCTTCCATGATAAATATTTCAACTCGGCAGTAGCTGCAGGCTCAAAAGGTTGTAGAGTGAGTTTCTCCAACATAAAATTGAGATCCCAAGCAGGAGTAGGAGCTCTACGTGGGGGTCTTATATTCTTTGCCCCTCTAAGGAATTGCTTAAACAAAGGATGAGAAAACAATGGTGGGTCACAGTCATAGTGAGCAGAAATTGCTGCAGCATGAACCTTAACAGAAGAGAAGGACAACCCCTTGTCCAGTAACTCAGCAAGATATTGAAGAGCCACACTTAAATTAGGCTTAGAAACATCGAATTCCTTTGCTGCACTCCAAAATAAAAATCTCTTCCATTTATCTGCGTACACTTTCCTTGTACTAGGCCTTCTGGCCTCCAAAATAACATTCAAAACTTGCTGTGGAAGCTGAGACCCTCCAGGGTTTAAAACAGAATATGCCAGGCTGTTAGGTGAAGAGAGTGAAGTTTGACATTGAGTAAATGACTGTTCTCCTGAGACAGCAGGTGTGGAATCGAAGGCAAAGGCCATGGAGGCTCCCGTACCAGACTTCTCAGTAATGGGTACCAGTGCTGTCGAGGCCAATCTGGAGCTATTAAAATCATCTTTGGCTTGTCCTGTCTGACCTTTAGGAGTACCTTTGGGAGGAGAGGCAGAGGTGGAAAGGCATACACATGAAGATTGCTCCAACTGAAAGAAAGAGCATCCACTTTCCAAGCTGTGGGATGAAACCTTTTTGTGCAAAACTTTGGCAGCTGGTAGTTTAGTGGAGAAGCGAACAGATCTATGTCTGGAGTTCCCCATGACACTGTCAACTTCTGAAATACATGAGGATCCAATTTCCACTCGTGGGGATCCATAATTCGTCTGCTCAACACATCTGCTAAGGAGTTCTGTGCTCCCGGCAGAAACCTTGCCTGAAGATTTAGCTGTAAACTGAGAGCAGTCTCCCACAAAATCATTGCTTGTCTGCATAGAGGATAAGAATGTGTTCCCCCTTGCTTGTTGATGTACCACATGACAGTTGTGTTGTCTGTTAGAACTAACACCTGCCCTGGAAGAAGTAAATCCTTGAAAGCTATTAATGCAAATTGGACTGCTAACATCTCCTTCAAGTTGATATGTAGATGTTGTAGTCTGGCAGGCCACGTGCCTTGTATCCACTTTCCATTTAGATGAGCTCCCCAAGCTTTGTCTGAGGCATCTGTCGTTAGAATCTGACTCGCCTCTGGCCGGGTCACAGAGAGTCCCTTGTTTAGGTGACATTCCTGAGCCCACCACAAAAATTCCTTTTGAATGCAAGGTATTATCTGAATGACAGTGTCCAAATCTTGGCAGTGCTGTGTCCATACATTCTTGAGATACCATTGTAGCTTCCTCATATGCAGTTTGGCATTGGGAAGCACCAGAATACAAGATGCCATGAACCCCAAGGCTTGAAGGACTGTCCTTGCAGTCAGCCTGGACTGATGAGACAATTGATGGAAGTAAAGGGAAAGATTCTTTTGTTTGTCCGGGGTCAAAAGGCCATCTGGGATGCTGTATTCAGTCTCACACCCAGAAAGCACATGTCCTGAGAGGGTACTAGACTGGACTTTATTTCGTTCACAGAATACCCCAGGCATCTTAGCACTGCTATCACATATTGCAAATGATGAAGAAGTTCGTCCCTTCCTTGGGCCAGAATCAGGCAATCGTCCAAATAAGGATAGATCTGTATTCCTTTTAGCCTGAAGAAAGCTATCACTGGAGCCAGAACCTTCGTGAACACTCTGGGCGCAGTAGATAAGCCAAAGGGCAATGCAGAGAACTGATAATGAGAAGTCCCAGCTCGAAACGCAGATACTTCCTGCAACTTAGCCTGATAGGAACATGAAGGTAAGCCTCCTTGAGATCCAGAGTCACCATCCAGTGATCTTTGCCCAGCAGAGGTAAAAGCTGTTGTAACGTCAACATTTTGAACTTGGGAATGTCCAGATAAGTGTTGAGGATAGATAAATCCAAAATTGGTCTCCACGTGTTCCCCTTCTTTGGTACTAGGAACAGGCGAGAATAAAATCCTAGGCCCACTTCTGGCAGAGGGACCGGCTGTATGGCCCCTATTTGAAGCAGCAGAGAAATTTGTTTGTGAGCCTCTATTCTTTGCTGAGGAGGAACGTCTGGCATGCCTTTGAAAGGAGGCAAGGTATGGAAATAAAACTTGTAACCTTGGTGTATAATATCCAATACCCATCTGTCCTGGGTAATTAAACTCCAATTTTCTTTGAAGAGTGCCAACCTTCCTCCCAAAGGTGCTGCCAGACAAGAAGGCTCTGGCAGCTGAAAAGGTAGGTCATTGGGCCTGTTTACGAAAGGACTGGCCCCTGCCCTCACCCGAAGACTGTGCAGGTGAACTCCCTGTTCTAGGTCTGAAAGAGCCCTGAGCTCTGCCCCTACCACGTCTAGATCTTCCCCTAGACGGTGAATCATAAGAAGGGTACGTCCACCCCTTAGCAGGCCAATTCCTGCTAAATTTCGGAGGCTGAACCTGCAAAAAATCTTTAACAGCCTGCATAGACTTAGCCTTGTCTTCCATTTTCTTTAAGACTGCCTCCACAGGTGACCCAAACAACACATCAGACTGTAAAGGAGCATCTAAAATCCTTGTCTTAACATGGTCAGATAAATTCTGATCCCTCAGCCAGGCGTGCCTGCGAAGAACTGACCCAGTGGCAGCCACCCTAGACGAGGCCTGTACAGCATCAAAACCACATTGTAAAGAATGCTTACCCACCTGTTCAGAAACATGTACCAAATCTTGTAATTCTTTACACTCAATGCCTTCCGCCAGAGCATCTACCTTAGACTTCAATTGAGAAAGAAGATAGTTTTGATATTTCAACATGTGAAACTGGCAATTCAAAGCCCTCATAGCTAAGGTGGAAGAAGTATAGACTTTCCTTCCCCATCTATCCAAAGCTCTGGCCTCTTTATCTGGAGGAACTGGATTTTTTACAACAGAGGTTTTGACGCCCTTAGGTCCCTGACTAACAGTTTCTGGGTCCGCCCTAGGACTCTTATAAAGGTATTTATGAGCTTCAGGCACCCTGTAATACCTGTCCGGTTTAACAGGAGCAGGAGGCAAAGAATCAGGATTAAGTGAAGCCTCTGCAAACACATCTTCCACAACATCCAGAACAGGTGGTATAGCCAAAGGCCTATGCTGGGGTAAAAGCAAAAATTCCCTAAGCCTTTTCCTGGAATCAGAGAAGTCCTGACCTTCCCACTTAAAATGTTCCCTCATGGAATGAAGTGTCTCTGAAAAAGAAAAATCCTCTGGAGGAGAAGCAGAAGGAGTAGAATCATCCACATCAGAATCAGAATAGGGAGAATACTCCTGCAAGTCTTCAGCCGAAGACTCTGAAACATCCGAAGCCTGCTCAAAACTCCCCAACTCTGGTTCCACCCTAGGCCTCTTATCAGGAGGGGGCAAAGAACCTCTAATCAGAGTAATTAAATCTTCTGCCATTTTAAGCATGTGCTTCTTGGTCACAGATCCTGAAGAACTAGGAGTGACACCAACAGAAGCTAAACCTGGCCTGCCTCTGGGAGAAGCCTTGGAAACAGAAGGAGAGGGCCTAACCACCCTAGGAAGGGAGGGGAGTACAGTAACCTGAGAAGCCCCTTCAGCCTGACCTGCCTCCTGAGAGGCCACATCCTGCAATATCAACGTCTCCCCCTGGGACTCCAGAGAAGCCTCCGGCAGAACCACCGGTTCCACTGACGCCTCTAAAGAACCGGCGTCCGGTACGGACGACTCTTCTTGCCTGGGTTTAGCTGCTTTGTCTTTGCGCTTCTTCGAAGAAGCGGGCGGAGCATCCGACGGCATATTATAATTGCACCGCTTCCCGAAGACCAACCTGGCACAATCTAACCTTCGCTTAATAGTGCGCTTATTGAACCTAGCACAAAAGCAACACCCAACAACGTCGTGCTCAGGCCCCAAACAAGGAATACACAAAGTATGATAATCTCTATGCGGTATCTGTTTCCCACAAGAAATACAGTTATTCACTTTTTCTGACATCCGGTAAACCACTGAGGCAAGAAAAAACTAAAATATTCCCCAACGGGTACTTAGCCAACTTTGACTCGGTCTGAAACTCCGAATTCGAAAAATTTCAGAACGCCGAACGGCACTTGCAACGCTGCTTCTGCATCGGACCATGCGGCAAAAAAGACTGAGGATATGACGTCGGTCATGCGCATTTGTACCCTGACGTCCTGATGTCAGTCTTAAGCGCCTTGACCGACGTCAGCCTAATACTTTGATATTCGGGCCGACCGAGGACAGCGGACTACCCAAGTGTAAGGACTGCAGCAATGTGAGATGAAGAACATCCTTTATTATCTTACTAATGTCTTATATGATGAATGTACTAAATGTAATGCACTGGAGCTTTTTTCTTTCCAGGGCTTTTAGTTTTAAAACTGGTGTAATGGAACTACCCTCATTAATCCCTGGCCAGCTGTCAGCTTGCAAACGAATTTGCCACCTAAGCTCCCCAAGTTCCAAAAACAGTCCCCACGGTATTTTATCATCGATATTCACTTGATTAATTACTAAATAACTAAACTGATGTTCTAAATGGTCACCATGCTTGGCTAAAGCATTATTTAAATTATGCTTTCTTATGGCATACTCATGTTCGTAGATCCTTTGGCTCAACTTTCTCTCCGTTTTGCTTGTATAAAAGGCTGGACATGAGTCACACTTAGCTAAGTAGATCACTGCTTTAGAATTGCATTTGTATTTTCATTTTATCGGATATGTAACATTTCTTACCACAAATTTATTAATGACCGTTATTTTGTGACACCATGCACATGTCGCACATGAACATGCCATATATGCGATTTCTTTCAGTGGACTGTCGGCTCCTTGAGCAAGTCCTTAAAATTCATTCCTTTTCTGTAAATAATGACTGGCCTTTCACCTACTTGTTTCCTAAGGAAAGAGGCAGTGGTAGTATTGAAGATTTCCTGGAATATATAAATAATATAACCACGCGTTTCAAATTTACTTGGAATGTGAATCCAAACTTCATTAGTTACTTGGATGTCCATCTATTCAAAGATGAAGTGAACAAGAGATATGTAACTACAATTCACAGGAAAGAGACATTTTGTTTCCTGCATTATAGCAGTTCCCATCCATAGCACCAAAAAAGGTCTGCGGTGAAGGGACAGTTAAGTAAGGGCAGCCGAATGGTCACCAGAGATGAAGATTTTTTTCAAGTGTCCCATTTTACGCTCGATGTTTCTTAAAAGAGCATATCCTGCAGAATTAATGACTTGATTCAGGAAGTCACAAGAAAAAGAATGAATGGGCATTTTAAGCCCAGCCTGTGTGAGGATGGTTACCCCACAGGAATAATAAGAGAGGGAGTTCAAACTCTTAAGGTAGAACCCAGTACTAATACGAGTTTGGAAAAGCATCATAATGAACAGGTCCCCGACTTTTCAAGAGCACTAATCATCACTTTTAATGAGGATTTTAGAATGTTGAGATCTGTATTTGAAAATATTGGCCCATTTTAATAGATTACTTTAACAATAGGAAACAAGTAGGTGAAAGGCCAGTCATTATTTACAGAAAAGGAATGAATTTTAAGGACCTGCTCAGGGAGAGTCAGTCCACGGAAAGAAACGGCATATATGGCATTGTTCAAGTGTGGGGCATGTGCATGGTGTCACAAAATAACAGTCACTAATAAGCCTGTGGTAATAAATGTTACATTACAGACAAAAGGAAAATACAACTGCAATTCGAAAGCAGTGATATACTTAGCTAAGTGCAACTCATGTCCAGCCTTTTATATAGGCAAAACGGAGAGAAAGTTTAGCCAAGGATCAACGAACATAAATACTCCATAAGAAAGCATAAATTAAATAATGCTTTAGCCAAACATGTCAGTGACAATTTAGAACATCAGTTTTTTTAGTAACTGATCACATGAACATCAATGAGAAAATACCACGGGGACTGTTTTTGGAACTTAGGGAGCTTAGGTGGCAAATTCGTTTGCAAGCTGACAGCTGGCCAGGGATTAACGAGCATAGTTCCATTACACCAGTTTTAAAACTAAAAGCCCTGGAAAGAAAAAAGCTCCAGTGCACTACATTTAGTACATTCAACATATAAGACATTAGTAAGATAATAAAGGTTAGAGTTTTAAGTTTTTTTTTGCATTGGGAAAAGCATATAGTTTCCCTCTGTTTTAATCGTTACATATGGTATTTGTTTTAAGCAGGCAATAGTGGTTTGTTTTGATTTTTTGAAAATTGTTTTATGCAATGACAAGGAACTATTTGGGTATTTAAGGAAGTGATGTAAAAATATGGTGTCTGATGAAGTTTAATATTCCATTAAACGAAAGCCCTTACCTGTGATTTTATTGTTCACCAATAAAGTGATTTTACTGTTCACTTAAGAGTTTCATTTTAAGAACATTATTGGAGTGTGATTGGGGGACCAATTCACAACTTCTTTTGATTTAATTAAGCAACTGACCTTATACTTGGATTATAAGTAAAACTGCAGAGTTTTTTTGCAATGGTTGGCAGATAAGATTGTATAGTGCAAGAGGGTTCACTGAGTCAGGGAAACATTTCCTGTAAACAACCTTTCTTTTTATTCAATCAGATGTAAGTACAACTGGGGAACCAAGAAAATACAGAAATTGCAGAAGCACTGCAGCTGAATACACACAAAAAAATAACTGAATGCATAACAGTACCAATTACAAACTTAGTTAACTCACTCCTGCACTGTACACAGAGATTTAACTAGTGAAAGAAATCCCACAAAAAAGTGCACAACACCCATGCACGTACTCATCTCCCACTGACGCACACACTAAATTATTTCAAACTCATCGGCTAACACCACGACTAAACAAAATAGCACATTTCTGCAAGGAAGCAAGCTACCACTGCACCCCAACGTGAAGGGAATTCTTCCCCAAATTCCACTGTCATACATATACTAATGCTACAAAAGTATGCCCATGCAATAAAGGAAGTAGAAACTCACTTAGTTTCCAATAGTTTGAGACAAGTCTACACCAAGGAAGCCATTTACAGCTGCCTCAAAATCACTACATGAAAACACAAGTAAAATGTACATACACATGACTAAATCCACTCAGCTCTGATAAGCCACCCACACTAACAATGGCTTTCACATACAGAAAAAGTCTGCAGTTAAAATAGTACTAATGGGCATTATATACATGCCCTAAACCAAATTACATGCTCCTGTTTAATAGTGTGTGTTATTTTTTTTCCCTTTACTTCTAGTTAAGGCTGTAAATGGCAGTCTGGCTTATGCCAACTTATGTAGGAAGGCAAAAAATGTAAAGGGCAAACAAATTTTTACTATCGGCCCCCCTTAACAGATTAGCTGATTACCCTTTTTCCACGTAACATTTAATTTTAAATTGATTTAGCAAATAAGAATTCTAAGCACATAAAACTACTACTACAGAAATAGTTTAGTTCAAAACACTGGTGATGACCAAGATCCATAAATGGCCTCAAGTCACTAGATAGCAAGCAGGAATGGAATGCAACCATAAACAAGGAATGTTTCTTTCTAGAAAAAAAGGGGCAACAGACTTTCATGCAAGGTTCTTGCAGAAACAAGACATACAGCAAGCTATTAGCCCCCAAGAACACTTGAATGGTGTCAATGGCTGTTAAATTGCAGTACAAAGTCTTCATGAGCCATACTAACACTAAGTACTCATGCCACATGGGAAAAATGCTTCACTGGCTAGCATAGGACAATAACATTCAAGGCACTGCAAATTTTGAAGGTTTTGCAGAGTTCCAAGTTTGACATCACTATGACACCAGCAACAGTCTCAAATGTGCCAGTGCAACTTATTTTTAAAAGGCAGCATGCTTCTCCTAACGGTGTTTGTGGGTTAGCAACAGCAGCAGCAGCTGTAGAAATGTGACTAAAAACAGGACAAAACACAGTTAGGAAACAGATAACATATTAGGCAACAAAGTTACGAAAAGAGACCATCTGAGGCCTGCATCACCCAAATAAGTGATGTCATTCATCACCGTGAACTCTACTCACAGCACAAACAAAATTATGGAACCTGAATCTCAGCCAGTTCAACTCGGTCAAGATCACAGACAGGAGGGCTGTAGCAATTCACTCCCACAAAACATGGTAAAATTGGATAACAGTGCAAACTTACGTTTTGATGTTCTCATGGTACACTTTTGTATCAGATGGCTGGTTGTAAAGTGGCTGGAATAAAAAAGAACAAAAATATTACCATCAAGAACTGTCACTTTTCTGTGTCCCAACATTAACACACATTTTTTAAAACCCAAAACAATGAAAAAAGTCTGTATTATAAGCTGTATAGCAATACTCCAAGTTTTGTATACTGTGCCAGGAAAATGACTGTCACGATCTTGACTAATTTCTTTACAGAAATTACTAAGAATTGCATATTTTCACTGTTCCTAATAAAGTAATTAAAGCACAAAAAATTACATCATTTAGAATTAAAACAACTCTTTCTAACTAAGTTTGATGTTGCCAAAGAAACAGCACCCCCTCCTAACACTGAATAGTAGATGACAGAACGCAGTCTACAACATAAAACATTCAAAGCAGCATTTCTGAAATGCACCTCGTAGCATCCGTCATCTGGGAAGGGGGTGGAGGACATCAATGGTATTAAAGAATCTTCTGCCTTACTTCAAGATCAATCATCCTTATCAATAGACCTACTTCTGTTTCAACAGCAGCAAACAGAATTTGTAAACAGAGCTACAATAAAAAAAAAAAAAAAAAGCCTCCAACACCGATCTGCAGTGGTGAAGGTGACAATTTAGTCATTTAGTTTAGGGAAAACACACACAAAAAAAAGGCAAAACTGATTATGAAGGCTGACGTTCAAGAATATCTTCCTTATGTTACACTAGCCTCAGGTCTTAGAATTAGAGCTGTCGAAACTCAAATAATTGCAAAAACTGGGCTACCGGTAAAAGAGTTTCAAATGGACAAGGTTTAAACTTGCCGATTTATAGTCACCAAAGTTTAACTCTTCAAGAAATGCTCACCATAGTAAATCACCGTCACTGTGATCAGTGTCACTCTTTCTCTCTCCAGTGATTCTCTCTCTGGTTTTCTCTCCCTCATCCACAGCTTCATAATCATGTTGTCAGTGTATTAGCCACAGATAGAGCAGCAAACACATGAAACTGGCCAGTAGTCTAAAAATAGTTTTATTAAAATGCGCAATAATTCTCTAGAGCCTTGGCTATGAAAAGCCTTTAACAGAGTATAATCACACACACTGAAACCTGAATTTATATACTTTTAAACTTTGTAAATGATTTAATTATCCAATAAAACAATTAATTACAATTTACTTAATTACATTACAACAAACACTTGCAAGTGCATTCTTGATTCAAGCCCCTAGGGCTCAGTGTCAAACTTAAGAAACAACATAAGTCTCTTTCTTAATACATTTTTATATGTTGATCAATCATCAATTCATTAGTTTTTACTTTTTCTAAAATTGTTGCTTGTAACCCCCCTCTGGGTTACTACTGTGAAACTCCTTAAAATGATGTCAGTGTACTTCAGTACAGCAGCAGGAAGGTCCCTCATCTCTAAAAGCACTTTTAAGAAACTGGTTTAAATGTTTTAAGTTGAAGGTTCAACCACTTACCATCCTGCTTAAACTTAATGGAGTTGTAACACGATGAGATGCAGGTGAACCAAATTGGGATACTCTTATTAATCAACAGTTTACAACTGAGCAAAGTATCAACTCACTGATTTATAGCCGTCAATGTAAAGCATACAATACAGAAAATCACTACCTAAGGGATTCTTATTGTGTATATCTAGTCAATCTTTCTGTGTGGTCTTGATATCATGGGTGTGAAACTGCTGAGTAACTATATTTAAATGGGGTGGGGGCAATGTATGGGGCTTACACATCCACATTTTTAAAAATATTTCATCATAAAGGTGCAGAAAAGTTCTACTAAGCTAAAGCAATTACAACAGTTTTTTCCCATAAAAATGTGGTTGATGTTAAGTTTTGCTACATGTAAAAAGTAGAACACGTTCAGAAAGAAAAATGTTAACTCTGCGTAAGTAACCAAGTATCTAACAATGACAGTGTAAATGAACCATGACTGGTAGAAAATTAATACTAAGCCTACTTCCCAAATGTGAACACACTTGTGATTTTTTATTTTTTTTTTAGATAAATGCACTACTTTACTTGGATCCAACCCTGTCCAAAAAAGACAAACTGTGAACACAAAAAGCAGACGATGCTGTACTAAACTGCCATGAAAATGTTACCTCACTAGAATAGCCATCAAAATTAGACTTTAAAATGTTTTGTAATTGGACGTCTTCAAAGACTATCAATAAACAGTAAACTAGCATAATGCTTTGAAGTGCAACAAAAAAAGCTATACAATGACCCTATTCCCACTACACTGTAACCATAGTGGCAAAACACTTCCACCAGTAAGAGAAAGACAACTAGTAGTAGTGATAAGCACACTATGCTTTCACTGCTGTGCTGTAACACAAATCGCTAAAGGTTCTCTAATCGGCTAAAAATAGTATACAAAATCTCAACAATCTTAACTCCTGAAAAGAGGCTGCCATTGCTTTTAATGTTCTTTCTTCCAAATGAAAACAGAATTTACTCAAAATTATTCCCCAAACACCATTACACAAAAAAATGTAATTACAATATTTATCCACCTTTCCCAGTTTCATGATCATCTCTGCAAAACTATTCAGAAACCTAAGTGGCTACAACTAACAACAAATGCCTACCTGCATCCTGAATATGTTAATTTACAGACTTCTAAATTAATCCTCCTACACTCGCCAGAAATTGTGAATGATACCATTCTTCCAAGGACTCTCTTAGAGGTTAAGTCTGACAACTCATTATAAACTTCCCCCATCCTCACTCTGTTCTAAGGCTTCTTCATAACAAAAAAAAAAAACATGCACTGGGAATTCGTTACCTGTTAATATCAGAAAAACAGACCATCTTGATATGCTATGGAAACAAACTATTTATATGCTTCACTGACAACTGTCAGCACCCATTTACTTAGAGTCACTTGTATTGCTCAGTATGAAATCTTTCTGCCTCCCTTTTAACACAAGTGGGTATTACCTGTGAATTATTATAACTGCACACAAACTGTAAATTCACATGCTAGTTTCATAAGTCTAACATTATAAAACTGTAACTGTTACTGAAGGGACTGCAAATATCTGTTGTGACACTTAATTATTTGTCTGTCTGCTGCCCCAGTTCTTGGCTAAAAATAGGTCTTTTGATCAGTTCACCTACCCAGTTAAGAAATGTAAATAATTCTCAATCAAGTAGAGAAATACTGTAAGAGTTGCGACTGTTTTACTTCTGAAATGGTGCAGGTGGAATGCGTTCTGGACAAAGCTCAACTTGAAATACAAGGTCTATGAAGACTTACAACTAGTGTTTGAACTTTTAAGCCACAGATACATAATCAGTACATCATAACCAAGTTCAGACAAACTGCTATACAGACTATCAAACTCTGCCTGTTTAGGCACATTTTTATATTGTGGTTGTGCAAGTTTACATCTGCTTATACATTCCATTTTACAAAGTACACAGATTAATTTTACTTATTTCAAGTAAGCAACTTTATTACTCAGTTTTAAATGCTTACAACCTGTGATCTAATTACTAGCTTTCTCATTTATTTTACTTTATCTAATAGGTGGCGTAGTCCAAGAACCTTTTTTAGCCATGATTCAGACCGAGAGGTAGTAAAAGTATTAAGTGTACGTGTATTGGAATGATGTACTAATAACGTCTGGCTTTTTGAAGGGTTACTGCTCAGGCTACATCTACCAAACTACTATGTAATGATTGGCTTACTTTAAGGTGAATAAAAGTAAAACCGTGAAACAAGCCAAGGAAAAGCTTCCGACTTTAATAAAACTTCACAATGGTTCTTCACAATACACAGTAAGCGCTTTTATCCACACTGGACTTTTTCAGACTGAATACTATGATTAAAACATGTTATTATAAATAATTTAAAAAGACACGACACAATTAATGATTATATAACCTCTTTCTTTTAAGGTAGGCTACAAAATCAGATCCATCATTTAACCCAGGTGGATAGTAGGCATTCAACCTAACCTGCCACTGGTATTCCTTCCACCCAAGCTCTTCTTCAGCATCAAATCTGTTATAAACGTTTGTTACTTCATCTAATACACAAAATTAAAAATCTACTTTACAACCACTATTTTTATGATGTTTTCCTACAGCATTCTTCTCATCTTTGATGGTAACAGCATATTTATGCTCGTATATTCTTTTATTTAATTCTCTTGTGGTACGTCAAACATAAAAAGCTTCACATGACAGGCATATAGCCAAATAAACAATAAATGTAGACCTGCAAGTAAATCTGCCTTGTAACCGAATACAATACCCCCCAACCATAAGCTCCTTAATGCCAGTTATTAAAAAATTGCACATATTACAACTAAGACATTTATACATGCCCGGATTAATACACTTTTCAGGACGGGGAGGGAGGTAATTCTGCCTGAAAAAGATTTTTAAAACTTTTTCCCTTTCTTTGTGCAAAAACTGGCCCTTCACCTACAGCTTTGGCAACTTCAGAACTAGACAAGCAATTTCCAGTTGGTGGAAATATTTTTAATGGATCTAGTATCTATACTATTATCTATTTGCATAGATAATGTAAAATCCAGCTGTTTAGGCGGTTTAACAACCTGTATTTTTCCTTTTCTTATTTGATTTTTTTCACTAAAAGATTAACTACCTTTTCTGGATACCCTCTCTGAATGAATTTATCACATAATACTGTACTTTCTCTTATTATTTCCACCAACTGGAAAATGCGTCAGTCTAGTTCTGAAGTTGCCAAAGCTGTACGTGAAGGGCCAGTTTTTGTACAAAGAAAGGGAAAGGTTCAAAATTACGCATATTTGCATTATGATAGTTTACATTCTAGTAAAACGAAAAATAACATAGTAAAAGGCCAGTTAAAAAGAGTTGATCAACTTACCGACAAAGAAACAGACATTGTAAGAGAAAGACTGCTATTAGTAGGATGGTCTTCCAGGTGATCATTTTTAACTAGCAGAAAATGCTGGCTCTAAAGGCGATGCAGTAAATTTTTTTAATACACAGATCAATTCTCAAGATGGGAAAGCAATTTTCTTGGGAAGTCCTAAGTGTACAAGAATATATGGAGGAGCAAGGAAGGCAGGCACAGATAGTACTAGCATATACCTTAATACCAGAATAAGGCATGCCCCTTGTCAAATAATCCTGAAAAGTATTCCAGCAGTATATTAATGCTAGTATGAGGTGGCATGATAACCTTTGACCTGGCACCAAACAGAAAACCTTTTCAATTTGGTCAAGCATGATTTTCTAGTATTTTATGTTTGCATCTCTCAAAATAGATAGCACTTCAGTAGAGTAGTCTGCATTCTTTGGAGTTAAAATCCAATCTTCCATGCTGTTAGTTGGAGTGTGTTCAGGTGCGGAAGAATGAAAGACTTCTATCTGGATGAGAAGAGCTATTACCAGGAGAAGAATATGGTAACGCCCTTCACTGAGGGTCAAAAGGAGGGAGAAAGTACAGATGTTCAAGCTGAACTTACTATTACAGTAAATGTTTGAATGATCACTGCTTCAGTACCCTTACCTACATCGGTTTTATGCTGTCAAGGATATAACTGCAGACCAGCTCCTAAAGCCTCAGGGCACCTCCCGCGTGCACAAACTGGCAAGCAGTTCAGGCTGACTAACAAACAAGTTTGGATGCAAAGCCCTTCAGAGCTTTCCTGCCAGCAGAGAGAGAGGGAGGCTAAGCCCTGAAATGACAAGGACCAAATAAATAAATGTCCACACCCTGGCATAAAAAATTAAAAACAAGGAAGACGGAAGGAGGAAGCGACTAATGCAGCAGTGATCATTCGAATATCTACCGTTATGGAAAGTTCAACTTACACAACTGTACTATGTTCATCACATTGATCACTGCTGCCTTGGCTAAACGAGTAGATTACCTTAGCTAACTAAGTTTGGGAGGTGAAAGAAGAGTCCAGGAGCCCCTGGAGAATGGTCCTAGTAAAGTTCAATATGGGCCTTGGAGGTGGGATTACATCAAGGATCAGCTCTGAGCCTTTTCTTATTTGCAGTAGTGATGGACAGGTTGACAGATAAGATTAGACAGGAGGCCCCATGGACTATGATGTTTGCAGATGACATTGTGATATGTAGCGAGAGTAGGGACCAGGTTGAGGAGACCCTGGAGAGGTGGAGATATGCTTTAGAGAGGAGAGGAGTGAAGGTCAGCAGTGCTAAAACAGAATAAATGTGTGTAAATGAGAGGGAGGGTAGAGGAATGGTGAGGATGCAGGGAGTAGAGTTGGTAAAGGTGGTTGAGTTTAAGTACTTGGGATCAACAGTTCAGAGTAATGGTGAGTGTGGAAGAGAGGTGAAGAAGAGAGTACAGGCAGGGTGGAATAGGTGGAGAAGAGTGTCAGGACTGATTTATGACAGATGAGTACCAGTAAGAGTGAAAGGGAAGGTCTACAAGAGGGTAGTGAGACCAGCTATGTTATATGGGTTGGAGATGGTAGCATTGACGAAAAGGTAGGAGTCAGAGCTGGATGTGGCAGAGTTAAAGATGTTAAGATTTGCACTGGGTGTGACTAGGATGGACAGGATTAAGAATCAGTATATTAGAGGGTCAGCTCAGTTTGGACACAAAGCAAGAGAGGCGACAGAACTTAAGAGTTGCCTGAGAACATTGAAGATATGGAGTATCCTATCTTCCTCATTTTTAGGTTCAAGGAAGAAAACAGATTGATGAATAGTTTGCTTAAAGTATGCATGGATATATCACTTTAGGCATAAAAAGATTAGTTCTCAAATAAGCCCTGTCTCTATGGAAAATGGGAAAGGGTTGACAACTTAAGAGTTTGCAACTCTGATATCCTTCTTGCAGAGGTCAGAGCAATCAGTAAAACTGTTTTCCATGTTAAGAACCTCAAGTCAACCAGATAAGCTAGTTCAAATGGAGCAAGTGTTGGTGTCTAACACAAAATTAAGAATCCAAGGAGAGGTCATGGGTTTTCTTGGAAGTCTCTTATGCAAAACCCCTTTTAAGAACATTTTGACATGGGACTGCATTTAAAGAGGAGATCTGTGGACAGTCAGGCTGAAATAGCCAATAAAGAACCTTGAAAGAGGAATAAAAGAAAGGCACAAGACAGCACCTCAGACAAATATTGTAAAACCAAAAAACTGACCCTGAATGTGTGGTTATGTTACCGACACCAACTAGAAAAAGTTTTCCATTTGCTAATGTATGAATTTCTAGTAGCAGGCTTTCTTGCTTCCATTAGTACCTCCTGCATGTCCTTAAACAGGTGCCCAAAGGAATTAAGACCTTATTATCCAGGCATTCAATTGAAAAGGATTAGGTTGGAGTGCAACAAAAAACCCTGTTCTTGTGTGAGTAGATCCAGCCTGTGAGGAAGTATGTGGTAAATGCCCATGGCCATTTCCAAAATAAGGGAGAACCACTTTTACACAAGCCAGAAAGGCATCACCACAATGATCTTTGGGATTCCTTCTGAATTCTCAGAAGTACCCTCGATATTAGTGGAAAGGCATACAGGAACATTCCTGTCCAGCGAAAGAAAAGGCAGTCTTCCAAGGCATCTTTGCCAGTTGACTGTTCAGAGAGATAGCAAAGTAGTCTTACTTGAGGAACTCCCCACAGATGGATCAAATCTTGGAAAATCCCCTGATCTAGTTTCCATTCATGAGGGTCTGCAGAGGTCCTGCTCAGCTTATCTGCCACACAGTCTTGTTTTGAGAAAATGTAGGGGGCCTGCAAAGTGAGATTGTGCTATGAAGCTATATCCCAAGCTACCATGGCTAGTCTGCAATGGGGACATGGCCTGGTTCCCCTTGCAAGATGTACCAAATTACTATGGTATTGTTTGTAACCAACTGAAGAGGCCCTGAGGACAAAATATGATTTTGAAGTGTTGAATGCCTTGATCAAGGCAAGCATTTCCTTGACATTTATGTGCTTGTATCTGGCCTTGGTGTCCCTCACCTCCTGCTGTTTTATGCCTCAGGAAATTGCTCAAGAAAAATCCAAAGCGTTTTTTGCTGACTGCTTTGGAGAAGGGAGGTAGAAAGGGAGACCATAACTACTGTGTCAACCAAAAGATATTCCTTCTAACAAACCCCATCACTGGGATTTGAAAAGATAAATGTTGATTCTGGGACCAAAGAGATTTCAGATACCATACTCAAGTGGAGTCTTGCCAGGGATACAATGAGAATCAGATGCCATTACACCCAAAATCCTGAGGTATTCCCCTTGCAACGACTGAAGTCGGAATGGAAAACAGAAATAGATTTAAATAAAGATCTATTTTTTCTTGTGGAAGCAATGAATTTTGAACTGAGGTGTCTAGCTGACTTCTTAGGAACATAATCCTGTGAAGGAGTCAAGATAGACTTCTGAATGTTTTCTTGTAATTCTAGCTTAAGAGATTTCTCACCCAAGAGAGATTCCTGACACCTTGAAAAAGACTCTACAGTAAGTTGTCTAAATATAGAAACATGTGGATACACTGTACCCTGCAATAAGCTACAATTGGAGCGAGACTCTTTCTGAATACCTTTGGTGCAGTGGATAATCAACAGGGTCAGGCAGAGAACTGAATGTGACCTAGACACACAAACTTAAGAAACAGAGGTCTAGATGAATAGGGACACGATAAGCATCTTTTATGCCTGTTGTTACCAAGAAACTTAAAACAGGAAGAAAAGCTAACAGACTGCAAAGTAATTTTGTTTTGCACTATAACGAAAGAATGATCCAGAACTGGTCTCCAAGCATTACAAAAATAACCCCCCAATGGACAATGTCCAGGAAAACATTTCAGTGAAGCATCCATTTGTGAGCTTGCGTGCTGTACCTGCTCAGAGAGTCCAGCCACTAGATTGCACTCTGAGGGAATGCAAATCACCTGAAGAGTCACTTGATACAGGATAGTTGCTTCCAAGACCTGAGGAGCGCAGCTGCAAAGATAGGACCTCATGCCCCCCCTGCTTGCAAACATACAACATCACTGTTTTTCTGAGTCTTTGAAGACTGAGGGCTGGAATGAGAGGGAATGAAAACCTTGAAGTGCCAGAAATAGAGCCCTCATCTCTTTTAAACGTTAATATGGTCTGACCTCTGATGAGGAGGCCAAAGACTTTGAACCCTCAGGGGGTCAGAGGAGGCACCCCTCCCCCTGTCTGAGGCATCTGTAAAAAGCTCCTGAGTAAGGTACAGGAGCTTCAAAAAAGTCCTGACTTGAGAGAGAAAGTTCAATTTACCACTGAAGCTTCAGCCTGAGACAAGGAAGAATAGGCACTGGAACCTCCAGGGGTTGGCATTGCTGATGCCACACTGATTTGAAATACCACTGAAGTTTCCTCATATGGATCCTGGCAAGAGGGAGCACTGGAATGGTGGAGGCCATAAATCCCAGGATTCAGGGAAATTCCAGTGTCATGAAAAAAGCCAGAGAAATAAGGGATTGGAAAAATGTTATAAGATATATCCATTTGAGGCAAGAAGGGCTGTCAAGATGGGAACCATCTGAAGACTGCATTCAAGGAAAATATGATCTTGGGAAGGTATCAAACTGATTACTGGAGGTTTACAGTGAACTCCAGACTGTGAAATAGGCAAGCAGCAAACCAGAGACCCTGAAGCAGACTGCCAGATGGAGCTTGAATAAGCAGATTGTCTACATAGGGAAAAAATCTGAATACCTCAAAGCCTGCAAAAAGCAATGGCAGAAGAAAGGCATTTGCTGAATACCTTTGGAGCAAAGAACTAGAAATGCAAGGAGACAGGGGAACAAAATAATTCCTGAAAGAGGATGGATAGGGATGTGAAGTTACACATCCCTGAGATCCAGAAAGGCCTGAATCTACGTCTGAAAGGATAACATCCAAAAGGAAGGAATCCTGAGAAAGGTGTTTAAGCAGGGAAAGATCCATAATTGGTCTCCATGTACCCACCCCTTTTGTGGGATCAAAAGAAAAACATTCTGGAATAAAAACCCTTCCCTACCTGGGTGTGAGGCAAAGCTTGAACGGTTGACTGATCCAAAAGAGATACTCTAAGTTGCACATAGTTTATGTTGCCCTTGTGACAAATATTTCCATGGTCTGACAACCCAATAGGTACTTGGTTAGGATTTAAGCTAATGACGTTAGGAAGTCTTTTATCGCCTGTAATACTTTTTAAATTAATAACAGGGACCATCAAGTTCCGATAGTAAACTATGGCCCACCATCAAAATTCATAACTATACAATGAGGTGCCCATTTATTACAGAAGAGGCTTGGTTTATTTATTTTACTTCTGAAACATTGCAAATTAAAGGAGTGAATCTTGACCTCGATGCGATACATTTTACTAAAAACACAGCTATTAATTTAAATTACACATTCAACATTAATTGTATTTCATGATTAAATACACAGCCTTGAAGGCATCATCAGAAACATCAGTTTGGTTTTAAAGTTTAATTTTTGGACAAGGTTGTCTGTGCTGGAATACAAACAATGTATGCACTTGGAATCTTGTAAGGTGACCTTGTGAGTTAGTAGCATGTGCTTAAAATGTACTATTATAACATAACACCAAACAGATTTACCTAAAAAGTCATCTATACAAAAAAAAAAAAGATCAAAAAGGCTGAAGACCTGGATTGTAGGCTCATGCACAATAAGAGAAATATTCCCAAAAGATATGCAACATCTCTACTGGCACTGCAGGTTCCCTCTCTCCCAAACATTAAAAGGAAACAGTGAGAAGTCAGTCTTGAAGAGCAAGGATTCAAAGAACTTTCCTGAAACTACCAAAATTACCTTTATACTCAAATTACAGCCAAAAGTAGTAAAAGGTACAAATGTAATGCTGGCCAGTATTCTGACAGGGCAAAATTTTAATTTATCAGGAAATCTCTGAACCATCTACTTCTCCCTAACATGAGCACCAATCTTCTATCTTCATCTCAAGTTACTAGAATGTCACTCAGACTTAAAAGCAGTAGAACTGTAAAGTTTGCAAAATATGGAACCAAACTATAGAACTCAGGGAGATGGCTATTAATGCAGTACAAATGAGAACCTTCTAAGCAAAGGTAGACAGTATAATTGCGCATGACCGCCTGCCACTAGGCAAAGCACAGAAGCTGACCACAGTTAACCTGGTCCTATGACATTTACTCATGGCACAAAATGGCAAACATCCACTTCAATTCATTACCATTCAGCCACTGCCCTGACCAGAATTCAGCAGAGTATACAAAAGAGAATTGCTGACTTGATTGACTACTTTCATCATTGTTTAAACTATGTTTTGCACACCACAATGCTCAACTTGGCTGGATTGCAGTAAGATGCACAACAGGTCTCCTGCTGTGCCTTCACTTACCTAACCTGCACTGTCACTATCTCCTTCTGCACCAGAAAGTACAGTTGTGTACACTTACCATAAATGGAGATGGTAGAGTGTTATTCACTGTTGCAGTCATTACATATGGGTTATCTGCCTGCAGGTAGCCCTCAGCAAGCCTGAATACCAGAGTCTTGGATTCCTGCATCGGATGCGGTCTCTTCTTCCATGACGTCAGGTCGTCAGAGGAATAAAACATGTAGCAGATGCCATTACATCAGTTTTTCTTGCCCCAGATGTCAGGCGCCCTGACAATGGGAAGCAATTATATGTTATGTTACACCTCCATCAAAAAACAAATACACCAGAAAGATTAAAAAAAGAAGGAAAGGTAGAGCCAAGAGAAGTCAGGAGGCTGGAGGGAGGGTAACCAGGACTGCAACATTGAAAACACTAACATCTACATTTATGGTAATTGTACACAACTGTATTATGTTCTTCATATTTCACTGTTGCAGTCATTTCATTTGGGAGGATTCCCAAAGATAAGGAAGGGAGGAGGAAGTTAGAGAGCATTAGGCCCAGCTATTAAGCCCTGCAAGACTGCAGTGGCAAAGACAGCTCTGGATTTAGGGAAAATTGGCAAATTGTAATGCTTGGTGAAAGTATGTACAGAACTCTAGGTAGCAGCTTCTAGGACGTCCCTGGTAGGGACGCCCCTGAGAAAGGTTGTAGAGGTAGAAGCAGCCCTGGTTGAGTGGGGTCTGATCCCCTGTGGGATAGGTTTTCCACGGTGCTTTTGGCAGAAATTAATGCAATGGCCTATCCCTTTAGAAATAGTTTGCTTTGAAATAGCCTTCCCCTCTGTCCCTGCTGCAAATGCCACCAGCAGTTCAGATTTTCATTGAGGTTTAGTCCTGTCCAACTAGAATCTAAGTTGTCTGTACACATCTAAGGAGTGCAGCGTCCGTTCCCCTTTGTTCTGTGGATTAGGAAAGAAGGCTGACAAATGAATGGACTGATTAAGGATCACACTGGATACCACCTTGAGCATGAAAGAGGGATTGGTTCTGAGGGACACCCTCTCCGCATGAAAGATGATGAAAAGCTCCACTGCCATAAGGGCCTGTAATTCAGATACCCTTCTTGCTGATGGGATTGCTAAAATGAAAGCTGTTTTCCAAGAAAGGAATTTTAAATCTGCAGTAGCAGCTGGCTCGAAAGGAGGTACAGTGAGTTTCTCCAAGACAAAGTTAAGGTCTCAGACTGGGGCTCTCCTGGGTGGTCTCAAACTTTTGGCCCCTCTGAGGAACTGCTTGAGCAGTGGATGAGAGAAGAGGGGAGGTTCTGTGTTATGAGCTGAAATGTCTGAGGCGTGGATTTTGAAGGAAAAACACAGGCCCTCGTGAAGCATCTCAGTTAAGGATTGTAAAATCTGAGGTAAATTGGGCGCTGCTGTGTTCATCCCTTGAGATTGGTTTTCCAAGAAAGGAATTTTAAATCTGCAGTAGCAGCTGGCTCGAAAGGAGGTACAGTGAGTTTCTCCAAGACAAAGTTAAGGTCTCAGACTGGGGCTCTCCTGGGTGGTCTCAAACTTTTGGCCCCTCTGAGGAACTGCTTGAGCAGTGGATGAGAGAAGAGGGGAGGTTCTGTGTTATGAGCTGAAATGTCTGAGGCGTGGATTTTGAAGGAAAAACACAGGCCCTCGTGAAGCATCTCAGTTAAGGATTGTAAAATCTGAGGTAAATTGGGCGCTGTTGTGTTCATCCCTTGAGATTGGTTCCAGGCACAGAATCTTTTCCATTTTTCAGCATACAATTTTCTAGTACTAGGCCTCCTTCCTCTAAAATGATACCCATCCCAGGTTTGCTCATAGGTTCATAGAGGGATGGTAAAGGAGAGATTAAGTAATTAGCCAGGCTACAAGGTTCAGTGTTGGAAGCTGAGGGTGCATTATCTGGCTTTCCTGCTGAGACAGCAGGGAAAGAGTCTGAGGCAGGTGCCATGGAGATAACCGTGACACTGCACAGGAGGGGGTACCAGTGTTGGCGCGGCCAGTCTGGAGCAATCAAAATCATCTTTGGTTTGTCCTGTTTGATTTTTAGTTGTACTTTGGAGAGCAGATGCAGAGGGGGGAAGGCATAGACAGATAGGTTTTTCCAGCTGAAGGACAGAGCATCCACTTTGCAGGCTTGTTTGTGGAGAGTCCATGTGCAAAACTTGTCCAACTGATAGTTCTGGGGAGAGGCAAACAGGTCTACATCTGGGCTCCCCCATTTGCTTGTCAACATGTTGAAAATCCTTGGTTCCATTTTCCACTCGTGTGGGTCCATGAGGTTTCTGCTTACTCCGTCTGCCAGTGTACAAAGAAGTTATGTCTTACCATAATGTTCCATCTGCATTGTTGACCCTCGTTCAGTCATTACATATGGGTATCAGTTCAGACCTCGGAACCGAGCCGGCCATTTTCCAAGCTCGCAGCTTCAAACTCTCGAGCTAAACTCTCATCAACAATCCCCCTCTCCCTGTTGCCTCAGATTGAGTTTGCAAGTCAAAGAAGGTAGAGGCTACTTCTGGTCAAATAACCTAAGAGAACCGGATGGTGAGATCCACTAGAAATCACAGGAGGAGGAGGGAGGATCGTAATGACTGAACGAGGATCAACAATACAGATGGAACGTTATGGCAAGACCTAACTTCTTTATCTGATATTGTTAATCCTCGTTCATTCCTTACATATGGGACAGAGTTCCCCAGCTACCTCTATTCCTGAGAGGCTCTCATGGAAGGACATTCCTGAACACCACAGAACCGAAAGATGCTCTTCCCCCGGAGGCCAAATCCAATTTGTAATGATTGATCAAGGTATGAGGTGTAGCCCAAGTTGCAGCTGCACGGATGTCATGTAAGGAAGCTCTGGTATGGAAGGCAGCAGAAGTTGCCACTGACTTTGTTGAATGAGCTTTCATGGTAGTAGGCAACGAGATATTGCGTTGTGTATAAAAGAAGGTCACACAGTCCTTCAACCATCTAGCTAATGTGACCTTAGCAACAGCAGATCCTAATCTAGGTCCAGAAAAGGCCAAAGATAACTGGTCAGATTTACAAAAGGACCTAGTCCTGTTCAAGTAAAAATGGATTTGCCTGTGGATATCTAGGGTATGTAGGCAATACTCTCCTCTGAATGATTGGGAAAGAAAACTGGCAATTCAATGGTTTGATTAATGGACATTTCAGAGACCACTTTTGGCAGAAATGATGGATTAATTCTCAGAGACACTATCTCTATGAAAAATCAAGTATGGACTCTTGATACAAAGCTTGAAGCTCAGAAATACGTCTCGCAGAAGTAATGGCAACCAAAAACAAGGTTTTCCATGACAAATGACTGAGGTCGCAAGAAGAGGCTGGTTCGAAAGGTGGCCTTGTCAGATCTTGTAAAACTAATAAATCCCATGGTTGAATAGGTTCTCTAAAAGGTTGTTTCAGATGATTCACTACTTTTATGAAGGTCTTGCACAATTTGTGGGACATGAGAGGAATCCTGGACACCCTCATGAAAATTAGAAATTGCAGCCAAATGAACTCTAATGGCAAAGGCCGATAGATCCGACTGGAAAAGGTCAGCCAGATAGTCTAGCATTAATCAACACTGGTGCTGAGAAGGGATCTACTTGTTTATCTTTCAGCCAACAGGTAAATCTTTTCCACTTGCTCAGATAAGTAATTCTAGTGGAAGACTTATGAGATGCAATAAGAATGTCACGTACTGGTAAAGAAAGATCATTCTGCCTGGCAATCAAGGGAATTGGAGTAGCCAAGCTGTGAGCTTCAGGCTGTTCAAGTTGGGATGAATCAGGTTCTGGGGATGTGAGATCAACTCCGGGGTTGGATGGAGAATCCATAGTCGATCTAGTAGGCGAGGCCAAAGGAAGGGGAACCAAATCTGTCAAGGCCAATATGGTTCTATGAGGATCACCTTGCGCTTCAACCGATGGGCTTTCTTCAGAAACTGGGGAATGAGGGGAAGGGAAGGAATGTGTAAAGAAGACCCGAGGGCCAATCATGGACTAGAGCATCTTTGGGTGACTGTCCCAGAGGGAGAATCAGGGCAAAGTAGTTGCTGCATTTGTAGCTGGTTGGGGATGCAAAGAGGTCGCAGCAAGGACGGCCACAGTGGTGGAAGATCTCTGCCACTATCAAGGGATTCAGGGACCACTCGTGAGGTTGAAGAATGCACCTGCTGAGTCTGCCTGCTATCACGTTGGAACTCCCGGGAATGTGAGTTGCTAGAAGAAAACAGTTGGTAGCCATAGCCCATTTGGCATATACTCATGGCCTCTCGACAAAGGGGGTGGGGTAAGATTTGGTTCCACCTTGCTTGTTGATGTACCAGACCACCACCATGTTGTCTGAATCACAATTGTCCCAGACAGCAGCAGGGGATGGAATGCTTGCAACACCAGAAGCACCGCCCTCAGCTCTAAAACATTTATATGCAGATGGGCCTCCAGTTCAAAGTGCCTTGGACTGTCTGTCCATGACATAGCCCCCCACCCCATCAGGGAGGCGTCCGTGGTCACTGTGGCCTTGGTTGCTGGGGGGGGGGGGGAGGGCAAGACCATTGTGACAGATTGTGTGTCATCCACCAATTTAAATCCTGCTTGCACCTGTGGGTTACTTGAATCATAGCTGAAAGGGGTACCATTGGGTAAGCAGTAGCCATTGTAGAAGCCTCATGTGAAACCTGACCAGGGGGACAAGGGTGATGGAGGCTGCCATGGAACCCAACAGCTGTAGAACCGAGTGAGCCGTGGATTTTTCCCTTGAAAGGATTGGAATCAGTTGTTGCTTTATCCTTAAAAGTCTGTGCTCTGGAATGGCAGCTCTGCAGTTCTTTGTGTCCAAGATAACCCCTATGAATTCTGTCGACTGAGATTGGGTGAGATTGGATTTTTGCCAGTTTATGGTTATGCCTAGCCTTTGGGCAGCAAGGAGAGAGTATGCCAGGGCGTCTTCCAATAGATGTCTGGTGGGGATGGAAATGAGCCAATCGTCTAGGTATGGAAACACCTGGAATCCTTGTAGTCTCAAGTGGGCTGTGACAACTGCCATACAATTAAACACTCTGGAGGCTGTAGAGAGTCCGAAGTCAGTACTCTGAACTGGTAATGACTGGCTCCCACACAGCACAGAAATCTTCTTGATGGCCTGTCCACTTTTATGTGGTAGTACACATCTTGAAGATCTATCAAGCACATCCAATCGTCTTTTTCCAAAAGTGGGAGAATAGACTGTATTGTGACTATCCGGAATTTTTGTACACTCACAAACTTGTTCAACACACTGAGATCCAAAATTGGTCTCCAGTCCCCGGTTTTCTTTGGCACCAAAAACAGTCAAGCAGAATCCGAATCCTATCTGGTCTGGAGGGACTATTTGGACGAGACTCTTTTTTAGCAGCTTTTCTATCTCTAATGCTGCTGCTTCCCTTTGACTGGGTGGAATGTCGGGAAGGTTTTTTGAAGGGACAGGACAAAGATCGAAGGGGATATGATAACCTCTGGTTATAATCCTTTGTACACAAACACTTGGTTGAGAAAACCACATTATGAAAAGCGAAGCTTTTGGGTAGAACCCTTCTTCTAACCAATTCTTCTTTTTATGTAGGAAAGACCACCCGTAAATTAAAAGAGCGCATTACTGAACATAAATCGGAAATTAGGAGGTGTTATGATAGAAATGCACTGTACAAACATATTTGCTTGTGGTAGTGAGCACAGGTTTGTGTTTAGGGCTATTGATGCTATCTACACTACACTTAGAGGTGGTGATAGTAACAAACATTTGGAGATTAAGGAATATGAATGGATCCTTAGGCTTGCCTCTGACTCCCACTCCAGGTTTAAATAATATGGTTAGTCTTAAACCCATATTGGTTAGACTACAGCATGCTAAACTATGATATATTTTTATATCTTCTAAAATGTTTTCAATGTGCTACTAAAGTGTGTTTTAATATGTATTTTAGTATAATATATTGCTTTATATCTGTATTTACTATACCATAATGTTATCACATTTGTGATTTTAATGGTTTTGTGACAATTTTTGGGCTGCTGGTCATGTGACTGTCGACCTGTATTTAAACTGTGAGATTTTGTATTGTATGTATTAGTATTGAAGAAGGGTTCTACCCGAAAGCTTTGCTTTTTATAAAGTGGTTTTCTCATCCAAGTGTTTTTGTTTTATCTGTTTGCAGTTAGTTGTTGTTACTTATAATCCTTTGCACCCAAGAATCAGTGATGATGGTTAGCCAGGCAGAAGGGTACAAGGAGAAACATCCCCCAACCACCTCCAAAGGAAAGGAGTTGGGCCGCTCTTCAGAAGCGCTGGTAATATTGTCCAGGGAAAGAATCCCTGGAACCCTGGTTACGTAGACGCCCCCCCTCTCCCCCGAAAGGATGGTCTTCCTGTGAGGTTTCCCCCTCTGCCTCTAGGGGAGAGCTTGGCCTGTGTGACACAGAAAGGACCCTGAGATTTCTTGAACCATATCTTCCCACTCTTTTGGTTTCAGGAAAAAGCACGTTGAGGGGAAGAATAACGGACACCTATGGCAGAAAGGGTCTTACCTTCTTGTTCACATCTGGCCAGTGTGCTTTCAACTTTGGGTCCAAAACAACGAGGAGGCCTCAATGGGAGCATTAAGAAAGGAAGTCTTAAAGGGTTCCACGAAATTGCACAAGCACATCCAGGCGTGTCGTCTCAAGACCGCAGCTGAACCCGCTGCTCTAGCTGCCCCTGATGCGCAAGATATCAGTCGCATAGAGGAATTAGATACTGACTCAATGGTGGCCAGCTGAAAGGCCGCTTTGTCATGGACGTCATCAGACACAGCACCAGCCAAGGTTTCAGAGAACTGAGAAATCAGATCCCTTTGAAGCCTGGTAAAGTGTGCCATATAATTCAGGGACCTGATAGTAAAGGCCGCTGATGCAAAGGTGCACTTCCCTATCCTGTCGAGGGGCCCAGGACTCTTTGTTAGGCAGATGGTCAGTCTGGCTTTCTTCTTCTGCTAGACCCTTTTTTGTTGCGGCCACCACCAAAGCATCTAGAGGAAGACCTTTTAACCAATGGGGATCTGTAGCAGGAGGGGACAAAATCTTATCTGGCCTCCGTGGAATAGCTTTGACGGTGTCAGGAGCCTTCCAAGCATGCTGCACAATAAGCCGGACAAGTTCATCGGCAAGTGGAGTAACCCAGGAGGTAGGGGGCCAGGCGCGAAAGACCTGCAGGAACACATTCCTCAGAGGTTGGATTAGAGGACTGCCCGTCACCTCTCTGTTTCAGGATTTCGAGGATATCACCAAAGGATACCTCAGAGGGTGACCGAGAGGATCCTTTCCCCTCATCAAAATCCGTGTCCTAAGTGAGGGCCTCTTCTGTGGAGTCTATGTGCTTCCTCTTACACAAACTTTTTTGCTGGACTTCCTCAGCGGGAGAAGCGGAGGAAGACAGCGGAAAAAGGGGTTCCTGTGGGAATATGTCCTGAGGCCCTTGCACCCAGTGTCCGCTCAGTGTGACTTGTGAAACCAGTGTACCAGAGGAGGGCAGAGGGATAGACAGTCCAGTATCGCCAGCAGCAGCGAAAGCCTTCTCCAACAGTTGGAAGGCTGGTCCACCTGAAGAGGAGTGAATGTTTAGGACAGGGGTCACCCCTCCCCTAAGTGGCTCAGCCTGCCAACCCTAAAGTCCCTGGATGGCTGTGGAGCAGCAAACTATGCGTGTCACAAAGTACAGTTTTGTACCTACCATAAATGTAGATGTCAGATAGATATGCAACTGCAGTCCTGACATATGGGTTGTCCTGCCTCAGGCAGCCCTTCGGTTGGCCGGATTCCAAAGTCTGGGTCCGGCGTCGGCTGATGTCGCCTCCTCCCCGACGTCAGAGCGGCTGGAGTATAAAGGCATCCGCCGACACCATCTTCTTCAGTGTTTCTTGCCCCAGATGCCAGGTGCCCTCCAAGGAAGGCTAAATTTTGTGAATGGATAAGCAAAAAATTCCAGACATACAGAGCAGTAATAAACAGATACACCATAACAGATATCCCCAGCTAAAAAGGAGAGGGGGAATGGACCCAAGGAAAAAAGCAGAGGGGTAGGAGGGAGGGAAAACCTGACTGCAGTT